>NC_056465.1:1465317-1791151 GCF_008729295.1 Plectropomus leopardus | reverse complement strand
TAACCAGAGTGCATTCAACTTTATTATATGACGTTAGTCACTTTAACTTTATTGTAACTGCAGTTCATTCAATAACTTTGTATTTTAGTACTTAATATTGATTTAGAGGACATATAAAGACATTGAGATGTGTATTGTGTATTGCAAATAGCTTTATAATATTGTGATATTATTTCAAAGTCACACTGCCCATCGCTAATTCAGAGTCATCCTTGACTGTTGGCACAATGATCTCACATTAATAGTTGTGTGTGCTGTAGGGACATCGGCTGAAGAACTCTGACAACCAGACATACCAGGCCCTAAATGCCATGAGTGCCCAGAGGAGAGTGCTCATATCAGGCACTCCTATCCAGAACGACCTGCTGGAGTACTTCAGCTTGGTCCACTTTGTTAATGCTGGAATCCTTGGTATGTAGCTCCACACACATGTACACACAACAGCTAAAACACATTTGGGTTATTTCAGCTGTTTGTCCTGATCCACTTAAATGCCATTGTTTTTTTTTCCACTTTCATGGCAGGTACAGCCCAGGAGTTTAAAAAGCGATTTGAGCTTCCCATCCTTAAAGGTCGAGATGCAGATGCCAGTGATAAAGACAGACAGACTGGAGAGGAGAAACTCAAGGAGCTGATCGGCATTGTCAACAGGTGACCAATAATGAGACTTAATAATGAGACAGAAAGAAACAAAAAACAACAATTAGGGCAATAGTGATAAAAGAAGTTTTCCGTTTCTGTTTTTCTTACATACTTATGCATCTGCAGACCACACTGGTGTAAAAATGTTTTGGCTGCATTTCACTCCTTTAAGTGAAACGTCCCTCTGTAAAAATGACTTTTTGTGTCCACAGGTGCTTGATCAGGAGAACTTCTGATATCTTGTCTAAATATCTTCCTGTGAAAATCGAGCAGGTTGTGTGTTGCAGGTAGGTTGACTCATTTGGTTTCTGGTACGAGGAGGTTGAGGAGAAGTTGATGCAAAGTTCTTCGCTTCATCTAACTAGTGCCCACATATCCCTCCAGCCCTCCTGCACTGCCTATTCCTTTCCTAAAGTGTTTTCAGAAACATATTTTAGTGCCCTAAGTAGCTGTAATAGCAAGAATTTGTGAACAGCAAGTGAGCTCAATACTGATTCTGGCACAGTGAGGCTGAAAAAAACTTTGATCAAACGTTAAATTAAGTGCTGAAAAATATGAACTAAAACTCTGTTACATGTTTTCAGAAACATGTTTTATCATACTTTAACTGTAATATGAGTTTTTACCAGCTGTCCATCCTTGTGTCACATGGACGAGTTTGCATTACTTCACCCGGCAACGGGGGCCTTTATTAGTGCGATGCAGCGTATTGCCTTCTGGTAGTTGTAGGTTTTCTACCTCTTGGGCAAAGCGTCCTTTTCCTCTTTCTTCTCTGGTCATTTAGCACCAATTTCCAGTATTTGCTTCTTTCCACTGCACAGACGGCTGAGAGGACCCTTCTAATATCTGAAATACTTCTGTAAACATGTAGTAAATAATGACTGTTTTCCTGCAGGCTGACTCCTCTGCAGTCAGAGCTCTATAAGCGCTTCCTGAGGCAGGCCAAACCCATCGAGACGTTACAAGAGGGCAAAATAAGTGTCTCCTCCCTGTCCTCCATCACATCACTCAAGAAACTATGCAATCGTAAGTGCTGAAGCCAAATGGAACAGGGGACACTGTGGTTGAGGCTGTCTTATGTTTGTCTTTTATGGCATTAGCCACACAGTGTCCATCTGCTTATGTAAAATTATCAGCTGCTTAGTAGAAATACTAACCACTGTTGTTTGTCACAGACCCAGCTCTCATCTATGACAAGTGTGTGGAGGGTGAGGAGGGCTTTGAGGGGGCGCTGGATCTGTTTCCACCAGGCTACTGCACTAAAGCTGTGGAGCCTCAGCTCTCTGGTGAGAACATGTAAATAGCATGCATGTGAAACAAATCGAGACCTTATAATTAAACTTCAGAGAATAGCTTTTAGGATAGTACATAAAGCTGGCTATTAAGATTCTGCCAATATTTTTCGAGGATCCCGCACCTTAAAATTTGTAGATATTGTGTATTTAAAAACATTGGAAATACTTTTTCGAGTTGTTAACAAAAGCATTCTGGTCTGTATTGATTTTTTTGAATTGAGAGAAAGAAATTATAATTTAAGAGTGTTGTTCATTTTTGAAACATGCAAAGTGAGAACAGATGTAAAATATAGATGTATTTCAGTTTTGGGAGTCAGGTTATGGAATGGGCTCTCTGCTGAATTTTAAAAAAAGTCTAAAAATGTAAAATGATTACAAATTATAATGTATGATAGTGTGAAATAATTCAGGACTGATTATAGTGTGGAATAATAGAGGATTACAGTTTAGAGTGTAATGTTTTTTTTATTATTTGGACTTCAGCATATTGCTTTTTTAGTTACTGATTGAAAACAAAGTGTGAAATAATCTGTTTCACATGATACATGTAACTGAAATAAAATAATTCATTCATGTTACATATTGCTCAGTACACAGCAGTTGGTGTAAAAGTAATCCAGATACATAGCTTGATGGCTCCTGCTGAGTCACTTTCTACCACAACAAAGTTTAAACTGACTTGTTCTAAGAGGGTCAGAATTACAGAGACGGATGTGAACATCTTAAGATGTGTGGCCGCCTCATTAATAGCTTGAAGGGCTGGTTCTGCTTGTATTATCATTTCAGTCACTTACTGTGTAGTCAGTTGGGATGGAGGAGCTGATGGGCAACCCTTTTTTCATAGTGTTTTATTGACAGATTGTTCTGTTTCTGAACGGGATATTACATGTGGACAACTCTGTTTGACTCATACACAACCTGTTCATGGGTAAGAAATTGTTTCCTTGGTTCCAGGGAAAATGCTGGTTCTTGACTACATTCTGGCAATGACAAGGACTACAACCAGTGACAAGGTGGTGCTTGTCTCCAACTACACTCAAACACTGGACCTCTTTGAAAAGCTCTGCAGATCTAGAAGGTACTTTTCCACAAACTGCTTTTTATTTGTGTCTATTATGTGATTTCTGGGTTTAAGTGATCAACAACCCTCTTGCTGGTTTTTTACAGATACCTCTATGTTCGACTGGATGGCACAATGTCTATCAAGAAAAGGGCCAAGATCGTAGAAAGATTCAACAGTCCATCTGTGAGTTGGAAATTCCATTTCAAACAACACTCACTGTGAGCTTTGTGAAGCAGCTGAACAACATCTGAATCAATGTGTTTCTCAGAATCCAGAGTTCATCTTCATGCTGAGTAGCAAGGCAGGTGGATGTGGCCTGAATCTGATTGGTGCTAATCGCTTGGTTATGTTTGATCCTGACTGGAACCCAGCCAATGACGAGCAAGCAATGGCACGGGTATGGAGAGACGGCCAGAAGAAGACGTGCTACATTTACAGACTGCTGTCGGTGAGTTCATCACAGCTCACAAGATGCAGACCTAAAAGAGATCATCACCACTGCTTAATGTCTGTTTTAGGTTTTAAGTGACATCAGGAATGTTTTTGGAAACATAAATTAGGTATTTCTACTGACTGAATTATTCAGCAAAGTTGAGGACCTTGAAATCAATAGTGTGTGTGTGTGTGTGGGTGGGTGTGTGGGTGTGGTTGGTGGGGTTGTTGTTGTTGCCAGACGGGGACGATCGAGGAGAAGATCCTGCAGAGGCAGGCCCATAAGAAGGCCCTGAGCAGCTGTGTGGTGGATGAGGAGCAGGACGTGGAGCGTCACTTCTCTCTGGGTGAACTCCGAGAACTATTCACTCTCAACGAGGAGACAACCAGCGACACACATGACAGGTAACACAACAAATCACTCTCACAAGTACAGTAGTTGATGCTGCTCACTCTGAGGAGAAGTGTGTTGCCATTGACAAGTAACTTTTGACTTGAGTGATTGTTGAAATCTGACTGCTTTAATTTGTCTATTCTCTTTGCTGTTTGAAAACGTTTGCAAGAAGGAAACCTTGTCTTTTACTACAAACCAGATCTACTTACGGGTGTTACCTTACCTTGATCCTAGGGGCCAGATGCATAAAAAACTGTAAATTCACAGTTAAAGCTGTGTTTGTACAAAGGCTGAAGTATGCATTCTTTTTGTCAGATCTTTAAAGCCATGCATATGGCTGCAGAAATACACCACTGTCTCTCTGTCTGTCACAGTACAGCACTGTTGTAAAGACAAATCATTAGGAGCTCAACTATTAATATTTTCTAATTGTGTAGAAAATATTCTCAACAACAAACTGGTCCTCTAACATAATTTATTGTGTTTCTTATTGTCTTTCTGACAGCAGTACTTGATATCAACAGTGTGACAGTTCTCTTTTAGCTATTCTGTAACATTTCTGTGAATGAAGTTTGGCTAGAAACAGAGCAGAACAGGTTGCCTTGTGTGTCAGTGTCAGGGTGTTGGTCATGCTGATGATCATGAACAGGTGGAATTCATCAGGCTGAAATGAAACAAGTTTGTTAAGAGAGTTTGGTAAACATGATTTGGAAAATTCTTGAATGATGCTACATTTATTAGATTACATCTCTCAACATATATTAATTTTTTTCATTTTGTCATAGGTCATGCATGATCATAATGTTCCTGGTGTTTTGAACTCATCCCCCCTCTCGCGGTGTTGTTAGGTTTCGCTGCCGCCGCTGTGTGAACAATAGGGAGGTGCGGCCTCCTGCTGATGACTCTGACTGTACCAGTGACCTCTCCCAGTGGAACCACTGCTTTGACAAGAAGGGCCTGAGGGACCAGGTGCTGAAAGCTTCCTGGGATGCTGCCGTATCATTCGTCTTTCACCAACGCTCTCATGAGGACCAGAAGGGTGTAGTATAGCAGGAGAAGCTCTACAGACGATCAATCACTCAACCGCATGGACTGTGTACTCTGTTATTTATTTGTTATTCAATTATTGTGTTGGATTTTTTTTAAATATTAAAACCAAAAAAGAATGATTTGTAATCTGTCCATCATGAATGCAGTAACTTCTCGGGGCAAAAAGCATTGACATTGATACTGGATTTTTTTTCATTTGTGACCTTGAAACCTTAACAAATTGGCTTAATCTTTTTCAGAGACATGGAAAGAAGAAAATCAGCAACTTCTCAAGAAATTAACCCAAATAAGCAAGGAATTAGTAAAAAGTTACAAGAAAACCCCCACAATTTAGAAAAAAAGAAAAGAAAAAATGGTGAAAAAAGGAATAAATGCTTGAAAAATTGCAAAAATGTAATTGTAATTAAAAAACAAATTTCTATTTTTTTTTTCTTTTTTGCTCTCTCTCTTTTTTCCGTGTTTTTAATTGAATTTAATTTTTAATTTTCAGGTCATTTTTTTGTCAGCTGTTCCTAATTTCTTGCAAACCACCGGACATTTCTTGCTAAGGTGTTTGTTGCCTTTTTAGCCATGTTTTCAAAAGAAATCAAGCCAATTTGCTCAGGTTTCAGAGGTTTTAACAGCTGTGAAAGGCATCTGAGGGTAACACAAGAAATCGATGTTGATTCAGGTTTCAAAGGGTTAAATAGTAAATGGTAAGGGACTTGTAAAGTGCCTTTCTAGTCTGTTAAAGTCCATACATGGTGCCACCTGCTAAAGTTGAGTGTAGGTTTCTTATAAAGACACACAACAAGTGATAATTGTATGACAGTGCGAACATTTAATTTCCGGTGGAATGCACAGAATGTGAATATTATCCTCGTAAACGTTTTGTAGGCGAGTAATCGTCCAAAAAAGTATTTTTGTTTTGTGTGTGTTTTCCTTTTGTCTTTGGTGCGCAAAGGCCTTTAAACAGCCCACAATTTCAGTAACTGGCCTTAGTGCCATGCCACCTCACCTCAGGGTGCATAAGACCCATGTTGTTGTTCCTTGTTGGCAGCACAAACAGGATGATTTGACTGGGAGCAGTTACTCTTTTGGTAGCCTAGTTGCGTGTTTATAATCCACAGATGCAACACTAAAGCTGAGTGACCCTCTCCATTCACCCATTTATCTGACTCTCTACAAGCTTCTGTTCTCTGCTGTCTTTGCTTCACTCTGGAAACAGCAGTGAATCAGAGTGTTCATTGTGTGTCAAACAGCCGTCATTGTGTGATAGTAATAGCGAGGATGTGTCTGACCCTTTACCTCGGTGCTAAACTGATTTCAGCACAGACCTCAGAATAAAATCTTAAGCCAACAATCATGTCACAGTGTTTCATGTTGGCCATAGCTGAATTATCCAGTTGCAGTTTACTGCATTTTGTTAGCTTGCAGTTATTGTTGATGAGGTCTGGTCACAATTTAGGAATAGAGATATTGTGGTAACACTGTTGTAACGAAGTGTGTTCTTCCACCGAATAGTTTTTCCCCCTGTTAATGCATAGTTGGTATGTTTTTAAAAAAATAAATAAATAAAAAGGGGTTAGTTAACATGCTCAGGGGGGACAGAGAAACGACCAGTTATCTTACTCCTGTGGTTTACCAATGTTTGGATTCATTGATCAAAGTTGTAGTGTTAAATAATAGAAAATATAGCATATAATATAAAATGTACAAAATTGATATTTCATGAAAAGAGGGGAAGTGGGGCAAATAGAGGGAATAACAAAAATGTAATAAAATAATAATTAATAATGAAAAAGAGAATTATGTACATCCTCAGGTAAAACTAAGTGCCAAAGTAATTAAAACACAGGAGAAACACCTAGGTCTGGAATAAAACCATAAAGTGATAAATGCTATAAGTATTAAACCATAAAAAAACGAGGGGTTTGGGTTGGGCTGAAATGAAGGACACATATCGATGGGGAAACCGTCTTTGATACAACACCGCTTTCCAAAAGGGCTAGTTTTTTAAAAAGTTTACACAACTTATTACTTTAGTAATGCTTAGTATATCACTTTGGCCTATTTTATTTTAGGTCAATTATAATCATTTGATAAAAACAAAAAATGGTTACAATGTAGCTGTAAATGCATCATTAATCATCAATAAATTGTGTTATCAATTTCTAATAAGCCATCGACTCTGCAGGTGTACTTATGCGATTTTACATATTATATCAAATATATTTGTAAGTCATAAATAAAGATTTTCACTGTAGTTAGTCTGCAATTAGTTAGGCTGTTATTAAAGAAATCTTGGTTCAGAGTCTCTGCAGTCCTTTTCCAGATGATCAGTGGTCTACCACTTAAAAACTACAACAGTCATTTTAGAAATGCTCCTGAATTATCAGTAACAGCAGTCCAATGGGAATATTTTCAACCACACACCAGATACTTCCAAAAAATGACTTGCTTGAAAAATGATGTCACACTCCGGTACAGTAGGTGGCGGTTTGCACATACGTTGGTTTTCGAGCCGCTATTAAAATAAGAGAAGAACAGGTTGGTGGCGGTGGTAACAAATCGAAAAGTTACAGACAAGAAGAGACCACAAGCCCAGCTGAAGCACCGCTGCTTTTCTCGGCTGGTTAATTGTATCAATAGCATGAGATACACACATAAATGCTAAAAAATGTGCGACACTCTTCGCAAAACATCTCAGAGAAACCCAAAAGAGGAATGTCTAAAGGAGATATGTTTCCGAGCTGTCAGGAAACATTTTGCTGCTGTGGGCACTCAGGCTGTTCTCGGTAAGTTCTGCTCCTGGTACGTTAACTTGTAAGTACTTAAAGTTAGCCTTGAAGAACACCAATAGTTTTAACACAGAACAGAGGTTACGCTAACTGCTAACGCTACGCTAGCAGTGGCTAACGTTAGCATAATGTTAATATTAACCTTAGCTAAATATCCCATGAGTGAAGACAGCCCGCTGCACTGACCTCCATACAGTAATTTTTAAGTTTTGGCCATATTTTCCAAAGAATTGCCCAAAACAGTTTCCAAACTACCATTAAAAAATTTCACCAAAAAGTTAGAATCAGCTTTTTTAGCCAAGTAACGTAAATGTTAACACATTATGTTACAAGGAATACGTTTTTTTCTTCATTGTCCTCAATATATTCGACTTTATACAGAAAATGACATAAATGAACAATGCGAGGGAGTAACTAGTTACAATAATTAAATTACTGGATGAATGTAATTGTAATCGCTCACAATTGCTAAGAATGTGTAATTAAATTACAGTTACTGATCATAATTTCGGTGATTAGGCTACAAAGGCTATTACAAAGGGGTTATATATATATAGATAGATAGATAGATAGATAATTTAGTTTTGAGTTTATATGTCAAATAAAACATTGTGACAAATGTAATGTAATGTAATTTTATTTAGACAGGGACAGGGCACAATATAACATTAACCTTATATAAAAGACGGATAGTCAAAGTCAAAGTCAGATTTATTTGTCAATTTCTTCACATGTACTTGACATACAAAGGAATCGAAATTACTTTTCTCACTATCCCATGTGTAGACAGATATCAGACAGGACAGGGCATACAGTAAAGTGCACAGGCACAACAGAGTTAAAAATAGAATTAAAGAATTAAAAATATAGAAAAAAAAAACTAAACTAACTAAAAAAAAAGCAAGAGCAAAAATAGTAATGAGTGCAGTAGAGAGAAACAGATAAACAGAATGTAAACAGCAGAATAATAGTGCAAAAACAGAATAATCAGTAAATAAACAGTGTAAACAGTGTAGTGCAAAAATAGAATAACCAGTATATAAACTGTGTAAACAAAAACATTGTTGCAGCTGTGGGGATTATTGCACAAATGAGAGGTAGAATTAATAACTTAACTCTCCTCAGGAGGGGAGAGAGTTCAGCAGTCTTACAGCCTGGTGGATGAAACTGTTGGTGAGTCTGGTAGTGCGGGAGCGGAGGCTCCTGTACCTCCTTCCAGAGGGCAGGAGGCTGAACAGATTGTGTGTGGGGTGGCTTGCGTCGCTCACAATTGTGGTGGCTTTTCGGGTGAGGCGGGTGGTGTAGATGTCTTGCAGAGAGGGGAGTGGTGCCCCAATGATCTTCCCAGCTGTATTCACAATGCGCTGCAGTGCTTTCCTGTTGTAGTCGGTGCAGCTCCCATCCCACACTGTGATGCAGCTGGAAATGATGCTCTCAATGGTTCCTCTGTAGAATGTAGTCAAGATGGGTGGTGGAGCACTTGCCCGCTTGAGTTTGCGCAGGAAATAGAGGCGCTGCTGGGCTTTCTTGGCCAGTGATGCGGTGTTAGTAGTCCAGGAGAGATCCTCACTGATGTGCACCCCCAGGAATTTGGTGCTGCTCACCCTCTCCACTGCAGCTCCGTCGATGGTCAGTGGCAGGTGTTGGATGTGGCCTCTCTGGAAGTTGACAACAATCTCCTTAGTCTTGCTGACGTTTAGCAGGAGGTTGTTGTTTTTGCACCACATGGTCAGGAGCTCAACCTCTTTCCTGTAGTGAGTCTCGTCGCCCTTTGGTGACGAGCCCCACCAGTGTTGTGTCGTCCGCAAACTTCACGAGGTGGTTGGAGCTGTGGGTGTGCAGTCGACTGTGCAGTCGTGTGTCAGCAGGGTGAAGAGCAGAGGACTGAGCACGCAGCCTTGTGGGGCCCCGGTGATGCTGCTAGAAGTGTTGTTGCCAACACGCACTGCTTGTGGCCTCTGGCTGAGGAAGTCCAATAGCCAGTTGCAGAGGGAGGTGCTGAGGCCTAGTTTGTCTAGTTTGCAGATGAGTTGTTGTGGTATTATGGTGTTGAAAGCTGAGCTGAAGTCTATGAACAGCATTCGCACATATGAGTCTTTCTTGTCCAGGTGAGTGAGAGCTGGGTGGAGGGCAGGGCAAATTGCATCCTCTGTGGATCGTTTGGCTCTGTATGCGAACTGGAAGGGGTCCAGGGTGGGGGGGGGGTGGATTTGATGTGTGACATGACTAGTCGTTCGAACCACTTCATGATGATAGATGCATCGTACCAGGGTTTTACAAACATTATAATTCTCATATCCAACCCCACCTAATTATGAAAAATCTCAAAGTTGTGCAAAATTGCGGTTATAAAATTATCAGGGCACAGTCATTCTTACAGCCTAAAACCAGTTTGCCCCCCTCTCACCCCCCAACATTCACAAATATGTGCAAAGTTACATTTAAAAAAAAAAAAAGCTGTACAATCGCAAATCTTGAACCTCACCCTCCGTGCACTAACTCACAAACTTGTACAGGTTTGCTGTGTCAACGTATCAATTGCTTTGTCAAACATGAAAAAAAGGTTTCAGGAAAAGGTTCAGCTTTATTGCCCTGTATAAAAGCATTTGTAAAAACATAAATTTTTGTTAATAAGTAATCAGATGTAACATGTAACATTACATTACTTTTGTGAAGTAATTAGAATAGTTATGTAACTCATTCCATTGTTATCCGGGTTACTAGGGATCTGTAACCTATTATATTTCTAAAGTAACCTTCCCAGCACTGACTGTGAGCTAGATTTTAGAACAAGTTACCCCAGCAGTTATTCCTTTGTTGTGTCTGGTTTACCTTACAGGTCCCATTTGAACATCAACAGATCATGACTGGTTTGTGACATCAGTTATTGCTCAGGGTTTCCCACACATTCATTTATTTGTGGTGGGCCACCATAATCACAACATTTGCCATCACAAATAGACTTTTTATTCATGGTGCTGTGTGGGGCAGAGCAACAGAACTTCACTCACTGTGAAGGTACAACTTAACAGTTCATTGTGCTGGGTCCAAAAATTTACGTTCACTTACTCTGTAGCAGCTGCTCCTCTAAATACCTGACTAAAACTCAAATTGCTGCTGAGGGATAAAAATAACTCATGAAGAGTTTTACATATGCTGTGTACATGACCCACGAACGCATTCAAATTTAGAGAGGTGGTACAGAATGATGATAAAAAAGGGACACGCGCACAAGTCAGCTACTGCTAGGTATAGGAGGTATCATGGTATTACATCATACAAGGATATTTAGAAATCCTGATTGTGTGATATACCATCAAAAATACGGACTCTCATCTTTTTATTAACTTCAGCCTGGGCTGTACTGAGGATGTTTGCATGCAGTGCGCATAAAGTGCCCTGGAGGTTCGCTGAGGCCACACTGCCTGCCTGGGCAGTGTGTGTTTCACATTGGCAGTATTTGTTGTTGCAGCACTGCTGCAGAGCTGCTTTGTCAACAACATGATCCTGCAAATGTTTTACATTATAATGCCTTGTGTCAATAACTGAAGGTATGCTGTCGAGAGAAACATTGTCAGAGGGCTTTTATTTTGAGACAGAAACAGGAAAAGTTGAGTAAAACAGATAAATTTGTATTTTCTCATGCATGTGACAGATAGACATTGAGACTGTAGTAAAAGGTGGTATAGAGTCAATCCAACTATCAAAGACCATTTTCACTGTCTACTTTTGCTGAAAGGTTTGCGTTTTATGACACGCAAATGGGCAAGACTCACCACACTGGCAGCGCAGCTCACACAGTCAGTTTGGCCATTAAAAAAAAAACGCTGTTGTCTTGGTTTCGGTAAAAGAGAGAAACTTGAATTCAGAAGGTGTATGGTTGTGTATCTCTGTAATAAGGAAAATAGGTGTAGGTTAACATCACTTTGTTGACATGTCATGAGTGTGTTGTGTATTGAGCAGACTGAAATTCCACGAAGGTATGAAAAGATAGATGCTGCCTAAGCCTGCCTACTGCCACACATAGATTCTAACTCTGTGGGAAACACTGTTGCCGATTGCCTGATGTCAGACAGAATTATCAGCTGGTTACACTCCATTTCCATCTTCAGAATCAGCCAACTCACTCAGTTGACTGGGCCGATTCAAAGGTCTGGAGCTAGGCAGTATTGCCAATAGAGTGCCCCAGGGATGACAATTTTTGAAGGCCAACCTGGAAGCTGATGTAGCCCTGGTTCCCATGTCACAAAAACCTATAGATTTTTTCCACTGGATTTTGGATCATTGCTGAAAATAAGCTCTGTGGTGAACACATGTTTATGACACTTAAACGTTTTGTTCAGCAAGATCATCTTTACAAAGGAACACAAATTTTGCGATTCTTGAAGCCAAAATTTAATTGCCAGAGGTGAAAAGCTAAAATTAGGTCATAAATGAACTACACTACAGACTACAGCTACGTACGTTAACATAGTTTTTTTTAGCCAGTTGTTAGTCACGTTATGATAAAGTCTTAACTTCAATACCACAGACCTTGATTCATAAATAAACCACTGACTTTGAGACAAGGAGGTAGGCCTGGGCAATAAAATTTCGAAAATTTATCGATACCGAAATTTACGACAATAACCGACGTCATTTTAGCCCATGTCGGTATATTCGGTGTTTAAAAAAAACTTAAAATGAAAATTGGTTTTGGTTACGTGTAGGTAGGCTATGTTCTCATGTCCCTTTAAGACGCTGTACTACGTCGGAGACGTGACTCAGCCCCCACCCAGTCTGTAACAAACAGGGAACTGAGAGGTGAGTGAAAGATGGTGAGGACGGTTTTTCTCTGAAAGTTGCAGCGGTGCTGTGGTTTACGGCTGAAGTAGACGAAGTTGATGTGGGTCGAGGGAGAAGGTGAGCAGCTTGTTCCAAAAAGAAATGCTTCATCAATCGTTTGGCAGTATTTTGGGTTCAGCAAGGACGATGTCGACCAAAAAAATGTGAAATGTAAACTGTGCCAAAATACTGTGGCGAAAAGTCACAGTAACACATCCAACCTCTTCCACCACCTGCAGTACAACCACGTTATTTCAAAAATAAAATGAAGACATAAAAAAAAGCGAGAAGCGATCAGGACCAGCAACAAAGTGCTTCCACCACCAGGCAGCAGCCTATAACCAAAGCATTTGCTTTTAGTTTACAAGGGATAAACTTTTTCTCTCATTATAGAGAACCTGATTACTTGACAACTTGAATGTGGCCATTTTGGAGTAAAAATCTTTGTAATATCCATATTTAGAATTTGTTTATTTTTTCTTAGATTGTATTTTTAATACTTTGTGTTTGCAGGAAATTTAAGTTATCGTTTACATTTCAAGTAATCTGTGCTTATCAGCTGTTCAATAAATCTTAACAGCTAAAAGCACTTAATTTGTATTTTTTTCATTTATTTTCAGACAGTGTGGTTTTTTACAGTCCTTTAAAGTGGCAAAATAATTGCAATAAATAGGTCCAGGGAGTCATACTATGAATGTAACTGCCACAGCCCCATCTGGTGACGTCGATCCAGGTTTTCAGGCCAAACTTTTTTTTTGCACAGGGGGCGCAGGGTTATCGTCCATTTAAAGTTATCGAGGTGAACTGCTCAATATATCGTGATATTGATTTGAGGCCATATCGCCCAGCCCTACAAGGAGGTGCTGAAATGTTAACTAATTTCTGGGTTTTAGTACTCGTTCTTTGAAAGAAATTTTTTACATACAGTATAGCATTAGTGGTTTTTTCTTTGTTTCGTCCCAAACTTAAAAGACATAATTTGTCCTAACTTAGACCTTCCAAACCTCTCATCGAGGAACTTCTTCCTTACCTGACTGTCTGTCAGCTTGATGAGCTCCAGCCTCCCCTAAACCAGAGAGGTAAGAACTGGAGTTGAAGTGCAAAGATGGTGTTTCTTAGTTTTTCTCTGTTCATAGAAATAGTACATGCGTTTTTATTTTTGTTTTTATTTGTCCTTTTTGTTTACCTCATCTCAGGGATATCAACTTACTCTGGGTGGACTGCAATACTACAGGACCTGAAAGGACCCCACCAAGTATGTGCAATGTCTTCTTTAAAACTTTGAGACCTGAGAAAATTGACTTGATCTCTATCAAAAATAAAGGCAAATGAGCAACTTAAGAAAAAAAATAAACAAAAACTAGCATTTTTTTTAAGTACAGGAAAACTACCTGAAATTGTGAAAATAAAATGAAACCAAGTAAAAGGAAAAAACAAACCAAACAAGCAAACAAAAAAAGAATGTTTGGAGATCAACAAGGAAATGACCCCCAAAAATGTGTTAAAATAATGATGCACAGAAGTTATGTTAGTTATGCAAAATAATTTTAAATATATCATCAATGACAGTTATAAATATAGTTTGTAGTTTGGGGGTTTTCCCCTGGGTTCTTTAAAAATTATTTTCCAAAAATAACATTGCTTTTTTTTCTTATGTTTTCAAAAGAAAGCAAACCATTTGCATAGATTTTGAAAGTTTTATACTTGTGAAGGTGTCGCAGCACAAGAAAAGTGACGTCGATTCAGGTTTAAGGGTTAACAATGAACAATCTCACATGGTAACATCTAGAACCCAGATGTGATGTGTTTTCTGTGTTATTTTTCAGGCTCTAGACTTCCGCACAGAAGAAGAGGCCAAACACGAAGTTATGAGATTGCTTTTTACTTTTATTTCAGTGGCAACACCGAAATTCCTATGTCACCAGAAACATCAAACATTTAAAAAACCCTATCCTTCCTGCTGGCTGCAGCTAAATGTATCAGACATTTTTCACTAGATATGCCAGGTGCTCAAGGTTAACTGGTGAGCAGCAGCCTCTGCTGAATGTCTTAGAAAGACATATCTGGAGTATTGGTGTATCACACGACATTAATCTGTCAAAAAGGAAGACTCAAACTACACTGTATGTCCTCCACCGCCTTCTGGACCACGGGGTGGCTAAAAAGATTGTTTTAAAACACGAGAGTCCTGCAGTCCTGGCCTGGCTCCTACATGGTAGGGGATCTCAGTATGTCAGCCCCGAGCTGAAGGACAGAGAATGCACAGCAAAAAAGAGAAGCTGTATATCACAAGCTGCTTCAGCCAGTTCAGACGGAGTCAGCTGCAGTCCAGGTCTTGGGACAAGGGCTTCACAAGATCACAAGGATCAAGTCACTCCCTGCAAACGCACAAAATCTGGACTCAGTGTCTCTACAGGAGGGAGGAATCTGAAAAAAAGCAAACTTCACTGTGGACCCGCAGGTTCTCTGCCAAATCCTCAGTCCATGTGACGAGTCCTCAGCAGTGGCTTGCCCATGGGGACAGATTGAATGTTTGGAGATCAGACAGTGTGGCTCACTTAACATCCTCCGTGTGCTGATCGCTGCCCTGCCCACATGTAAAGGTTCTGCCTTCGCTCTTTTGTCTTCACAGCTTCTGTAAGTTTGCTAATTAATGTGTTATAAGTACAGGGGTGGGGTGCTAAGGGTTGTTATGGAGTTAGTGCAATGTATTGGTGCTTCCACTCTTTCAGCAAGATTTTCAAATTGAAGTCTATGACATTCATGTAGCACTGGCAACAATTGGAGGTGCCCTGTGTGTATCCTTAAAGGTGAGGTGTGTAAAATTTAGCGGGATTTGGTGGCATCTAGCCGTGAATTGCAGATTGCAATTATTTTAAATCTTCTCATGGCTAAAATTCCTTCAGTTTTGATTATTCAGGGTTTTTTATTGGGAGCCGAATTATCCACCGAGGTCTCTTCCTCTCCAGAACAAAGAGACCAGGCGATTGAAACAGCTAAAAACACTGAAAAAAAGCAGTTTCATGTGATAAATCAGTGAATCTCTGATGCAGTTTGGCATCTTGGGGACAGGCTGCTGCTGCTCACCCCTTTTCTCTCATAAGTTAATGTGTGCTCAATTTTTCTGATACAGACATTCAAGAGATTTTTAACCGTGAGCTGAATTATAAAGAGGTCTCCTCCTTTCTAAAACAAAGAGACCCAGTGATTTTAACGGATAAAAATCCGAATAAAGCAGTTTCAGCTTAAAAATCCATGTATTTCTGACGGCTAGTTCAACACACATGCTAATCTGAAGTCACCTTTTTTCTCCTTTAACTTAAAATCCAGAGAGTTCAGGGGGCAGACACGAAAACAGACATGAAACATGGCGGGCTGCATATGTCAATCTCAATAAACTAGGAACTGCTTCCTTTGTGAATATTAACGGCTTATTCTAAGGTAACGAGAAAACTGATTCTTATTTTTAGTGGTTATGCACTAAAGTAAACATACTTAATATCATCCCATCTCTGCCAATATGTCCCCCTAACTCTTATGCAGTGGTCCTTTAAAGGTCTAAAAAAAAAAGCTGTTAAATACCTTTTACTTTTACACAAAACTCTTGCAAAGCTTATTTTTTAAAGTGTTTTGAATCCAGCATTGTTTCCATCCATGTTTACTGGCTTGCAGCCTTCTTCCTCACTGCCTCTGTGGACACTTAGCACATAGCTTCCTGCAGATGAGTGGAATAGCATGAACGCATTAGCAGGAATGTAAAGTGTCCGCTTTGGGCATTTGCAAGTGCATAAGGCAAAAAAAACGGCAACCACAAAAAAGTGTAGACAGTATTGTTGTATTGAATCCATTCATTCACTTAACAAAACTGAGATAGAGGATTATTTCACATTCAGAGAAGTTTTTAATCACTGGACAACACATTTGGACTGACTATTTATGTGTGAGTTTTGCGTGTAGCGACCTTCAGGGACTCCGATGTGTTGGGCCTGGCCAGAGCTCTGCAGCAGCTGACTGAGAGCTCCCGTAGCTCTCTCACTGACCTGAGCATCGGCGTCCTGCCTTACAACAACCTTGTAGAGATCCTGCTGGATTCAAGCCCTAACTTGAGATTCCCTGTATGTGGAGATCGAGACATTTAGCCCTGCGGGGGCCAACCTACTTCATACATCATCCCAGGCCTGCGGCTAGTCTGACGTGTCAGGTACTGTGAAACTACTGCCAAAGTGATCTAAGTGTTCGTACACATGCTGCATCTTTAACTGCCTGAGGTCAAGCTAACTGGGTGGAAAATAGTTAAAAAAGGAAACTGGGTTCTGATTTTGTCAAGCTTTCATGACCACGGAGGTAGGTTGCGCCTGAGGTTGCTACTCGCACTGTATAAAAGTCCTCTTACCTGCAGCAACTTTGGGTGTAGAGCTGAACTTCTTCCAGGCAGTGTTTCTAAAAGTGTGTATTGGGCCGAGAATAATGTCAGTGAGACAGATGTAAAGCCCTGTGTAGCCCTGCATTAAGTAATCAACATCTTCATATTTGCCACAGACTGACATTCATAAAAGAAGAGAGAGATATCTGCTGGCTATGATTGGTTGTTCCTGGTCACATGACATGTGGCACGCACTGCTGCTTTCCGATAGTTAAACTCTGTTCATTTTAGAGGGCAGATGTCACACCTTGAAAAACTGTTGCCCTGGAACACTTTATCGTTGTTACAGCATAGCTGTAGCTTATGAATGCACCAGCTGCGCATCTACATTGAAAGCTATGTATTTGAGGAGCAAAAATTCCAAGATGGTGAAAAGCCTCAAGATGCCATGTTTCTATTGAGCAACATTTGGTTTATGCATCTTCCAATTTTGTAATATCATTCTTTTAGCAGCCAAAAGACATTTTCCTGTCTTTTTTTTTTTTTTTACCTTAGCCGTGCAGCCTTTACCTTAACAAACAAAGAGCAAGACAAGGAGTGAGGTCAGTATTCATTATTAATGAAACTGAACTCAACACTTCTGTCCAAAAGGACATTAGAACAACACCTGTTTTAAAATAAACTCAGCAACATTCCATATTAAATAAATGCCTACATTTTATTACTGATATTATTGAGGTCTGCTGCTAAATTTTGTGTCAGGTTTCACTCTTTAGAATTCGGACTTAATAAATCAGCTGTTCTAAAATGTGTAAACTGCATTGTTAAGGCAGAGGAGCGGAGCATTAACATGTTGTTCATTCACTTTCCATGGAGCTAAAATCAATACATAATTATGTTATATGTGTGTTAATAGGTCAAAAGAAATCTTAAATCATCTTTCATAAGGAGCAGATGTTTACACGTAAGCCATCTCGGGCTCTGTTAAATTTAACAATGTTTTAGCAAGGCAAGCTAATTTCTAACTTGTTGGTTAAAAAGGAAAACAGTCAATGCTTTGACATGGTTGTCACAGAGTGCAGAAGTATGACCATGTTATTCTTTCTTAGATGTAACATTTGGTGTGTTCCAAATGTTTGAGGAAAGAGGATTAGCAAACCATTGCCATATTTAAAAGCCTGTTTTGGTTCAGCTGCAGAAGTGGCATCTATAATTCACCAAAGGTATAATGTGGGCTAGGAATAAGGTGGACAGGATTGAGACCAGAGTTGTATTAAACATGCATTATTTGGGTTGTATCCACATGGTTGAATGCACTTATTTCAAGACACTTTGGACAAAAACATCAGCTAAATGAATATAATATAATGTAAACCTAAAATGTCCCTTTTCAAGAATTTTGTTTAAAATGAATCCATACAGCAGAATGATAGTGACTTCTAAATACTGAGTCAAGTAATACTATAGCAGTCTGATGTATAAATGTTTCCTTTCTCCGGGCAGAGCTGCCCCTGGAGAAGCTGGCACTCAAAGTAACTGAGGTCCAAAGAGATCTGTGCTACGTGACATCTGTGCTGAGACGCTCGCCATATCTCACCTCATTTCACGCAGTCGGGATAAGATTACCAATTGGCTCCTCTCAAAGCCAACTCCTCAGCACTCTCTCAGGTAAGTGTCACATCACTGTCAGGGCATCACCACAGTTCAAACATTTTTTTCTTATCTGTAGATACAGATATATCAACAACAAGCTTCTATCTGTCTGCCCCGCCCTTATATCATCCTGGCTGATTTATCTGTCCAACTCTAATAAATCCAATATACTTTAGAGTCAAATCGCTTTTTGAGGAGTCTCAACTTGGAGGACATGAACCTGTCTGATTGTCTTCCTAACATCCTCGAGCTGCTGAGAGACTGCAAGTTGGAAGGTAGGTAGTTGGAGGAGAATGACTCATGACTGTGAACACCTGGTAATAGTCTTTACCAAAAATGTTAACTTGAATCCAACAGGGAGGAAGAAGCACTACTCACACTGCATGCAATGTTAGCATCTTGTTTTGTAGTGCACAGATATGGACGGTGACTGCATACACAGGCCTCAGATTGTTACATGACTGTGTTTGTGCAAGTCCACGGCTTTGCACATCTGTCCTGAAATATTGAGGCACCTTTTTAGTTCATAGAACAGGGTTTAAGTGGAGCCTTAAAAAGTTTTAAAAGGCGTTGAGTTAATGAATAAAAATATAAGGCCTTAATTGGTATAAGATTGACTTAAAATAATCTTTCAAAAGTCTTAAAAATGCTCAGATATGGGAAGTAGGATTTTATGAATAGTTTTTTTTCTGAAGTTTTATAGTGAATTCTTCTAAAAATATTTGGTAACATCTATTTTTTTGTAAAATAATTTCATAATAATTCCTCTTCTTAAACTCGCCATGATGAGAATTCAAGCAGTAAAATTTCACATGCCAAAGTGAAAAAACACAAAATTACCAAGGAAGCTGGCCAGAAATGCAAGATGTTTTCTTACAAATCTTACAAATCCTTAAATCTACCTTGCCTTAAGCTGCAGGAACATTATAAATGTTGCAGATGACAAGCTCTGACTGAGTTTTCTGCATCCTGCACACCTCCAAAAGGTCTTCAAGATAAACATCTTCAGGCTTATTAATGCTCCCTTTACATACAAAAAAAGATCCATCCGTTTCAAACGTTTTAAACTGCTCCACACATCCATGCGTCCTTCATGATGGCACCATAGCGCGGACTCAAGTTTTACACAACAAAGGAGGCGACAGGTTGTTATATTGTACCTTTAAATGGAGAATTATTTTCTCTTATTTCAGTATATATCATCAAATATTATGATATTATTATTTCATTCTGTTCTGCCATTATTTGAATGTCTTCATCTCCTCCTACTGTCATATCTCCCTTGAACCATGCTTAACTGCCTCCCTGATCTCCTGTGGTGCTACTCCACCTGCCCCCCCAACACAATCGGCATTCACACCCAGGATAAATGAATCTGCAGTTGTCATGGGTTTTTATAGCCTCAGGCTCAGATTGGCATTGATGAAAACACAACATCCAGGTAAACGTGCCGATTTCAGCCTCTTAACTGGCGAGATGCAATGACGCACCGCCATTAATTACCGACTTTCTCCTCCTTAGCAGCGCTAAAAAACAACCCAAATTAGTCTGCACTGAGTTTGAAGGACAGACTGAAGGGAATATCCACTAGGGCTGCAACTACCGATTATTTTGAAAATCAATTAATCGGTCTTTTTTTTTTTTTTTTTTTTTTTCGATTAATTGATGAATCAGATAAAAAAAAAAAAATAGAAATAATAATAAAATAAGCATTTTTTTCTTCCATCACTTTGCTGAAAAAGCAGATTTTTATTGACAACAGTGCAAAAAGTGCAGTGCATAAACAGGCAGTTGCTTGAACATCCCTGAGTTGTCAAAATAACATTGAATTGTAAATAATAAATAACTACAACATCAAATATGAAACAATTCAAAAACTAAATGTTGACAGCTTTTACAACATACCGTTATGTTTCCTTACTTTAAAACTGAACATGCATGCACATGCCATCGTTTTTTGTCACACTGCGTGTCAGGAGTGCGTTAGGAGCATGTGAGCAGCGTCGAGTTTTTGTTTTTTTATTTTTGGAGCCCATGTTATCAAGTTAGAGCGTGCACACTGCCACCTGAGCAGAGCTTGTCAGGAGCATCTCTGCTGC
This sequence comes from Plectropomus leopardus, assembly GCF_008729295.1. Classification (NCBI taxonomy): domain Eukaryota; kingdom Metazoa; phylum Chordata; class Actinopteri; order Perciformes; family Serranidae; genus Plectropomus; species Plectropomus leopardus. The sequence goes on along the minus strand of NC_056465.1, from coordinate 1,770,556 downwards.
GTGTCAGCTGCAGCACATCTAGAGAAACGGTGGCTTGCCGATTATTTTCACGTGACGCGTGCGTTTGTCAGCAGGAATAGAGAGTGAATATGTGTTTTGATGATTATATTGACTCTATACCACTTTTTACTGCAGTTTAAAAGTCTCTCTCTGTCACAGAAATGAGGAAATACAAAGACGGCTGTTTTACTCCAATTTCCCTGCTTCCCTTTCAAAACAAAAGCCCTCTGACAGCGTCTCCGTGGACAGAATCCCATCAGTTGCTGATAAAAGGCATTTTATTTTGAAACTTTTACAGGACCTTGTTGTCGGCTGTGCAGGTGCTTGCACGACTTCATAAATGAGTGGGTGTGTGCTTATAAATGTGGAAATACAGCACTAATATCTGCAGGCCATGACGCAGCAGCGACATTGCAACAATCCTGCAAGTGTGAACACCACAAGCATGAAACACGCTGCAGTTCAGGGAGGCTGAAGTCACACACAGCTGACTCGCACTATGCGAAAGGGCCCGCTTTCATTTTAGATGCTGCGTCATAACCGTCGTGCTCCCATGACATGACATGTCACTTCTGCATATTTTGCAGCTAAAACACTTCCTTGTTTTGAATAACATGAAGCGCTCCCAAACTTATGAAGTTTCCGAGTGAAACGTTCTCTCTGCCTCCACATCTTCAAAACACCGGCTTCTCCGGTCTGAATGTGATGTTAACAGTCCCGCAACACAGCCAGTGACGTAATAATCGAATTGATAATTTTATTCGTTGCCAAAACATTTAATAATCCATTATAATTTATTTTATCGATGCGTTGTTGCAGCCCTAATATAAAGTGCTTACAGACCTCCAACCATGCTGCTCTGTACTCTTTAACTGTTTTCCTGCTTGCATGTGACGTTGAATGGACACACCAAAGCAACTCAACACACACACACACACACACACACACACATACTGCCTGCTGTAGTGCCATTTACACAGCTCTTCTCTCTGGGCAATGGGAAAGCAGTCTATAACCTACTTTTAGTGGGTTTACCAATGTTTGAAAAACCTGCATGATGAACATGCTAATTTTGTTGGGAAATGGGTATAATTAAGGATATACAGTCTTGAGTAAGTGCATAGGTGAGTTTTTTTTTTTTTTCAAGTTGGGAGGTCTGAAAGTGACTTCACCAAGTTGTGTCTTTTGTACTGACTGAGCCAAATACAGAGTGGAAGTCTTGACCCTTTTTACTCTCTCAACTTAAGAGCTGCGGCTTAAAGACTGCCGCCTTCTGGAGAGGTTGAGCAGCAAAGAGGAGAGTTTGCAGAAGCTGGTGGCTGCTCTGAAGATGGTGCCTTCTCTCCAGTTACTCAGCCTGGCTCAGAATCGCCTAGGTAAGCACATCTTTCACATTTATACACTGTGTACAAGTATGTATAGCCTCATCTTTGTCTGCAACTGAGCAAAGATACCAGGTTTAAACTGAATGAAAAGACATTAAAAAAAAGCTGTCTAGCTTTGAAATGATTTTTTATTTAAATGTTAACATTATGAATGAAAATGTAAACCTTTTTTGTACAGCCCTACTTGTGTTTGTGTTATTGTTGTATCTCTAGGCAGGCAAGGCAAGGCAAGGCAAGGCAAGGCAAGGCAGCTTTATTTGTATAGCACATTTCATACACAGGGCAATTCACAGTGCTTTACAGAGTAAAAAAAAAACATAATAAAAGATACAGATTTACAATAAAAGAGAAAGAGATAAGATAAACAAGTTGAAAACAATTACTAAATTACCACTATTAATACTATTTACTAAAAAAAATAGTGTAGACAAGAGGTGCAAAGATAAAAAAGATAATTTAAAATGATTTAAAATCAAATTTAAAAATGAGTTGGTAGTCAGCAGGTGGAGTAGGCAGTCTGAAAAAAGGAGTGTTTTTTAGCTTTGCCTTAAAAGTGATCAGAGTCTGGGCTCGACAAACCTCATCCAGGAGGTTATTCCAGGTTTGTGCTGCATAATAACAAAATGCTGCTTCACCATGTGTAGTTCTGACTCTTGGGACGCTCAGTAGGCTGGCCCCTGATGTTCTGAGGGTCCTTGAAGGTTCATATGACACAAGCATGTCAGAGATATATTTTGGTGCTGGGCCACAGATTGATTTGTAGACAAGCAGTGAGATTTTAAAGTCAATTCTCTCAGTGGCAGGTAGCCAGTGTAAGGATTTTAGGACTGGAGCAATGTCGTCATATTTCCTAGCTTTTATCAGGACTCTCGCAGCATTCTTAATAAGCTGAAGTTGCCGAACAGCTTGTTTTGAAAGGCCTACAAACAGACCGTTGCAGTAATCTAACCTACTAGAAATAAAGCCATGGGTGAGACTTTCAAGATCTTGCTGTGACATTATTCCTCTGACTCTGGAAATGTTTTTAAAAAATAGTAAGCAAATGAAGTTACTGATTTGATGTTATGTGACTGTGGAAATTTAAATCAGAGTCCAGGATAACCCTAAGTTTTTTGCTTGACTGTGAGTTATGAGAGAGAGGGATTCAAGGTGAGAGCGGACACTCTGCCTTTCTTTCCGTGGCCCAAAGACAATATTTGTCTGAGTCTCTGAGTTGGAGAAAGTTTTTTGCATCCAATCATTGATTTGCTCAGTACAGTGACACAGATGTTCTACAGGTTCATAATCACCTGGTGAAAGTGATATGTATATCTGTGTGTCCATCTGCATAATTGTGGTAAACTACTTTGTTATTTTGCATAATCTGGCCTAATGGAAGCATATAGAGATTAAACAAGAGGGGTCCCAAAATGGACCCCTGTGGGACCCCACATATCATAGTCATCCTCTCTGACTTACAGTTTCCTTTGAGACAAAGTACTTCCTGTCATGAAGATATGACTTGAACCATTTAAGGACAGTGCCAGAGAGTCCGACCCAGTTTTCTAGTCTTTCTAATAAAATTGTGTGGTCCACTGTGTCAAAGGCAGCACTTAGATCCAGGAGCACTAAAATAGAGACTTTGCCGGTGTTAAGGTGGATGTAATTTATTTCTTTTATGAGTGCAGTCTCAGTGCTGTGATGGGTCCGCAAATCTGACTGAAAGTTATCATAGCAATTGTTTAGTTTTAAAAAAAGCTGCTAAGTTGCTGGTGGACAACTTTTTTCAATAACTTTATTGAAAAACGGTAAGTTTGAAATCGGCTGATAGTTGTTCAGTACAGTGGCATCCAGGCTGCTCTTCTTTAGGAGAGGCTTGATGACTGCAGTTTTCAAAGCATTTGGAAAAGTGCCAGATTGGAGAGACAGATTAACTATAAGAGTGAGTTGTTTTACCAGACTGCTCAGAACAGTTTTGAGAAGCTAGTGGGTAAAACATCAAGGCAGCAGGTGGAGGAACTGAGACTGGAGATAATTTCTTCCAGTGATTTGTCACCAAATGCTTTAAATTGTTCCATACTTAGTAAGTTACCTTGGGAAGCCTGCAGTGATGGCACATTATTCTTTGGCATTGAATAGTTAATTGCAAGTCTGATGCCTTGAACCTTGCTATTAAAAAAGTCTGCAAATTCATTACATTTGCTCGTGCAAACTAGTTCTGGAGATATTGAAACAGGAGGGTTAGTAAATCTGTCCATGGTAGCAAATAACACACGTGAATTGTTATTGTTTCTGTTGATGATCTCTGAGAAAAATGACTGCGTTGGACTTCTCAAGGTCAAATTATAAGTGCGTACGTTTTCTTTATAGATTTCAAAATGAACGTGAAGCTTTGACTTATGCCATTTTCGTTCTGCTTTCAGGCACTGCCTTTTTTGGACCGTTACAGAAGGAGTGTTTTTCCACGATGCCTTTTGTCTTTTACTTATAAATTTCACCTTAACAGAAGCAATGGCGTCAATTACATTTGCAATTTCAGAAGTGCAGGAGTTCAAGAGATCATCAACATGGTTTGATATTGTGTCAGTTTTAAATTTGATGAATTCCATGAAAAGTGTTCTGGTATTCTCACTGAAGTATCTTTTTTCAACATTTGTTGATCCGTGAACAGTTTTAAGAGTTACTGACGGATCAAAAAATATACAGAAATGGTCTGACAGAGCAACATCCAGCACAGTGACATCTGAAATATTAACACCTTTAGTGATGACTAGATCTAGAGTGTGTCCTCTATTGTGGGTCGGCTCTCTCACATGTTGACAAAGATCAAATGTTTCTAGTTTTGCAGAAAGTTGTGTGGCATTTTTCTCACAGACATAATCCATGTGTATATTAAAATCCCTTGTGATGAATACACAGTCAAATTCTGTGCAAATAATTGAAAGCATCTCAGTAAAATCATCAAGAAAATTTGGAGAGCATTTTCGTGGCCTGTATCACTGTATATAATATACATGGGGAGAATTTTACTTCCATTTTAAATGACATATATTCAAAAGATAAAAACTCACCAAATGACAGCTTCTTACAAAGAAATCTGTCCCTGAAAAAGGGCACAGACACCACCTCCTTTTTTGTTCTGTCATGCTTCAAACTCAAAATTAAAATTTGCTGGGGTGGATCAATATGAGCAGCATTTCCATTTTTTTGTCCAACCAAATCTCAGTTAAAAACATAAAATCAAGCTTATAAGAGGTTATAATATCATTGATTTAAAAGTAATTTATGACGCAAGGGTCTGATATTAAGTACAGCTAGTTTCAAGTTTGTTGGAGCAGGGCCTGAGATACTCTGCTGACAGGGAATTGGATCAGTTTTTAGGATTGGAGGATCTTACTGTCACCCTCTTATCTATCCTTTGCCTTGAGACTGGAGCGATTCATGTTTATTCTCTATCCGGGCCTCAGATTGCTAAATGACAGATAATAAGGAACACTTCTGGAACAGTAGAGGCCCAGGGTGTCCTAGTGGCTCCACACAGTGATAGCAGATGATCTTGTGCTGCCTAAGGCCTGTCAAAGATTATCCTCCAAATGATTTAATTGTTCTAGGGAACCTCCTTGAATGCATTGGAGTTTGTGACAAAAAGGAAAAAAAAAAGGGAAAATAAAAAAGCTAAGCAGAGAGCAAGCAAGAGGAGCGTCTGCACTGTAGCGAAGCAGGAAGTAGAGTTTTTTTGACTAATCATGACTGGTTTCAAAAGCAAATGTTTCAGCTGATTATTAATATTACTGTGTGTGTCAACAGCCAGGAACGTGTTTGTGCTGGCAGAGCTTTTCTCAGGATCCTCACCGAGCTCATTGAAACATCGACATCAGGTAAGAGCTGCAGACAGCAGCAGGATGCAGCCTCAGGCCTCAGCACTTCTCTGGTGGTCAGGATTACAAGGCTCACTTATTAGCTCAGGTTCCACTGGATCAGATACTATTTTAGTTTTCAACATCAGCATGTCATTTCCAGGTCAGCTAGGTTAAAGTAAAGAGCCGGCACATGGACTCCTTTCCTGACCACCATGTTAAAATCCTTCACATGTCGATGAGGGTTAAGATATCAGCAAGACCACTGTGTGTCAGGTCAGAAGTCCTGTTTCAAAACTGGCACCATGATGTGCAATACTGCACCTGCCCCGCCATCCACATATAAAAGGACAAATGGGACATATTAGTTCCTCAACCCCCCCAAAACCACATTCCTACAATAACCAGGCACTTTTCAAATAATTTTGTTCAGCCAGGGCAATCCTGCATTTGTGAACAGGGCATGACGGCAACCTCACAGAACTGCATTGTCAACAACACAGTCCTGCAAATGTTTCACAATAAAGACCCTGGGGCAAACAACTGATGGGAACAGAAACAGGAAAGGGTTAGTAAAACAGATATATTTGTATTTCATGTCATTTACAGATGAAAGCATTGATACTGTAGTGAAAGGTGGTATAGAGTCAATATTATATACTATCAACAGTCCATGTTCATCGTCTATTTTTGCTGAAAACCATGCACATTGTTTGACAAAAAACTGTCGAAACTGTTTCTGTAGATCTCCCGCAGCTGAGCAGTGCTGCTCAGCTGCGGCAGTGTTTTTTTGTCTTTTTCATTTTATCATGCGTTTCATGTGCTGTGTTTCATCCTGAACAGTTCCAACTTCATTCACCCTGCTGAACTGCTGGAGTTCGCTGAGAGACTGAGGACACATCATCCAGCAGACCGCTTGACCCTTGACCTGAGAAGAAATCTCGGAGACCGAGATCCCGACACCTGGAACACTGCATTGAAGATGCTCCAGCCATTCTGTGTTCTGTGGTTAATGGATGGAATTCCACCAACACAATGGCGGACTACATCAGCAACATGTGAACTCCCTGTGGGAGTGAAAGGTGGCTGTGAAAAGGTAGCACTTAATGTAAAGTTTGTAATCTTTCAGCTCAACAGAACACAGTGTGTTCTTTTGTCAAAGCTGCAAATTCCAAAGTCAAGCTTTTATTGTGTTTTCAGATCTTTCTTGACTCACACCTGCAGCATCAGTCACCTCTCCACTGTCCATAAGCTGCAGTGTGTGTGTACGCACTGTTTTGAGCAGTCAGATGGAGAGCAGAGAAGTGTATCAATCTGGTTTTACAAGTTCTTCTAGAAATGCATCTTTCTGTTAAAATTACAGTTATGGTAGGACATACATGATTTTACTTTGTCATTAGCTGTGTGACATATTTCATCGGCTCCATTTATGTGACATTTATTTAATGCAACATTTAATATGTTCTCTTGTATCAGAGCACACAAAATAAACAAGTATCCTGTTAGTTTGACATTTGAATCGTTTATTAAACCAACGGCCATTACACTTCCAGAGTCGTCCCTCGGACAGAGTGTGAGTGACAGTGGACATTAAGGAACAACTGAAAAACCTGGAGGATTGACGTCAAGGTGAAGAGCAGTTTCACAGCAGCTATCTCACACCTCCTCTTCATTGTCTTTTTTTTTACATTAGACGAACAGCATCGACACCGACTACCAAATCATCATTAGTAGGAACCAAGTAGAAAAAACAATCAGAAAAAACAGATTAAAAGAGCTTAATCTTTTTCTTAGTGGATTTTTTAAAGCTAAATACTGTAACACTTATGTTCTGTAAATTCAGTTTGTTTTCCTCGTATATTCTCATATTTTAGTAAATTCAAGTCATAGAGAGTGAAGACCCTATGTCTGCATGCTAATCAGTTGATTTGTGGGGTCTATCTACAACCATCTCTCACAGAAAACAAAGACACTCTCACAAACACACACCACTTACACACTCATACACACTGCCGTGACAGTTCAGCCCGGCCAGGCTTTCATGTACTGTGATTTTACAGGAAATCAAGTGAAAACTGTTGGCCTGATCCATACCTCATTGAGAGGTCAAGTGTCAAATGAGGGACAAGTTTGTTCTGGTGTGGTTTTCTTGTAAGCATGTATGTATGTTTATTTAAAAAGGGACAGTGTCCAAACAACATGAACCTTACAGAGTAAAAACATGAAGGGGTGTCATGTACTGGGTTTTATCTCATTCAGATTTTCCATCCAGGGCAGGTAGATGACTTTAAACTCAACTTTGTGCCCTTTTTCAATTTTCTCTTAGATTTAACCCTATAAAAACCAGGATCGACATCAGTTTTCTTGTGCTGTGTTCAGCCACCGTTTACGTGTTCAAATATTTAAACCTTTGGGCCCTGAGCATATTGGTTTGACTTGTTTCCAGAACATGGTGAAAAAAAGGCAAGAAATTAGTAGATTTAGCAAATTATCTGGAAAATGTCAAGAAAACTGTGTTCATAATTGTTATTATTATTAACCCTAATATTATTTTAAGCACTTTTTAAAGCTTTTTTCTTATTGGTTTTTGTTAATTTACTTTCCTTTATTTCTTCTAGTTTCATAAGTAATTTTCTTTCTACTTTTTACTAATTTCTCACTATTCTGGGGGTAATTTCTTCTTAAATTACTCATTGCTTTATTCCATGTTTTTAAAAGAAATCAAGCCAATTTGCCACTTTCAAATGATAAAAACTGCTACAAAATCTATCATCATGTTGACAGTTGCAGATGGCATAGGATGGCCTGTTCAATGTTAGCTTCCTGTCCTCAGATAGTTTACTTACTTGCTAGTGCAGTTTACACATTGCATCTTGTTAGTTAGCAGGAGGTCACCTGCTTTCTGTGTAGAGCTTGGGACACTGTTTAAACCTGGCAACCCCAATGATACTCCTTTTCCACCAAATCAGCTCTGGTTCCTGAATCCATTTCGTTCAGGATTCTTTGAACCTTCATGCTATCTGGTGAGTCAGTTTCCACCAGTTTTGATCAGAACAATTGTAATTAAGGATGTGTGATCAATGGAGGCTGTTGCATACTGCACTCCTCAAAGTAAACAGTAGCAGTAAGATGGCAGATCACGCTGTTTACCTGCATGTTTTTGCAGGTATTTGGTTTTATCCCAAAACAAATATGGGCCAACTATCAGTCAGTACGTTTCTATGCACAGTGAAGTGGAGCTACAGTTATAGCTCGATGGGGCCATTAGTTGGACCACTGTCCTTGTCCCAGTATACAAGCACTGGGGGAGCATCCATTTATTGATAAAGTATGTGCGACTCCTCCACATCAGGTGCAGAGATGCTCCCTTTCAGCTAGTTTCTATTGGACCTACTTCCTGTTGACCTATTACATCACATATCAAACAAGTTGTTGATACCTTTGTCTAGTTTTGTTCTCTTCCCTTCTTCTTTTTTGTTTTTGTCGTCTTTCTTCTATAAATGTATGCTGTTTGACCTCTAGGTCAAAACCCGGCACAGTGATAATGGAGTATGTGCAGTTCAGGGCCAGTTGAGGTGTATACATGACAGAGTAAATCAACCTCCAACTGAATCAACTCCCAAATTATCTGTGTGTGTGTGTTACTCTGACTCCAAGAAACTCTACTTGGTACAATTTCAGTAGCACTAACATGTTTACATGTATTTTAAAAGTCCAGATTTAGTCGGACTAAAAATAATTTCACTGAACGAGCGTACTGAATGATACCACTGCATGCTCTTTTTTTTTCTCACTGAAAATCTCTTATTATTGTCCTCCATCCTGTTGTTCCAACCTGCTGAATATGACACATACACTGATGTCTTTATGGCTGCACTTCAGCGAAAAAAAAAACTGCTGTTTTTTAACTTTTCAGGTTCTGCACAAATGTATTTTTGGTGGAAATGCTCTGAACAGTTCAAAATTAGCTGCTGGAACCAGAACAGAACCAGTTCCATGTTGGTGGATAAGGGGTATATGAGGACAGGACATTGGCATGATGCGTTTTTTTTTTGCATTTAGCAGCTAATTCCATTCTAAGAAAATGTTGGGAAGTGTCAGGTGGTCCTACTGTCCAACAGGGAGGAAGCCGCCACTTTCTCTGCACACAGTGTTGCAGCATGTTTCAGCAGTCGGTGATCCAGCTGCTGTAGACTGATGGCTGACTTCGGCATCCTATAATCTTTCCTGCAGATCTCTGGTTTACCCAGAACTTTACTCTCCAGACAAATAACTTCTTTTTGGAGTATGAATGTGACCTCCAGCTGTAGGTATCAGGTCTTAAACTCACGTAGTAGTACTTGAATGGATTATAGGTAGAAACCCATGTAGTCCACAGACTGTAGGGATGATGGGTTTAAGTTGCCACTTTTAGACCTCGATCAATTTGAGGAAAAGTTACACTTTTAACAAGACTTGGAGAAAAAAAAAAGGAAAAGAAACAACCCCCCACCCTGTTACATGAACTTCCATAACAATTTCCACTGTTACTTATGGTGCTTTTTCTGCTCTTGTTTCTCTATATACTTATTTTTACAGTCTGTACAGTGTCAATGTACATGTCATCTATGTGGAGTGTGTATGTCAGAGTGAGTGAGCCGCCCATCACACACACAGCAACACTCATCACAGTCTCCTCACAAAGAAAAAAGGTTCATTTAGTCAAAGATCGACTGTGAGACTGAGTGTCGTCTGGACCTTTTGCGGTGTAAGTCAGTGTCAGGATGGTCCATTTGTCTGTGTGTGTGTGTGTGTGTGTGTGTGTGTTCCAGGATGGTGTGTGTTGTTGTGTGTGTGTGTGTGTATTTGTCTGTGTGTGTGTGTGTGTGTGTGTGTGTGTGTGTGTGTGTGTGTGTGTGTGTGTGTGTGTGTGTGTGTGTGTGTGTCTCCATGGAGCATTCACAATCAGCCTTTCAGTTGTGCCACACAATGAATCAAACCTACAGCGAGACTGACAGTCATACATCAACATGTATGTGACCTACCATATTGAACTACAGTCAATCCAACATCCACGCAATCATACACACACACTCTCGTGCTGTAACAAAAACACACACACTGGTGCCTACAATACAATATCTTGAGAAGGCATTAAGGAAATCTCCTCAAATAAATAGAAATAAATTAAATCATATAAAAAGAATGGGTTAAAAAACATAGAAATTCTGTTAAATACAGCAAAATCTCAAATGAATCCAATAAACAACAGTACTTGCTCAGAGACAAAGACCATATGGATGCAAGAGACGGTACATTTTGTAAACAATGATGGACAGACAGACAAGCAGGTAGACACATTCACAAATCATTAGTGAGCAGAAAGGCCTGTCGGGGCTTGGTGGTGGTGGTGGATTTGTTCGGTGGGGTCCGGTGGGGTCCGGTGGGGTAGGAGGATGGGCCTTATTGGCAGTGCTGCTATCATCTCTTCCACTGTGTGTGTGGCTCATGGTTTCAGGAGGGCTGTGGTGACAGGACTGCACCAAATACTGTGGCAGAGTGGACACACGTGACCAGATTTCCTCAAGATTACCTAATGCTAATTACTGCTGTGAGATCAGTTCACGTTAGAAGCGAGGACAGGAGATCATCTGTCAGAGCCAGGGCGAGAGTCGCTGGTTGATTTTCTGTTAGCACACACTGTTCAGCCAATCAGGAGAAACTAGAGTGGCCTTCGTTTGTGTTCATTGAGTAAAACATGGACACCAAAATCCACCTGTGCTGTATTTTAGCACTACGACTAACCAAAGTGTATGTGTAAAGCGAGAGGAAGAAGAAATATCGCATCTCCTTCATAAATGAAAAAATGAACTTGCAAGCAGAAAAAAATAAATAAATACTGCTGCTTACAATAATATGCTGCTTAATACACTCAGGGGACAGGGGTTGGTCTGCTACAGTCTGATGTGGTCTGGTTTGACCAGTAGGTTATGGTGGCTAATACTACCAGACTTTGATTTTCTGCATAATGGACCATTGAGTCAGTTTGATGACTTTATGAGTGTAGTCTGTTTTTGTTACTATCCCTGTTTTTCTGCATCCTCTACCAAAGGGTAGCCACTTTTGGCCGTGCTGAGTAAAACCATGCTGCAAAATGACAAATAAAGGACTGTCTAAATTAGAGGCCCAGTCTGGTTACCATGCTGTTTATTTTTAGGAAGTTATTTGGATGTATAAAACCAGGTTGTTGAATACCTGCTGGAGATAACTTTAGTTAGCTGCTTAGCTCACATGTACTTATACAAAAGTTTAAACTTTTGTCAGTATGGACATGCTACACACATGGTTAACTTGGTAAGTTTCTCTCAATTCAATCATCCAGTTCATCTGACAGCAAAAAGAGATGCAAAAAAGCATCTGTGTTTCTGTCTTTAGTTTTGTGTGAAAGGAATTAAAATCCCATCCCATATAGACGCCTGTCCCAAATATAAGCCTGTTACGTTTAGTAGTTTAAGCAAATAATCATTGAAGTTTTATGCAATGTAATTCTCCTCAATTATTTCCTTATGACCCTCCAGAATTGTATTGTGGTGTATTTTTGTGCAGAGACTCTGCTCTGTTTCCTGGCTTTTTCTTATTTTCTATGTCCTGTATGTTTAGGGGCATGTACCCCCACAGCACTCAGATGAGGTCTGGCTTTATAAAAAAGGTATCGACCAGGGGCCCGACCTTAAGCAGAACGCTTCCAAGAGACATAGCACAGAGAAAATGCAAAAATAGTGAGTCAAAACGCCAAATGAGACTGAATCTAGGGTTCATCGTTTTTACAAACAGTAAAATACAATACTGCAGAGTATACGTTTACATTTTTAGAATATACTTATATTCCAAAACAGTCTATGCTAATATGTCTGGAGGATCAAACACACCTCGGGGGGATTTGGTGTCCATGTTGTCCTCAATTTATAGCTTAGTGACCAACAGAGCAATCACCTTATCACTGTCTGCCTTTACAGCTGCACATGTTCAGGACAACAGAGTGAAGATAGACTGAAATGTTGTGTCGGTGGTTTCTGTCCCACAGTGACAGCACAGTTTGAGGCAAACAGGAGAGATTCTGCGTTGAGCTCTCAGCTTCCTCTAATCTGTGGCAGCGTGAAACATGGGCCATTTACATCTAGCAGGATCAATGTGATATAACAAAGCTGTGGTGGAGTGGTGCGGTTAGGATTTATATCTTGTGAAAATCTGGTGCTGAACCCTAAGAATGCATGGTGTGTGTGATGTACGTTTGAATGCGTCGTTCATCTGGGTGATGGATCTTGCGTTGATGGTATTATACACTGCAGGAGGTGGAATCCTGGGGCAAGACTTTGAATACAAGTGTGTGTGCATGTACTGATGTGCGTGTGTCTATTGTCTATTTGTGTATGTGTGTGTGTGTGTGTGTGTGTGTGTGTGTGTGTGTGTGTGTATGTGTGTGTGTGTTTAAGCAGGGGGGAACAAAGACAGCAATCAGTTCATATAAAACAAAGAAGTTGGATTTCAGATGACTGAGGTCCTTGACTGTGAGTGTGCCTGTGAAACTATCATGAATCCAACTGAATGATGAGATCCCTGCTAATTCCTTCACACTGGCTGTGTACACTGGATTATGTATGTGAAGGCACACACAGTACTGTTAGCGTATGAAAACCTTGAAACTCCAATAGTGGTGTTTTTCTCATGTCAATGTCATTAAAGAACTACATCTACTGAACTAGAAAATCAGCTGGTTCAACTCAAGATGTCAGTGGTCAAACTTGAAAACAAGGCAGTTTAGTTAGTTCCACAAAGTAAACATGTTGGAGAGGCAAGGTGTTCACCCAGCAGCGACAATGTGCATGTGTGATGTTCCTGTGCTGGGGGAGTGTGTGGAGCCTGTCAGGGAGGGGTTAAAGGGAGTGTAGGGGAGGCTGGGGGTAAAGTATGGATGGCGTGTGTGTGTGTGTGTGTGTGTGTGTGTGTGTGTGTGTGTGTGTGTGTGTGTGTGTGTGTGTGTGTGTGTGTGTGTGTGTGTTTGTGCGTGTGTGTGGTGTGTGTATTTGTTTGTGTGTGTGTGTGTGTGTGTGTGTGTGTGTGTGTGTGTGTGTGGTGGGGGGCTATAGGATCCCGTCCATGAAGCTGGTGTCCAGCCGCTGGATGAGCACCCGGATGAAGGACATCTCCTTGCGGGTGTTCTCAAAGATCACCCTGGGGTCGTCAGACTGGCAGCGCAGACAGTTGGGAGCCATGACCATGGCCAGATTGTTCACATCCATCTTGGTGATGGCCACGTTGGCAGGCTGGGCAAAGACCTGGACACACACAAAGTACAGCACAGTACCTTTAAACTTCAATGAATAGTCCACACTATTATTTGCTTTAACCACTGAACTCAACAGGCTGATATTTGGGACAGGTGTCTATATGGGACTTTTATTTCATTTAACACAAAAATGTTGCCCTGCAAAGATGGAAATACAATCAATGTTTATTTAAACCTCTTTTTCTTCTCTTGTTTACTACACTGATATTATTGTATTCTTTGCTGCTCTTGGTTTCAGTAAAAGAAACTGAATGAATAAATTGTAGAAAATCGATAATCCACTATCTCTAGCGTACGACTCTCTAATCTAAAGCTGCCCATGTCTGCAGCATGTCCCTTTTGACAACAGTTTAAACATCTTTATTTGTATGCACAATCTAAGCAGCTAACTAACATTAGCTCCAGCAGGTAGCCAAAGGACTAGTATAAAAATGAACTGCATGGTAACCAGACTGAGCTTCTGATTGAGATAGGCCTTTTGTGTGTGTTGCCACGCCTGGCTAGAAAAAGGGACTGGGACATTCTTATATTTAAAGAATTACTGTACTCTGAAGGCGCCTCAAGTCAGATTCAAGATATTTTACATTTTATTTTATTTGCTTTCTGTTGTAATGCTTAAGATGTTTAAGATTTTTATCTAAGCCCTTAGCTATTTGGTGAAGTCCATGCAAAGGAAATTCAGAGATTTCCTATAAAACACCTTATAATGGAAAAATGCTTGCTAGGCTAGACTCAGATGAAAATTGATTGAGGGACACCATCTGTTATTTTGATCACTCCTGCTAGTGGTAAGTTCTGTTCTGTGTTGTTTTTTTTTTACAGTCATTTGGGTGAACTCATCCTTAAAATGTCTTAAACTGTGACAGTGAAACATATTACTGCATGTAGAGATGTCTGTTTGATTGACAAGAGAAGCCTGTCCCACCTCAGCACCAGTCAAAGGTCATGGCTTCATGTTGATATTGTTATAGTGTTAGCTTAACCAGCTACAATTATATAACAGTTAGTTCTGACCAAGCAATTTGATTGGTCGAGAGGTATTCCATGAGTGCTGATATAGGAGTACAACATCACTGGGACTGTTAACTTTTAACTCTGCATGTATCACTCCGCTTCACGGCTGTTCAAAATCCGTTAATTAGTGTAAGAGTGAAAGTGGGATATGTTTTAAAAGTGAGATATGTTTATAGTAGTATGGTGTAAGCACAGGTTCAAACAGCGAGTTGTCACTGTCCACGTAGCTGTCAGTTGGTGGGGGAGGGAGAGAGAGAGAGAGGAGTGGGGGGCGAGAAAGAAAGGACAGGAATTTTGAAGTGTGGCTTGAGCTGACTCTAAAAGTTATGAAGAACCAGGAGGGGGCAGCTGTGACGGGTGGGTTTTGGTAAACGTTTGTTCTATGGGAGTAAACCAGCTGTTACAGATGTTACAAGGATGTGCAGTGAGACAGGGGCACACTCGTCTGACACTATCCACAGTCTGAGAGACACCGACACACACACACATGCTGTCTGAGACGAGGTGACGGAGATCACGGCAGTGAGCGGACTAACACTGCAGCAACGATCTGTCTGGTCACACTAACTCATCTGAATCTCACAAAGTGTCTGTTAACAGACTCTGATTTCACTGAAAACACAGAGATAGATGTTCATGATACTAAACAGCTGCTTATCTTCGGCACTCGGCCTGTAGCCTTGTGCCTACGACGGAATCACAGCGGTGATGATATACCAGCACAACATCATTCTCTCTCGTGTGATATTGTTTAAATGATGTTAGTGTGGGGCTGTAACTTGGCTTCAGGATTTTATTTACTTTAGGATTAGTGTTGGCTGTGTTAAGTGTGTGTGTGTGTGTGTGTGTGTGTGTGTCTGTGTCTGTGTTTGTGTCTGTGTCTGTCTGTGTCTGTCTGTTTGTTACCTGTAGGAAGCGGATGAGGTAGCAGAGCACCAGTTTGTTGATGTGTGGTAGACCCAGCACCACATTGACAGCTGCCTCTGGGTTGTCATAGTGACTGATACACTCCTCATAGAACTCATGAGGGATCAGCGGCTCCTCCAGCTCCCTGTACCAGAGCTTCAGCAGAGATGCTACACACACACACACACACACACACACACACACACACACACACACACACACACACACACACACACACACACACACACACAGACAGACAGACAGACAGACAGCATGAGACCTCCATGAAAACACATTAAAAACAGCTGAATTAAACTGCACTGTGCTGCACCTTGTCTGGGCTACAGAGAGTTAATGTGGGGACTCAGTGAGTGTTTACCTGGGATGTGTGGGTCTTCCAGTCCTGTGGGGATTTTCCATTGATCCACTTGCAGCTTTAGCGCATTGACTTCATCTATGTCCCCTGGTACCCTGGAGGTCAAAGGTCACAGGCTGTTTAACCCTTTGAAAGCTGAGCAAATTGGCTTGATTTCTTTCAAAAACATGGGAAGGCAAATTAGTATCTTAACAAGAATTGGCCAAAAATTGGCCATAAATTAGTAAATAGTGAAAGGAAAATTACCTGATATTAGAAAAAAGAAAGTGAAGTACAAGTAAAGGAACAAACAAAAATGAAAAAAAATTGAAAATTTAAAAAAAATTATATTAAATTTAAGAAATATGTTTCATTTAATTTTAAATGTATAACTATACCTGTAGTTTTCTTGATATTTTTCCCTAGAAATTTGATAATTTTCTAATGATTCTTTTTTTCCTAGCTCTTTTTTAAATTTTAATTTATATATTTATACATTTCTTTATTTTTTGATAATTATCAGGCTAACTTCTACATTTTTTAAATTTGCAGGACTTATCTGATTGTTTTTTCCCCTGTGTTTTTTTTTAATAAACTTAATGATTTTGCTCAAATGTCAAAGGTTTAATGCTTGTGAAATGCTTCAGAACACAGCACGAGAAGACTGCTATCAGAGAGTTAAACTTAAGCCCCTCATCTTTCCATGTCAGTCTCCTCTTCTGCTGTATCTGGTTTCTGATGATAATATCAGTGTTGTGTTTGCCCCCCATTGGCATAAGACTCTTTCAGATTGAAACTTATGATTCCAAAGTTTTGTTAGTAATTTTGTGGACCTCTGGGGGCAGCAGATGAACCTTGAGGAGCTACTTTAGAGAAACAGTCATTTACAGCTGAGTCACACGAAGCGCGGGCTGAGAGCATTCATCATTCATTTGTCCTCCACATTATGTTTTCTGTAAATGTCTGGTGCTTGTGCACACAGTGTGAATGCAGCACAAAGGCAGATCTAGCCAGGAACAACCAGAACTATTGTATAGAAAGACAACTACAGAATGCAAACAGTCATTTCTTTTCATCATCATCAAATCATTGATATACCTTACAGTCAGCATGTGATCAAACAAATAAAAATGATACTAAACAATTAGTAAAATAAGTTTTCATATGGTTACTTTGCATGTGTGAACACTGACGTCTGATTTCAAAGACCTGCACTGTCTCCATCCTCTGCAGCCTTCTCTCCTCTCTGCTCTCTGCCCTCTGGCCCTGCCGCTCTCTGCTCTACTCACCTGAAGATACCTTCTGTCTGGTCTCCATTGAGACCCAGAACCTCCTCAGACAGTCGAGTCTGCACCCAGGGCAGCTGGCTGTCCGGGTACCGCTCCTTCTGCAGCGCCATCACTTCGTCCAGGGACGAGCCGAACATGGACGGACTGAAGATGGCGTTCCTGGCGTGCTTGATCTCCTCCAGACTGGGCTTCTGCAGACCCTGAACACACACACACACACACACACACACACACACACACAGGAGTCCTTGTTAATATAGAGGACAGTCAAATATTGAGACGTGAGTGAGAAAGACATGGCTCCATCCACAGGACCCTCGGCTCAGTGCTGTGCTGTCAGAGGTCAGCAGGTTAACACCACTCACACACTATGGAGTCCTAAAAGTGACAAATGACCTGTGTGTCAGTGACCTGCTGAGGTTCTGGCACTACATGCTACACAGGCTCTGAGCCAAGCTGCTGCCTGCCAACACACACACACACACACACACACACACACACTCGACACAAACATAGAATACAGTCACGTTACATTAAAATTCAAATCTAAACAAGCTTTACTGGCACGAATATTCAAGATAGAGTATTCATACATATTATATATTTTTATGAAGATTATTTTTGGCGCTTATGGAAATACACACACACACACACACACACACACACACACACACATATATATATTTCATTAGCCTCTGAATGAACAAAGGACCAGGTACAATACAAATATTTATACATATATTTACACATGTATTTTGTGTGTAATTATTTATTGGTATGTATTTTGGAACATATTGTTCACGTGATTGGTCACAACTCATCACAAACGTATCTAAGATGACAATGAAGAGCTGTGTTGCTCAAAACATCACTTCTACTTTGTGCATTCAGTAAGTGATAACCGGAGCTCTGCAGTGTGCCAGCCACTTTTTGCCTTGTCATAATGTTGCATGTTGGACTCGTCGGTGTCACACTCCAACAACTGAGGATTAATGGATATATGATCATGTTCCTTCTTTTAAAGGAAAAGTCTGGTGGTCTATATTTCTCAAACCAAACTCAAATCAGTAACCTACTGATCCTACAGACAAATACTGTGTGTGTAACAGACAGTGTGATATATCTGCCACTGAAAATAGTCCCCAAGAAAGGCACTATTTCTTCCTGTTTGAGAGACGTTTGGTAACACCTTTAGTAATGGGCTGTTTTTGGAAAAAATGAAACAATGTTTTTAAAAAAATGAAACAATGTATTTGTGAGCTGGTTAAAATGTGTGTCTTCACTAGGAGCCAGTGGGCTTTAGCCACAGATGAAGTCGAGAAGTCAGAATGTCTTGAGAGACAGACTAACACATTGTTGGTTTGCTTTTTTCATGCGATTTATTTACAAAAGAAATAAAAAATCTTCATGGAAGTTATGTCTACAACTCTAGAACCTACAACCTACTTGAAAACAGTTTTTGTTTTGATTAATTTACTAATATACTAATATTAATTTATTTTTGTTTTTAGTGATGGTATACCTATATGGCTGACAACTGGGGCTGGAGTGTTGGAGCCAATTAAGTATTTTTCTTTAGTTTAATTTATGCATTGTCACCCCCTGCTGGTTAAGATATTGGATAGATGGTGACAGGATACTGAACACCTGATAAGAGGAAGTGAGGCCTTCAGCCACTGGAACTTTAGAATTGGTTGATATACTGATTCTTACACACAATGACTGAAGCTCAATGCTGTTTTTTAGCTTAAGTTATAAAGGCAATTGTTCCTAGCATATTTTTGTTGCTATAAATGACACAAAAATGAGTTTCTTTGTTATAATGTGTGTCTGAACCTCCCCTCCATCTATGCTCTGGCTGGTGACTTGTCAAAGGAACTACAAGCCTCCGTAGCATGCAGCCTGTGCTTTGGGGAAAATGAGTTTTGTTGTTATCAGCAGAAACAACATGAGTACAGAGCAGACACAGAGCTGCTTACCTTCTTGGCACCAGTCAGAGCAGCTTTTGTCAGTTTCCTGTAGCAGTATTTAGCATAGCTGCTGATGGCCACTCCTGAGGAAACAGAGAAAACAAGACAGCCACTGTTAGAGGGTTTTTCTTGAATTTGGACAATATAGTATAGTATGATGTTTTTTCATAATTTTGGTGCCTGATTTTGGTCAACATATACTATGACGTTTTTCCATGATGTTGTTCAACACAGTATAGTATGTTGTTAATTCATGATTTTGGATGACATTATATACTCTATTAAAGACATTTTTCAGGATTTTGGACGACGTACTATAGTATGTTTTTTTCATGTTTTTCGACGACATGCTATAGGATGACAATTTTTCATTAGTTTGGTCGACATGCTATACTACGACATTTTTCATGATTGCACACATATACAAGTCAGGCAATTAGAATTTGTTAATAAGTGTAGGGTTAGAGGTGAGGTAGTCTGCACACTTCAACAGCGCAGCAGATGAGTGGAGTTGTTGACACAAGTTTTTTCCATGTAACAGATCACCACTTAATTTAAAGTTCTTTACCACTGAGCCTGTCACACTCAGAGTTAGGTTGCAAGTTACAGATTATAACTCAGAGTAACAGACACATTTGTGACTTCCTTTAGACTGACATTTGGCTAATTATTGCCTACTTAAAACACACACTTTATTGTCTTACTTGAGCAGATAAATATATTATTCCCAATAACTCATAGTAAGAGGTTCGCCTCAGTGTGAAAACAAGAGTAAATATGTTTTTGAGTTCATTCTTGAACGTGGCGACAGTACTGACAATATGATCTTAAAGTCAATAAACATTTTTCCCCTGCTAGTTGAGATTGTTTTATCAAATATGTAATTTGATATTTTGCTCTCATTTTAATAGGGTAAAATATCTTGAACATTTCATAACAGCAGAAATGACAGATGATGATGATGATATTCAGAGGCAGTGCCAGGTGATGTATGCTCAGGCAAACATTCTGTCATGTAAATTTGGTACGTGTTCAAATGAAGTGAAGATATCTTTTTTAGAGCATATTGTACACCACTTTATACTGCCCACTTGTGGTCTAAGTACAAAAAGACAACTTTACAGAGATTGCAGGTGGCTTATTATAACACCGTGAGAATATTACTCCAGAGACATGGGTCGTGTACTGCCAGTGAAATGTGTGTGGCTGCAGGAGTTAATACCCTCCAAGCTGTTTTAAGGAACCTCATGTATAAATTTATCTACCATCTTGGTGGCTCTGAGAATGAAATAATTGTAGCTCTATCTGACATAAAGTATAGCACAACACGTCACCAGCCTGTATGTGTATGTGATGTTTTGTCTTTTAAATTTTTTTATATGGACCCTGAGTCTGGAATAAAGGATTTATTGATTGATTGATTTTAATCCCTAAGAAATCAGTGTCAAAATTAACCCTTTGAAACCTGAGCAAACTGGTTGGATTTCTTTCAAAAACATGGAAAGAAGGCAATGAGCAACTTAGGGAGAAATGCCCCAAATATCGACAAGATATCAGTAAAGAGTGGAGAGAGAGAAAAAAACAAAAACAAAACAAAACAAAACAGGAAATGACCACAAAAAAGTGATAAAATAAAATAAAAATAATAAACAGAACTAAGAAAATTGAATAAGCTATACATTTTTTTTCTGGAACTTTATTATAATAATACTTTTCTGGAAATTTCCATGCACTTTTTGAATAATTTTCTTATTGTCTATTATTTAAACAAGGTTGTTTTTTCTTTGTCAGGTTATATTTTTTTGTCACCTTCTTGCAATTTTCAGGACACAATTGTTAAATGCCTTGTAAAAAATAAATGTGCTTAGGTTTCAAAGGTTTAATATACTGAGAAATACTAAGTATTTCTGATCAAATATAAATTGTTTCTATTATGCTTTTTTGTCATTGCTGAAATGCTATTTTCCTGTTTCACATGAACCTGTTTACATCAGGCGTGATCTCGCTCTCAGTGTGGCAACTATTGAGGAGAGTTCAGTGCTTCAATGAATAACCCTCACAACAACCCGTCCTCCTGAGTTTGTTTAAGCTCAAAACCGTTATTTAGTCCATGAAACAAGCTGAGTGAAGGAAACAAGAGTGGACAGGTCAGCTCCCTCCACCTGTGGGGGGCAGCAGAGCACTAAGACATGAAGGCAGAGAGCAGAAACAGGAACACTTATAAAATGCTCTGTGAGGCAGTTTATTAAAGACTGTCAGTGCTGATGTCTCTAACCGCGTCTCCTGCTCAGGGTCGGTGGTTGTGGGATGTAATTTTGCAGCTGCCTGTTGGCCTTCATGTTAAAATACTGAGCTTTCCATAGCAACTGATATTCTGCATGGGATTTGGGTTTACAGGTTATAGATTTTCTGTATAAAATAAGAGGAGTAACTGGTCTGAAGATGCATTTGTTGGATTGTATATCTGTATCAGTTTCTCTCTTATCTGATATTTCATCCTGGAGTTCCCCAAAGACTGTCCTGAGTGCAGGTCAGATCAATATCACCCCATTATAAACACCCCAACCAAAACGTTCACTGAGATTGCGGTACACTGAGAACTTTCATTGGATTAAAGAATAATCAGCAGCTGTGGTCAAGCAGCAACCTTTGTCATATAAGAGTGGTTGAGATTAAGCAGCTGAAAAGCCAAAACTGTCCAGATATCCTCTGCAAACTAAAACTGCCATTACCATACGCCCCCACGAACCAGCAGAGTTTCAGTCACAGTTAAAATTCCTCATAAGGCCATGACAGCTGACATGGCTTCAGATGTTGCTGCAGAGAAGTTACACGTTCTTAAACATGGATGCTTCACACACACTTCTTCCCCCCGCAGCACAGAAGATATCCACAATCAGCACAGTTTACAGATCAGAGTCACCAGTTCAGAACCTGACCAAATGTCTCCCCTTCTGTTGAACAACCAATGTCTATTCGGTGCACAATCAAGTTCAAGTGATTGTATGCCAAATTTGAAGAAAGTCCCTCGAGGTGTTCCTGAGATATCACACACAATGTCTCAATGACCTTGACCTTTGACATTTGAAATTTCATCAAGGCATTCTTAAGATATTGCATTCATGAAAATGAGACAGACAGAAGGACAGTCTGAAAACATCCTGGCTCCGACCACAGCTACTGCCAACATGGAGGCAATAAAAAGGCCCCCTTGTGTCATGTTAGTGGGACTGTGGGACATACTGTCCAGGGGCTGTCTCTAAGAAACATTTATCTGTGTGAGTTTTATCTGTGCAGTTCCCTGATTCCCATACAAGAATTGGAGAGAAAAATTGTCTAGAACAGATACTAGGTTGACTGTGTGGTAGATTGTTTTGTCAGCTGCTCATTCCAAGGTCAACAATGAACTCTGAACTTCAACTTTTAATCTAATATGGAAGGAAAGTCCTTTAAGTGCCGAAAAATGTGAATATCTCCATGACAGCAGGGAAAACTCCATCTGCTCATAGAGATCATATGACTGAAAGCTCCAGAACAGCTAGACAGAGTCCCTGCACTGGGATTGTCATCTTTAAAGGTTCTAATGTTTATTGCATCGCTCTATCCAAACACGATACAGCAAACAGTAGCCCTCATTTGCAAAAGAAAATATGTTTTGAATTTAATGTGACAAAACAAATTATATTACAATTACAATTATTGTATCAGCATAACAAGGGAAGGTTTTTAATGAGCATATCTGCAAGGTCACAAAATCTTCAAACTGAATGTATCTGCGAAATGTTCTCTGATAATATTTTTATTTGTTTTCCTAAAATATCTGCTTAAGGCAACTAAAGCAATGACAGCATTAACACTTTGATGGTTCTGTTAAGGAAAGTCAAAGCTTTCACGTTGGAGAGGATGGTGGTCTTGTTTAAGAAACTAAAAGAGATATTTTTATGATAATGTATGAACAATGGGAAATCAATGTAACAGTGTGACAGGTGTTTCTTGTAATGATAAACTCACAGAGAAAGATCAGCTGAATCTGCAGCTCCGCTCTGATTTACACAGCATCACAGTGAGGTTCAGCTCATTGTTCAGCTGCCTGGCACGCAACTTTACTGTTTGTTTCACTCTCTCTGCTCTCATAGGGTTGTTTTTGGATACAGCAGCAGCTGTTTTCAGCAAAGAGGCTCTGAAAATGCAGTGTACACCACCTGCTCAGCACCAAACAGCACACACACACTCTTACAGACTGGCAAACATCGTGAAGCATTTGGGAGATCTCTTCCAAAGAGATCAGAAATTAAACTGAAGAGAGCTGGACTTACTCGACAGTGCTCCAGGAACAAGACCACGCTTCTCCCCCACTGACTCAAATCACCTGCACCTCGCTGAGTTAACCACCTGTGCCTCATCAATACAATCACCTGCTGTGACGTATACATGCGTGTCTAAACCCTTTTTCCCTGTTCGTCCTGTCACGTCCCCTCCCCTTCAAAACCCTGTTCCTCTCCTCTTTTCTGTCTCAGCAGGGCTGCAAGTGGACCGGTCACCAGCACTGTTGCCTTCCATCAGATGTTCCTGGCTCTGAACCCAGGGGGGCTACACAGCACAGAGCTGATCGAGACATGTCCCCCACTCTGAGTCTCTATATACTGAGACTCTATATATGATTAATGACCATGGTATTTTATATATATATATATATATATATATACACTTATATATATTTTTTAAAAGATTATTTTTGTAACGTTTGCCTTTATTACAGATAGGACAGCTTAAAAGTGAAGGGGGAGAGAGAGAGGACAACAAGCAGTAAAGGGCCACAGGCTGTGTGTGTGTGTGTGTTGCTGCCTCACCCTTGGTGTCATTGAGAGGGTCCATGTGTCGGTAGATGTAGCCCTCCAGGTAGGTGTGAAAGCGCGGTGTGGGGGGGAAGAAGGCCAGGCAGATGGCCATCAGCTCCCAACCTCGCTCCAGGCTGTCGTAGCGGAAGTTCTCTGTGGTCTGACGACACAGCTGGATGTAGAGCTCATCACGCAGTCCCTGGTTACTCCAGCCCCGCACCACCACCTGAAAGGGACAGGCAGAGAGACAGGTTGGTAACGGTCTCTTTCTGAGAGAAAAGTCATGACTGCAGCTGTTGAGAGAACTTTATGGAGGCTGCAGTTTGTGCTGCTGGTGAAATGTACTGCGTTAGACGGAGAGGTGTTTCTATTATTTTGTCAAACTCATTAAAATCAAGTGTAGTGCAACTAACAGACATGTTAGTTAACTGCACTTTTTTTCTAATACTGCTGCTATTTTCCACAGAAAAAATGTGTTTATTAATATTTATGACGGGTTTGCATTGACCATTTATGGATAATTGTAGGAGTGAGGTGGGCAGAATGAGGCATGTTTATAGGCAAACACTTTCACGTTGATTGGGATTTATAAAAGGAAATTTTCCGACTTTCTGGCATGCAGATACTACAAGCTCTTGCTGGTCTTGTGCGAGCGCACATATGTGAACGTGGCTCCCACACCATAAGTTAAAGGCAACAACAAGGCTAAAAACATTACACCAGTGAAGTTTTTCGAAACAACTTGGCACGTCGGGGCTTTAGGACACTTGGATTACTTCAGAAGAGCAGTATGGAGACATTTTATGATTTTATTATGTATTTTTAGAACATCCGAATCCTGGTCACCATTTGTTTCAGTTGTTTAAAAGATGAGTGCAACAAGTTATTTTCTTGGTGAACCTCCAACAGTGTTTTGTGGACTATAAAACTTCACTTGGCTTTCCGTCGGCATAAGGGTGAGTAGATAATGACTGAATGTTTTTTGAGTGAACTAACTATTGAAAAGAAGAACCCCTTGAGAGGGATATCAAAGTGAGATATAAAGAAATTAGTGTGAATAATTGCTCTGTGCAAGGTCAAATGAGTGTAAGGAAGAGCTCCAGTTTGGACCCTGAGCTGTGGCAGAAGAGTGGTTCAGGCTGACCTCCAGAGCCACAGAGAGGGAGTCGGCTTTGGAGCGACGGTCTCCCATGAAGGTCTGAATGAGCTTGAAGATGTCCACTGCTTCCTTCTTGACGGTGCGGTCTGAGGTCACAATCATGGGCTTCTTGATGGGCTCACTGCTCCAGGCCAGCATGTTGGCAATGGACACTTTCCTTCTAAACAGACCCTGAAGAAACAAGCAAGAGATGGAGAGAGACACAAGAGAAGAGAAACAGAGAGGGTTAGAGGAGAGGCAGAGAAACAAGGAAAGATAGTCAATATGTTTACATAATGTTAGAAAAGGTCAATCACTGTGCCAGACCGACTAAAACTGGACTTTTAAAATACATGTAAACATGTTAGTGGGGGTGTCTGGTGGCTCAGTGGATAGAGCAGGAACCCCATGTATAGAGGCTGTGTCCTCACTGCAGCGGCCCCAGGTTCAACTCCAGCCTCGGCCCTTTGTTGCATGTCATTCCCTCTCTCTCTCCCCATTTCACACTTGTGCTGTCCTATCAATTAAAGGCAAAAACACCCAAAAAAATATCTTTAAAAAAAACATGTTAGTGTGACTGAAATCTAACTAAATCGAATTTCTCAAAGTTGGACTAACACACCCAAATAATTCTGAAACAGACGTTCCTTGCATGCTGCTAAGTCACCATGCCGGCCTCCCTTGGTGGTGAGGGATAGGGACTGTGTAAGTTTGTGTTTTTGATTTTGGCTTAGGTAAGTGACATACAACTTCCAATGGCTATTTATTTTAAATTAAAAAAAGTCACACCCCAGTCACCCCCCTCCTTTGATAAATAAAGTCCCACAACATCAGGGCAAAAAGGAAAAAAATATAGTGTACACTTAAACATCAGTTTGTTTCATGTTTTTGATATAACATATTCAAATCCCTCAAATCCCAGTCATACTACACGTTTTTTCATGATTTTGGACTATATTCTATATACTGTGACATTTTTGTGATAATTTTGGACGACATGCTATCATATAACATTTTTTTCATGGTTTTGTATAGTATAATTTTTTAAGTGAATTAAACTAATCAATGAAGACAGAGGTTGTTCAGCGCTGTTTGATTATATGTGCATGACGCAGCATTTTTTCTTTTTTTTGAATTGTAAATAAACAGTCATGATTGTGCATATCTCCACCTACTGTGGTGGAGTTGGACATATTCTGTCAATAAAAAAAAGTATCCCCCATTGCTTAAATACTGGGACGGGACAGTATTCCAATAACATGGCCTAATCAAGCTATCAATGTAGCTCTACTTAACTGTGCATGTCAACACACTGACTGCAGTTACAGCTTTTATCATGCTCATAAAACACTGATAACTGCACAGTAGCAGTATACAGTATAAGGTGTGCACAATGAGATGTTAAAGCAAAGGGACGCTTGACATCAATATCATATCCAGAACTCAAAGTGAACTGAAATCCTTTCAGTCCCAGGCCAAAGCATACTACCACTATTACTACTTTCATTCATCTGTGAAGACTTTATATGTGTAGAATTCGGGTTAATCAAAAGGTAAGTGGACCTGCACTTGTAATGTCTTCTAATCTTCCCAACACTTACAGTGTTTTTACACTACACATCACATTCGCCCATTCACACACACATTCATACATTGGGGACCGAGGCTACTGTACATGGTGTCACTTTCTCTGGGCGCATTAAACCTTTTTATTTGGCTGCTGGACTTTAAAATTCACCTGCCCTGGGTAAGAATCGAAGCCATATTTCTTGGCCATCCTTGGTATTGGTATTGAGACAGTTAAACCACCACACCACCAGCACCCTGCACATGGAGACCGTTTCTACGAGCGTATTTAACCATTTCATTTAGCTACTGGGCTTTAAAAGCCACCTGCCCTGGATAAGAATTGAACTACATGCTTGTCTCATGAAATCACAAAAAAGTCATAGTATAGTATGTCATTAAAATACAACAAATCATAGTACAGTATGTCACAAAATGCAAAAAAATATAGTATAGTATGTCATGAAAATCTAAAAAGAGTCATAGTGTAATATGTCATTAAAATGCAAATAATAAGTCATAACAGAATGTCAATAAATGCATAGTATAGTATGTCATAAAATTTTCAAAAAGAATTGTGGTATGTCATTAAAATGCAAAAAAGTCAGTGTAGTATGTCAATAATATTGTATAGTATGTCAATAGTATATACTGTATAGTATATAGTATATGTATTATATGTATGTTATAGTATATGTCTTAAAATGAAAGTGGTCATAGCATAGTATGTCACTGAAATGAAGAGTCATAGTATAATATGTCATAAAAATGCAAAAAAAGGTCATATGTAATTAAAATGCAAAAAAAGCCATTATATAATGTCATTAAAATGAAATAAAGTCAAAGTTTAGTATGTCATAGAAATGCAATAAAGTCATAGTATATTATGTCATTTAAATGGAAATAGTCATAGTACAGTATGTCATAAAAATGCAAAAAAAGTCATAGTATAGTATGTCATAACAAACAGGAAAAAAGTCATATTATGGTATGTCAAAAAATGAGTGAACACACTTCTGAAAACATTTGAGCAGAGATATATGCAACTCAGAAACAGAATCTTGGTTCATATTTGATTTGATTAGTTTTACTGTTAGATCTCAGTTTTTTGGCCTGGTACCCACTTTCTGTTCACAAACTCTTGATATAACTGCTAAACAGGGCACTAAAATCCATCTCTGAAAACATTTTAGGAGAGAAACAGGCAGTGCAAAAGACCCAAGAGCTGGTAAAAAATGTCCCAGAAGACAGGTTTTGTCATCTGGGACATTTTCAAATCCGGTGGAGTTTTGCTGGTTAGATGTGGGGAGGTTTACTGCAGTTCATATACACATTTTACAAGATTGTTTTGATACAAAGGTGGTTAAAAAATCATCAAAGCATTCCTTTAAATCTCATCTGGATTTTATGGGGCCTAACATTAAAATCTCAGATCACAGAAGACAATGACAGACAGATACGGGACACCACACAGAAGAAACAGATAGCAATTTACTGTGTGAAACACTTTCACTATCCTTTGTTTTTCTTTTGAATAATTCAATTTGAAGCCTTCAAATTCTTTCATACACACCAAATACAATATTACCAAACAAATAAACTGAAATAATCATTATGTTGAGCTGTAATACTAATAGCAAGATGCTCTTTAAAATTCTATTCTAGTTATTCATTAAAAAAAACACTACACATGCACACATGTTGTGAAATGGACAAAGACGCAGACACTTCTGAGAGAAGTGAAAGATCAGTTTGGTTGGATATTATTTGGAGTGAGTTTCAATAGCAGATGTGGACTGTGCTCAAAATAACCAGAATACTTATGAACCTACTGGACCCCTCTGGGCTGGACTTTGTCTACTAATTAAGGTTCCCAGAGCTTACTATGACCTGGCTGTAGTAAGGGGGTTGTGGTGTATGTTGGGATGAAAAACATGGTTCTATATGAATTTTATATACAAATACAAATTCTCAGATCAGAGCTTTTTTTCCAAAAACAAAACAGTTTTTTTAAGTTTCTGAAGTTTCTTGTGGCCAGAAACAATATGAATCTTGTGTTGAGAGTTTTAGTTGAGCTGCTGTTTCAAAGGTCAAGAATGAGCCTTCAGCTCAGCTCCTGTGTTATTTATTGAGAAGCTAAACCTGATTAGTGATCAGCTGATCACAGAAACAATATATATTTAGCAGGTTTTACCACTAACAGTGTGTCCCCAGTATGACATCAGCAGCCATTTTTAACAGATCAGTTCATAGTATGTGACATATGAGCTGAAATGTTGAAACTCTGACAAAGCTGAAAGGACATCAGCATGTCTTTGACTGCTGTGCATTTTCAAATGAGAACTATTTCAAGACATTCCACAATATTGTTGAGACAACTTTATAAATAGTGAAGACAGAAATAGCAACAAAAGCCCACCACAGTCACACCCACACATCCTGCTGTCTACCTGTGTGTGTTTGTTGAAGTGCTTGGATGCCCAGTTCTCGATGTCGGTCTCCGAGGAGGGCTTTCTCAGGGTGAACTCTGGGAAAATGCCACAGCTGGCGCTCGGCATCATATTCCTGGCATTTCGACTAGCCTCAAACTGGGCACAGGCTCCGAGGTCCTCCGACTGATAGGTGAAGACACAGAGTAGAGAGGAGGACAGACAGAGGGGGAGAGAGGAAACGGACAGTGTCAGTCATGTCTGAGCTGCGGCTGCAGAACATTAGAGAGGATTGAGAGCTGAAAGTTCCTCCAGCGCTCAGAGGGAGCTGACTGAGATTAATACTGACGTGTTAATACGTCAATATGCACAAGGTTACTGCAGTGCAACAAAGAGTCCATTTATTCCTCAGTGTGTTGATTGAAATAATCTAACTGCTGTGGATCAAAAAAAACATGATGCAAGAGAAGTTCTTCAGAGAGAGACGTGAACCTGACAGCTTCAGGAGCCTTTCATGGTATCCTCCTACTTACAGCAGCTGCTAGACAGACAGTCGACTGTATGGAAGACAGTTAACATGAAGGAAGTACTTTATACTGTAGTACTGTAATATAATGTTGCCATGGAGACATGTGAGAACTGTTATTTTAGAGTGCATTGTGTTGTATTTTGGTGACTCAAAATTATTGAAAAAAGTTTTTACCCTTGCAGGTGGTATTTCAGGTGTTTGGAAAAAGACATATTTTTCAAAACTGCAATGGAAACACTTTTCAGTCTTTTCTAGGTCACATGATGCTATAGCTATGTGCTTGTCAGTAGGAACTGGCTCCCCCATGATGCAGCAGGAGCTACAAGAGCTGTTACTGCATCACATAACTCTTGAAAAGTTGAGCAGATCATCCAGAAGTTTTGAATCCAGAATTCCTCTGTGAAATCGTGAACTATCACCTCCCAGAAATCCCTCATACGTGGCTGCTCCCATGTATAAGGGGCTCGCCTTTCCATTATGGCTTCATAACACACCTATGTGGCCTTGGATTGGAAATAATGATGGCTAGTGCAGTGGCTGCAACAGAAATAAAGCTGCTCATGTTTTGAATGCATCTTGGAATGTTACCACCAGAGAAAAAATAAAATAAAATTTCCCAAAGACACTGAAGGTAGTTCTCATCAGCCTGATGTTTGTTCAAGTGATTTTATGATAAGTTTGGTTTTAATGAGTTATTCAAATCTACAAAAAAACGATTTTCTGCCATGACTGACAGCTGTGACAGCCAATCCATGTGCCCACGTTCAACAAAGGAGTTTTGGAGGGAACTCTCCCACCACAGATATCGCTACAGCGCAGCTCTCAATTACATCACCAGCACAAGATGGCAGCGACCGCATCCAGCATTTTTAAAATTCAATTTAGCATAGTGGGGATTAGTGGGGGCGCGTTGTCCATCTTATATACAGTTTATGTCACTGCCCGTTTAGCACTAGTTTACAGTTTACATCGATTACATAAATAATATGTGTACATGCCCTAATATGTGTGTATGTGTGACTGTCCAAGACCACTAAAGCTCCGCAGCAGCAGTCTCTTGATAAATAGAGAGAAAGAGAGGCTGAGCGAATCAAAATGCTGCACGCAACTCTACAATGAAATGAGATTTTACCTGTTTAAACACATAAAATTGGTGCTAAAGTTGCAGTTATTGGACAAAAATTGAAAGGTTGCACAAAATGGATTTGCATGAACTTTTGTGATTGCAAATCCATTACAAAATCCTGGAGGGACTGAAGATGGAATATTTTATATAACCACTAGTAGTTATTTAAAAATGACTTAATTTTAAATAATAATAATTATTATTATTTAAAGTTGTTTTTTTTTAAATAACTCCTAGTAGTTATAAAAAAAAAAAATACTTCATTTTCAGCCAAAGGAATAGTTCAACATTTTCAGAAATAGGCTTGTTTGATTTTTTTCCAACATTAGATGAGGAGTTGGATTCCAGTCTGCCCAGTCTATCAGTGCTAGAGCCATAATGTGGTTATCCTAGCTTGGCATAGCAGGTTAAAAACAGCTAGCCTGACTCTGTCCAGATTTCAAAACTACACCTACCAGCATCTCTAAAGCTCTATCATTAACATGCTGTATCTGGTTTGTTTTTTCGCCATACTCAAAGGGAAATGTCTGCTTGTGGTTTCAGTGGGAGTTATCTGCTGCAACTGTTACTTGATGAACAGCAGTTCATCCATCCACCTTTTATATCTGTGCAGTGTCTCCTACAGTGTGGGATGGCAGATGTGTAACCTAGCAACATCTGATAACAAGACTTCAGAAAGCTCCACACAGTCACTGCATAAAACAGCTAGAAATAAATTGTTGTTTTTATATGTCTGTTTGTATACAGGTTGGATAAGCAAGATATACCATGATAATGAGTGGTCCTCAGAGGTGTGGGTAGGTGTATTTTTTAATGTATTTTATTGATTTTTTTTTTTTACTTTGGACAGCGATGAGCTTACTGTTTCCTCAGCTCCCAGTTTTTATGCTAAGCTGTGGCCAAGCCCATTCTGACTCCAGATGTGTCCTCAACACAGACATGAGACTGATATCAGTCTGAACTCTCTCAGAAAGAAA
This sequence comes from Plectropomus leopardus, assembly GCF_008729295.1. NCBI lineage: Eukaryota > Metazoa > Chordata > Actinopteri > Perciformes > Serranidae > Plectropomus > Plectropomus leopardus. Next base: position 1,738,872 of record NC_056465.1, on the reverse strand, counting down.
GTGAATAAACATGTTTTTTTTTTTAAAAAAAACCCAAAAAACACAAAATATTGAACAGATACAATGCTGCATTCACTTGTTGTTCAATGTCTTTGAGATTTCTGTGGGATAAAGGTTCATTCAGATTTTGTTTGTGGTTGACAACTATAGCTTCCATAATGGTGGCTGCAATTTACATAACAACTAGTCCAGTATCCTCAGTTCTTCTCTGCTGCTGAATAAAATGCCTTTCTTTCTCTTCCTTCAAAGGTGGATTGTGCTCAGCAGATTTATTCCTTCACGCTCTCAGCTTTAGACTGAAGTGTTGCATTGCTGAATTTAAAGAGAAAAGAAGCGAGAAAAAAAAATGTAGGGAGTAGACAGACAGAGAGGAGCAACAGCCTTTTCTCCTCTAGGCTAAGTGCTTCCCAGCCCTCTTATGTCCTTGGGGCCTCTGAGAGCTCAGATAAATGCACATCATACTAACCAGTGCTTATGTGTTCATTTCATGTCTGTGTCTTTACATCACATGAGAACAACGCTGAACATCCATCTGTTTGGATGTAATGCTGCATTCATGTGATGTTGTAAGTCCGAGTTTCCGAGTTGGGAAGTCATTCTTCCGACTTTGTTGTGTTCATGTGCTTAGAGGTCGTAAACAACATGGAAGATTAAGAAGATGAGTTGCATTTCAGTGTGTTTAAGTGTTTAAACAAGAGGCTGATAGCTGTTTCCAGTTTATTTATATTCTTACATATTAGTTATTTTTAAAATATATTTTATTAATTTGAATATATTTGTATATATTATATTGGTATCAATTTTTATATTTTATCTAGTTAACTGTACATGGACAGTGTTAACATTAATACCATGTTAAACTTAGCGTGATTAAAAATTAATATTTAACACATGAATTCATTTGAAAGTTTCTTCCCATTGACCAAACATTGACTTTTGCCCGCCATGTTTATGCATGCCCTGAAACATCACCAATTTCCCCACTCATAATTACAACCTCGGAGGGTCGTTCATGTGTTTGTAACTCTCACATGAACTCACAGTAACCGATCATCACATCCCACATTTCTGGCACATTAACACACACATTTTCTTTCTGGTTCAGTTAGTGACTTACAGTGTAACATGACTGCATCTTCAGAGTAAACCCTTTAACTCTAATGAAGGCATATTCCAGTGTTCCTTTGGTGACCTACACAGAGACTCATCTCATTCCCATGTTCCCATGATAGAAAGGCTCATACCAACAGTTAAAGCTGTTAAAGTGTGGACAGGTGAAGCTACAGAAGCTCTACAGGAATGTTTTGAGCACACAGATGTTCAAAGATGCTGCCACTCAAGACAACAAGATCAATCGATCAAAATATGCATCTTCTGTGACATCATATATCAGCAAATGTGTTGATGACGTGGTGATCACAAAGACGGTGAGATCATTCTCCAACCAGAAAGCCTGGATAAATAGGGAGGTGAAGGCTCTTCTCAGAGCTTAAAAAAGCTGCCTTTCAGTCAGGGGACAAGGAGGCATACATCATAGTCAGAGCAAAACTGAGAGCTGGCATCAAGGAGGTTAAGAGGAGACATCAGCAGAGACTGGAGAGAGACCTCAGCAGCATCACCACCAAAGATATGTGGCAGGCGATTGAAAATGTCACAGGCTCCAGAAGCAGGAGCGCCCCCATCATGTGTGAGGCCAAGATGCCGGACGAGCTGAAAACACATTTTACGCTCGCTTCGACCTCCTTAATCAAGACTCAGCTGTGAAGTCTACTCCACCGCCAGAGGACCGGCCACTCTCAGTGAGCACAGCAGATGTGAGACAACTTCTGCTGAGAGTGAATTCCACAGGCCCAGACAACATTCCAGGATGCATACTAAAAACTTGTGCCGATCAGCTTGTTAATGTTTTAACTGACATTTTTAACATCTCACTCACACAAGAGACTGTTCCCTCCTGCCTCAAGACAGTCATCATCGTTCCTGTGGCTCTTACCCCCATCCTGATGAAGTGCTGGAGAAATTGGTTCTCCAGCACATCAAAGACAACATCCCTGCCAGCCTTGATCCTCACCAGTATGCTTTCAGAACCAACAGATCCACAGAGGATGCCATATCTACTGCTCTTCACTCAGTCTTCACTCACTTGGAGAATAACAACAGCTACATCAGGATGCTGTTTGTTGACTTCAGGTCAGCATTCAACACAATCTCTCCCAAAAAGCTGATTGGAAAACTTAACACTCTGTGCTTTAGTACAACACTCTGCAACTGGATACTGGACTTCCTTACATGCAGACCCCAGAGAGTTAGGATTGGCAGTCTCACCTCCTCTACATTAGTGCTCGACACTAGATTCCCCCAGGGCTGTGTGCTCAGCCCCCTCCTGTTCACACTGTACACCCATGACTGCACTCCCAGACATCAGGAGAACTCTATTGTGAAGTATGCGGACGACACCACCATCATTGGCCGTATTACAAACAACGATGAGAGTTCATACAAAATCGACAATCATCAAAAAATCGACAATCTTGCTGAGTGGTGCACAGAGAACAACCTACAGCTCAATGTCAGTAAAAACCGAGGAGCTGATTGTTGATTTTAGAAAGAAGGAGGCAAAGACACACACCCCTGTCTACATCAGTTGAGCTGAGGTGGAGCAGGTGAACAGCTATAGGTTCCTTGGAATTATTATCACTGAGGACCTATCTTCGTCATCACACATCACCACCCAAAAACCCACCAAAAAGCACAGAAAAGGCTCTACTTCCTACGGGAACTTAGGAAGGCTAAATTCCAGAGCAAGATCCTGGTTAACTTCTACAGAGGAGCAATATAAAGCATACTGACTGGAACATCACCAACTGGCATGGTTTATGCACGGCCCAGGACAGGAAGGCTCTACAGCAAGTAATTAAAGCTGCCTAGAACATCACTGGTTCCCCTCTACAGAGCATCAGTGACCTCAGTGAAGTGAGGTGTCTGCACAGAGAATATGAAAGACAGCTGCCACCCCAGCCACAGTCTGTTCATCCTGCTGCCAACTGGACAAAGATACAGAAGTATCCACTGCAGAACCACCAGACTACAGAGCAGCTTCTTTCCCCAGGCTGTGAGACTCCTCAACTCCTACTTCGATGCCAAACAGATGTAGCAGGATTTAGGGTCACCTTAAATTTAATTTCTTCTATAACTAAGTTTAAGAAAAATAACAATAAAGTTACCTTGTACCTTGTGTTAAAGAGATGCATTGTAATGCTCAGCATGCACCACCAGAGGTAAGTGTCTATTGATGGAACAGGCAGCTTAAATGAGAAAGATGGTGGCTGCCAGTAGTGGGGAGAATATTGCAGGACTAAAAAAAAACAAAAAAAAAAAAACTTTTCTTTGGGAGTATTACCACACATAACTTCAACCTGAGGACTTCTTCCAACTACAAAAGGAGTTTATTAGCCACATGATTTATTCAACACATCATCTCCATTCAGCCCACTGGTTTGTCAGAATTTGCTGCTGCAACAGATGCCCTCAGGTCCTCTAGCAGGAAGAACACTTATTTCCAAAATATTCATTATTCTATGGGCCATAAGTATTTAAATCCAGCAAGACTAGCTCCAGAAGGCCAATTACATCAAGAAACATGCTACAACGACCTCTAGCATAAGCAACCCAGCTTTTACTCTTTTTTTTGTACACATATACCATCATATACTGCACACCCCAGTGTAATTTGAGGAAGATAAAAAAGAAAAAAAAAAATACCACCCAAGCCGAGGTCTGAGCATCTACATTTCTCTGACAATTAGGCCCCTCCATTGGCTGGTGCAGATCATGTGATATATAAAAGTATAGTGAAACATTTCCAGTGCTGGCTGTATTGTGTCATGATGCGCATGCTTTAAATTGTCCCAGGATGTTTTACCTAACTAGAGCTAAACTCTCCAGAGGAAGATGCAGCTTTTGCTAATCGAGGATTTCTTTCTTCACTGGTGTGGGCTGGAGGATGGCAGGTAATTAGAACATAGTTAGGCAGGTTCAATAACCACATTTGCACATCATATGTCTTACTATCTAGGTGTGTGTATATATGTGCGTGTGTGCGCGTGTGTGACGGCTGCAGTTCCAGGTAAGACTTCCGCTCTGTGGCTCTGTAATTGATCAGCTGCTCTCATTTATAATTCAGATTATACTGCAGCCACAACAGCTCTGCACAACATCTGAAAATCATTTAACACACCCCACACCTGGCTCCATACCTTCATGTCCTCAAATAACACCACAGTGTTCTAGAATTCACATCTGCTTTTCACTTTGTGAAAAACTAAAATTATAGCGAACCATTTTTTGATCAAATGTTGAAAAAAGTCTGTCCATCATTTCTATCTGTTGTAATAACAATTTAGTCATCCAAATAATTTAGATCTGGGAACATGGTGACATCACTCCAACAAAGCTGGGGCAAGAAACACAACGGTCAGACAGCTCGTAAACTGACAGAACTATTGACCAAACTATGACAATAAGACCAAAGTTGTGATAAACTGAAATTATCCTCTCCTGTTAACTGTGGACAGACTCCCAGCATGCAGCAGTACCTGTGAGGGGTGGAGGTAAGGCTCTGGGGAGGCCAGGTTGGTCTGGACAGAGAGGCTCTTCTCCAGCAGGGCCTGAGGGAAGCCCAGCCGATCGAAGGTGCTGCGTTTCCAGTGGTGTCCGTCGCTCTGCGCCAGCGCCTCGTCCTCACTGAACGCCCTCACCACTGGCCCCGGTAACGGCAGAGGCACTGCCCCGTCACTCTCATAACCGTCTTTGGAGCCACCGCCCTGGGCCGCCCCCCCACCCTGCCCAGAGTCCCAACTGCTCCTCTGTTTCATCACCTGCTGGGCCTCCCACGCCAGCCGGGCCTGGGCCAGCATGGCCTCGGACGCTGTGCCTGCCAGCTCTCCTTCCGGGCCCCCGCAGCGTGCCAGTTCCTGGGGGAGGGACGGCTTGCGGCTCTTCCGTTTGCGGTTACCTCCAGGAGAGAACGCTCCGGGACCACCTGTGGAGGAGGAGGAGAGGGAGTGGGTCTGACTGGATGTCCAGGATATGGAGTCCTCATAAAGCAGCCTCTGGCCTCCCTCTCCCCCCTCCCCACTGTAGTCCAGCAGTAGGCGGGGGTCTCTAATCAGAGACTGGCTGTGCTGCAGAGTATAGGACCCCCCATATGAGCCACCATAGCCCCCCGTGGTGCCATAACGCAGCAGGCGGTCGGCTGTCTTGAAGCGCGGGCTGGAAGATGACTGCTCCACATACACCAGCTGCTTGACGTACTCCTTCCCCACAGGACTGTACTCCAGACTCTGGGTCTTCTCTGGACACTTTTGCCGGGTCAGCACCAGCTGGCCGTAGGGCGACTGGCCTTGCTTGGGGGAGTGATAGAGGGGGGCCGAAGATTTGCGAGCAGGTGACTTGCCAGTGCCGTAGAAGGAGGAGGAGTCTGAGAGGTGCATGTCAGTGGGAGGCTCCTCATAGATGGGAGGGGATTGGTACTCTGAAGGCGGCTCCTCGTAAAGTGGGGGTTCGTAGGCGTAGCGGGGTGAGGGAGGCTGGGAGTCGGCTGAGGAGCGGCGGTGAGTGCCGGTGCCGCCCAGCTCAGCCCGCTTCAAGAAGGGGGACTGACGGCGGTCCCCATAGAGAACAGGGGAGCCCTCGGGTTCTGGAGGCGGGTTTCCTCCAGAGGAGCGGCGGGTTCGTGAGGTGGTGCCTCCTCCAGAGGGAGGACCAGGGGTGGGGGGATCGCAGGGGGAGTAACCATTTCCCTGGTGGGCCAAAAAGCTGGGCTCCCTGTCTGTCACCTTGATCAGCATCCGCTCCTTCGTACCAGTGTTCCACCTGAAGGGAGACGTCCTGAGAGGAGAGGAGAGGAGAGGAGAGGAGAGGAGAGAGGAGAGGAGAGGAGAGGAGGGGAGAGGAGACATTAGATTTAATGAAGGGTCAGGCAGCAGACTGATAAAGAGCTGTCGGTCACATTCACACCTCAGGGCCCAGTAATAATTTGAAGAAGCTGTTTTATTATCTAATCTTTCTTTCCAATTACAATTCATTCATTTATTTAACCTTTATTTAAGCAGGTTGGTCCCACTGAGATTAAGAATCTCTTTTTCAAGGGAGACCTGGCCAAGACAGTCAGCAGTAAAAACACAAAGTTGCAGACAGAGACACAAAGGGAGAAAGAATACAAATTACAAGCACTTAAATTAGCATTAAAAGAGAACTTTCTGGTGGTCAGTTGTACAACCAGGCAGGCTACAAACATCCTCATCCTATAGAATCTGCTTTGCAGTCTTTCATTTCAGATTTAAAAACATTTAATGACTCCAGCTCTTTGAGTTTCAAGTCATTCTGCAACAAATTCCAGGCTGAGTGTGCAGAATACCCAAAAGGCCTTTTCCCGATTTCTGTCTGAGCATTTTGGCACAGAAAGAGGTCCTGAGAACGCAACGAATTCTGTCTGGTACTTTTCTGTGTGATAAAAACAGAGATATTGTCTGAGCAGACCAAGAATTGCCTTATATATAAAGGTGGACCAATGGAAGAGCCTACGGGTCTCCAGAGCAGGCCGTCCTACCCGAGAGTACAACTCACAGTGGTGAGTCAGAGCTTTACAGTTTGTAATCAACCTGACAGACGGTTGGTGAGCTGTATCAATCATATGGAGACACTGACCAGAGGCGTGAACATACCAAAGACCACCACACACAGATGAAAAAATTGCAGCAACTCAGGGACAACAACAGGGACTCACATGCACGTGCAAAGTCTACCACACCAATGCACAGAGAAAACAACAAATTCAATCAGTGATTCCTCTCAGGGAGAGGGCCCTCACATTCTGCTTGTTTCACAGACAACAGGAAGGAGGAGAGAGAGCACTGTGGGATGAGAAACAACAAGTGAACTGGGCGACAGGGAGGGAAGTGTGACATCGATTGCGGCATTGGCCAACCTCCGTTTCCAAATACTTCCACACACTGATCCCCAGGGCCACAGCTCAATAGTGGCAGTGTGAGTGTGAGTGTGTGTGTGCATGTGGGGACTAATGTGCATGTGTTTGAGAGGGAGGGAAACAAAGAGGGCAAGATTAAGCATCACAGGGCTGTGCTGGCATCTATCACAGCATGCTCAACACTCACACCTCTAACCCACTTTTTCCTCTTTCCTCCTCAGCCCATCAGCTTCTCAGGCTCCTCTTCCTCCATCATAGGTCTGTCTATTCCACTTTCCCTATCTGCTAACGTGTTCTGTCTGTCTCCTAGTCATTACCACAGTGTACGCTGTTCTTTCTCTCCCCACTCCTAATGATTATTAATTATTCACCATCATTTGACCTTCAAATCAATTTACACATTCCCTGCCTCTTCCAATCTGTCTCCATCTGTCTCCCTTACTGCACCATCAACCTGCACTCTTCCTCTTCTCATCTCTCTTTACCGAGAAACTCATTTCTGTTGCTCAGTCAGCTGTCAGTGACTGAGATCGTTCACTAAGGTACAGACAGAACAGACAGCTGATCACAGTAATGGTGCAACAAATCTACGCTTTGCTGGAGGAGAGTTAATAAAAACTCAGTACAAACACAGCTCAGTAGTCCACCATTGTTATTATTGTTGTCCTCCTACTCGGGCATGGCTGTTTGTCTGAAACGTAAAGTGTGAAGCACCACCAAGACGACAGAAGGGGTGGTGTTTTCAAAAGATGACACTCTGGAACTCGGTTTCAAAAAGTTTGCATTTTCAGGCCCCCAAAACGCTGTTGTTGTGTCAATGAAAGGCCAAGCTGGAATAAAAGTTTCACATTTCATGCAAGAACTGTTGATGTGTTGACGGGCCCTTAAAAATAAGCAGAGATTAGATTAGACTACAGGCTATTTCAACATCAGGACTATGTTTACATTTCAGTATTATCTATCCTATTTCTCCTCTACAGAGAAGCTGTTAGCTGATTTTCTCTTAATTCTTTCAAAGGCTGAATGATTCCCAATGTTGACACTTTCCTAAAGTTGACTGATATGTAAGTGAATTTGTAAAACACTTTTCTAGTCTTCTGACCAATCAAAGTGCTTTTAAACTACACGCTGCATTCGCCAACGCATGTTCATACACTGTTGACAAGGCTTCCATACACAGTGCCACATCAAGAGGCCAATGTTTCTCACCAGTTGAACTTTTACTTGCACACTGACAACACCTTTGTATTTGTACCTTGACCAGGTACAATTTGACATGCAGACAGGAGAAGCTGGGAACTGAACGGCTGATCTTCCAACTGATGGACGACGTGCTCTATCTCCTGAGCCACACCACCCCAAAGACGGTGAGGATCTTAATGTTGGTAAAATTCTTACATTTCTAAGCAAAACCTTCATTACATATCCCATTACTGTTAAAACCTTTGTCATGAATCACTAAGGACATTAATTTCACATGAAGGACATTCATTTTTTGACTTGCTTATAATAAGTAGTCTAAGAGAAATCTATACCTGTAAAATAGGGCTGTCCCAAATACCATTTTCTGGGCTTTGGAGCTTCAGCATTGATCAGCGGCGAATAATCAGAGCTTTGGTCGGTGGGGGGTTAAGCAGTGAGAGGCACCGCACACCCGCAGCTGACCTCTGACAGTTTCAGCCTCAGGATATAGAGAGATTTCACCGTCAGCTGAGGGAGAGACGCTGTGCGCCAGCCTGGTGTACCTCCGACTGCTTGACAGTGTCTGTGACACCTTATAGTTTCTAAAGTTAAAAAAGTCCAACAATACAATAATCTGCGTCCCGTGATCTGAATTAGTTTAATTTCATTATGAGACTGAAATTATAAGTGTCCTCACTCTCGAAGATACATGTTTTCTCCTGCTCTGTCTACTCAGTCAATAAACACCTTAATAACTGTTATAAAATACAATAAATATTGTAAAATGATCATTCCTGTCACTGTGTGTGACAGGAATGATCATGAGATATCAACTCAAACTCCTGAGGTGTTGATTCAACAATACTTTTCTATGCACTTTTTGCACTTACAGATCTTGTGACAATTTTTTGTTATCATGGAAAAATTATCAATATATAATTCTTAAATGCTAAAATTATAAAATAATCAATATGTAATTCTTAAATGATAAAATGATAAAATTATCAATATATAATTCAATTATTATAAACCTGACAAACTCTTACTAATCTCTAAATAACATTTGACATGTTTTTTTTCACAAATGATATTTGTCCTCTGCAAAAAAAAAATAATACATATATATATTCGAATCACTAAATTGAAAACCGCATACCTACCCAAGTAACGAATAGCTGAATAGCCGAAAATTCAGGTCCATCCCTGTTAGCAAAAAGTAGAAAAAATGTCTTCTGAATAAATGTACAAACTAAAAACACAAAGCATGTGGCTTTCTAACATGTTTGAGCATACAGCTGTTGCACATGGGGTCCAAACCAAAATTCCAAAACAAAATATGCGTGTGCATGAATCTCACAAAAACAATGCAAATCAAAGTCAAGCTGTACACCTCCTCAAATTCTATTTCCTCTTTCTTTTGCCACAACGTCTTTGCAAAAGGTTCTTTAAACTTCAGTTACAATGACGATGTTTTTGCTTCTCATGCCTCTGAACAACCAAAGGAAAACAAAGGTCGGCCCAGTCTTGACGGGGCAACGGGAGTATGTGTGTGTGAGTATGGATCGTTTCTTAACAGGTACACTAGAGTCCTGTCCCTGGCATCCACCTTCATCAGTCAGTTCTGGCTGATGCAGCAGCTCCAGTCTGGGGTGATGGATCAGATACCTGACATAATTAGATGTACATAGACTGAAGCCTCAGTCTGGTTACATCATTATATTTTATTGATCTCTGACGGTGGAATATTGATGAAGGAGCACAACGTTTTATCTTTGGTTCAGGGCCAAGTCAACAATCAAGACCACTTAAGATGAGTCCAAAGCAAGTCCAACATGGAGTCCAACCAGACCAGAGACGATTCAAAACCAAGAATCAATCAAAACCAATATTCTGTTTACTGCTGTCTTGTTGTTTTAGAGACAGTATAAACACTGCATTATATTATAACACTGTGACGCTCCTTATGAATGTCTGATATATTTGTAATCCAAATGTATTATATTTAAAGTTAAAATTTGAAGTTAATGAGAATATTTAGTTGTGACATGACCAAGTCACACTACAGGAAATTAGCCTGATCTCCATTCTAAATGAAGGTGATATAACTCAGTTTGTGTTGATATGGGGACCAGAATTAAATACTATGGTCCTGCTTTGTTGAGCAAGAAGCAAAAGAGACTTAAAGAAGTATTTAACCACTAGAAAGATGGTCTTTTCATAAAACTAGATGCATCTGCAGCAGAAAGACAGTGGAAAAACTGGGATGTCTCTGCAGTAGAAAGATGTAAATGCTTTTAAAATTGCTGCTACATGACTTGTGAAAATCGACTGCTGCATTCACTTTTGCTCAAGAGGTAGAAAACCTACAATTAATAGAATGCACTGCACCACAATGGACCAATAAATACTCCCTCTGATGGAGAGCCAGCTGGCAACAATTTCATATTACAGACCATGCACTAAAACATGTTTCTGAAACCATCAGACTCAAGAAACAGAGTAACAGTGCAGTAACAGAATCTTGGTTTCTATTTAATCAGTGCTGCTTCGTTTTACAGTCTGATATCTGTTTTTTCAGCCTTGGTTTTCACTGTGCAGGAAGTTGTATGGTGCCCACTTCCTGTTCGCAAACTCTTACAGCTAAAGAGGGCACTAAAATATGTTTCTGAAAACATTTTAGGTGAGAAATAGACAGCGCAGTGACATAACCTTGGTGGATATTTGAAAATGCGAAAGCACAGCCTGTAATCGTCTAACAGAGTAGGGACAGGCACTGATTAGATGGTGGCAAGTGTACCACAGTTCATCCACACATACTACCTACATTGTTATGATACAAAGCTGGTTGAAAATCAGCAAAGTTTCCCTTTGAGATGAATCTGCCTGCTTGTTTTCATGTTAATTTCTCACACCCAAAGTCAATGTTAGAGCATAACTTCTGTCAGAGCACAGCTGTTAAAATGATATTTCTGTTTTTTTCATGCTGATGGGTTCCTTCATTCCATCTTGAGCTAGATTTCTCCCCCTTTCTTGGTTTATGGACTATTTGAGTATTTGAGTATTTTTGTCATTTAAGTCATTGAAGACAGTGAAGCAGTGAATACTGAGTGAGACTTGAGTAAAGACCCATATCTATTTTTTCAATAAAAATGAAAAAAAAAACTATTCACAAATAATGACAAACAAAGAAAAAGCATTTAAACAGTCTTTAAAAGTCAGAGCCTTCTAACTGTTGTGCTCAGAATAAGAGAAACACAGCGTGACTCAGAGGGAGAAGAAAACAAAGTTTAACAGTATCTTAACCCCTGTGGTTATTTGCTTTCACTTGTATAACACATCAACTCTCACTGCGGCCACAATATGAGGAAAGACTAGATGATGGAATCTGATACCCCATAAGTCACTGCTGTGGTGCTGCTGATGTGCTGGAGCTGCTCTCAGCCATCTTTGCCTTATGAAGTCACTGACAGTCCCATCAACATATTCACTAACCAACATTTATGAAGATCTTTTAAAATCCTAAATGAGAGCAGCACTCCTCCGTAAATGATTAGTTGATTAACTGAGTAATCAACAGGAAGTTAATTTATTAAAAATTAAAATGATATTTATATGGACCAGTGTGTTTTAAATTGATATGTAAATTAGTCATTCAAACTTTTATTGGTTGCTGCCCAAATCCTAACAAACCTGTGAGCAGAGGAGTGATGCTCAGAGTGTGTGAAAGTAAAAACTAAATGTGAGCACTGGTAAGCACAGTGTGATGGTCATGCTATGTCACTGTGAGGTGCCACCATCAGAGATGATACCTTCAGCTCACATAACACAGCGTCACAGCGTCACAACCATCCCACCAATGATTGCGTCCTGTCCGCTCTCCTGTTAATGCAGACACAATTTCAGTGCTGTTACTACCTCCTGTGCCATCTTAAAAGCAAGACAACTCTGTCCATCCATTCAACAATTGTATTTTTTATTCAAAACATCAAAACATTTTTTTACCAAACTTGCTTGAAAATAGAGAAAGAGAATACTCACTATAGTTAAAATAACCTGTCCTTTGTATACTTTTTAATATTTGATAGTCCACGACTTGCAAAGAGTTTGTGTGTTTCAGTTTATATGTGATCCAGATCACATGGTAACTGTGACTCCACTGCTGCTCGTGTGTGTGTGTTTGTGTGTGAGAGAGAGAGAGAGAGAGAGAGACTGAAAGACTTGGTAGACACTTCACATATAAGCAGATCCAATAAGGGATGTGTGAGAGCAGATCTCTCAGCCATCTGGACTGACAGTCTACAGCTGTGCCACCAGGCCTCTCACGCCTCTCACTCCGCACACACACACACACACACACACACACACACACACACACACACACACGCACACACACACACACACACATCTAAACACATAACCATGCATGCTCAAATGCAGGATCAAAGATTTGGTGACGAAAGTGTCTTCAAGGCCAGTTTCTTGGACCCTGCATGAATAATTCCCTTTCACAGTAACACAATTAGAGGTGGCAGGTAGAGGCTTGGTGCAAGAGGGGAGGTGGGAATGCCAATTTGTCATTTTTGTTCACACGGATCCACATTTCAGGTTGCTCAATTTTCTAGTGCAGCTCTGATATGTTTGTATCACAGTGTAAGCAGTCAGTTACTGCGGGCTGTAAACTCTTGTTCCTATGTTGCTTGGACTGCCTCCCCAGTCCCTACCGAGGAATTGTCATTTGTATGTCTTTGTAGCCTCACAAAAAGCAAACAAACAGAAAAAACAAGCAAACATATTGAGACATGCTGACGCACTGCGGGTAAGCGTGTTACATCACTTCCGGTGCATTTTTGTCTGTGCCTATGGTAGCGTCTGAGCTGCTCCTATGAGCGATTCCCAGCTAATGTTATTACTTGTTCCTTACTTCGACTGCTTTTATTTGTCTGTGACTGAAAACTCACATAAGTTTTACTTAATCACTCACAGCTGTCTCCTCCTCTCAGCGGTTTTTCCTGTGTATTCACAACCGCTCTCACTGTTAGCCCGTTAGCTGCTTTAGCATTAGCTCTGGTTAGCGATGGCTTCTCCCTGCTCCTCTCCCTCTTCTGCTCTCTCCTGCTCAGTGTGTCAGATGTTTAGTTACTCCTCTGCCTCCTTCAGTGATAGTGGTACCTGTAACAAGTGTAGTTTATTTGCTGCGCTGGAGGTGAGGCTTAGCGATCTGGAAGCGCGGCTCCACACAGTGGATAATCCCTCTTCAGCTGCGATAGTTAGCAAGCCCCCTGTAGCCGGTGCGGACCGACATAGCATAGCCTCTGCTAGCCGTCCCCCGCAACCCCCGCACAGCCGGGAGGCTGGGTAACTGTCCAAGCGAAGCATAGTAAGCCGAAGCCCACGATACACCTCCCACCCCCCCTTCACGTTTCAAAGTAGTACTCCCCACTCAACCACACACCGGCCGAGGACACAACCCTGGTCATTGGTAGCTCTATTTTGCGAAACGTGAAGTTAGTGACACCAGCGGCCATAGTCAAATGTATCCCTGGGGCCAGAGCGGGCGACGTCGAGTCAAATTTGAAGCTGCTGGCTAAGGCTAAATGTAAATACAGTAAGATTGTTATTCACGTCGGCGGCAATGACACCAGGTTACACCAATCGGAGGTCACTAAAATTAACATAGAGTCGGTGTGTGAGTATGCCAAGACGATGTCGGACACCGTAATCTTCTCTGGACCCCTCGCCAATGTGACCAGTGGTGACATGTTTAGCCGCATGTCAGCACTCAACCGCTGGTTGTCGTGGTGGTGTCCAGCAAATGATGTGGGCTTTGTTAATAATGGCACTCCTTTTGTGGGAAACCTGGTCTTATCCGGAGGGACGGCATCCATCCCACTTTGGATGGAGCCGCTCTACTCTCTAGAATCTGGCCGAGTTTATTAGAGGCCCAAAACCATGACAAACCAGAGTAAAGGGGGAAAAAGGAAAAAGGGGAAAGAGGGAAAAGAAAAAAAAGGGGAATGGGACCAGGGTGCAGAGTCGCAGTCTTGAGCTTCCTCTAGCACAGTCACACACCCATAATGTAAATGTTATAAAAACGTGTCTGTCCCCCGACCACTTCATTTGTTTAAAGCTAAAATAAACAGAAGGGGAGTTGTACAAGAAAATCTCATAAAAATTAACTCATCTCCTGTCATTCAGCATCATAACAGGTGAATTAAATGTGGACTCTTGAACGTTAGATCCTTATCAACCAAGGCTCATTTAGTCACTGATTTAATATTGGATAACCAGATTGATTTATCATGCCTCACTGACACCTGGCTTTGTCCTGATGAGTACGTTAGCCTGAATGAATCTACTCCTCCTGGTCATATAAATAGTCACGTTGCACGGGGACACTGGCCGAGGAGGGGGAGTTTTTTTTGATTCAAGCTTAGCAATTCACACTAAGGCTAAGCTAAACTATTGCCTATAGCCTTTTTCTTAGTCTTTCTCACCCATCCTGGAAAACTCTACAGCCAATTCTATTTGTCATAGTGTACCGCGCCCCCGGCCCATACTCTGAATTTCTATCTGAATTTTCTGAGCGTACATCAAGTCTAGTGCTTAAATCAGACGAAATTATTATTGTAGGGGATTTTAACATTCACATGGATGTTAATAGTGATAGCCTTAGTTCTGCTTTCTCCACGTTTTTGGATTCAATAGGCTTCAGTCAGTGTGTACATAAACCCACCCACCGCTACAATCACACCCTCGATTTAGTCCTTGATTACGGCATCGATATTGAAGATTTATTAGTCTTTCCTGAGATTCCTGCTTTGTCTGACCATTATTTAATAACTTTCAATTTTTTATTACTCAACTACAAGCCTCTCAGCGAGAGTTACTATTCTAGATGTCTATCTGATTCAGCAGTGGCTAAATTTAAGATTTCCTTCATTGACATCATTACCATGTCTCACAGCAACTGAGAACACTACTACTAACTTAAGTCATTCTCAAATTGACTGTCTCATTGATAATTCTACTGGCTCACTGCGATCAGCTCTCGACACTGTTGCACCCTTCAAGAAGAAAATAATGAAACAAATAAAATTAGCTCCACGGTTTAACCTCCAGATTCGCAAATTGAAAAAGACATCGATTCTAAAATCCTTGAGAGAGTGGTTGCTCATCAACTCTGTGACTTTCTCCAAGATAATAGTTTATTTGAGGACTTTCAGTCAGGCTTCAGAGTTCATCATAGTACAGAGATGGCACTTGCAAAAATTAATAACGACTTATTTATCGCTTCTGACACGGGTCTGGTCTCTGTTTTAATCCTATTAGATCTCAGTGCCACATTTGACACCACTGACCATCAAATCTTACTGCAAGACTGGAAAACTTAATTGGCCTTAAAGGAACGGCACTAGCCTGGTTTAAGTCATACTTATCAGATCATTCCCAATTTGTTCAAATCAATGATCAACCCTCCGCACATACTGAGGTCTGCTTTGGAGTGCCACAAGGTTCGGTGCTTGGACCAATCCTTTTTACTTTATATATGCTTCCTCTAGGCAACATAATTAGAAAGCACTCTATAAATTTCCATTGTTATGCTGACAATACGCAATTATATCTATCTATGAAACCAGATGAAACTGATCAGCTATCTAGACTTCAAACATGTCTTAAGGATGTAAAAGCCTGGATGAGCCGTAATTTCCTGATGTTGAATTTAGACAAAACTGAAGTTATTGTTCTTGGCCCCAAACACCTCAGAAGCTCCTTTTCCAACAATGTAATTTCTCTAGATTGCATTACCTTGGCCTCTAGCACAACTGTAAGGAACCTCGGAGTTTTATTTGATCAATGTCAAAAATGAGACATATCCTCTCCCAAACAGATGCTGAAAAATTAGTACATGCATTTGTCACCTCTAGGCTGGATTACTGTAACTCCCTATTATTTTGGTTGCCCCAACAAATCTCTTAGGTCTCTCCAACTGGTGCAGAACGCTGCTGCTCGTGCGTGTTTTAACGGGAAGCAAGAAAAGGGATCATATTTCTCCTGTTTTAGCTTCTTTGCACTGGCTCCCTGTGGATTGAATTCAAAATTCTCCTCCTTACTTACAAAGCTCTAAATGGTCAGGCTCCATCCTATCTGTCGCAGCTCAAAATTCCTTACCAACCCTCAAGATCACTGCGCTCTGAAAATGCAGGGTTACTTGTGGTTCCCAAAGTTTCCAAAAGTAGGATAGGAACCAGAGCCTTCAGCTACCACGCTCCTCTCCTATGGAACCATCTTCTAGTTTCGGTCAGGGAGGCAGACACCGTTTCAACTTTTAAGGGTAGACTTAAGACCTTCCTCTTTGATAAAGCTTATAATTAGAGCTGGCTCAGGCTGCCTGGACCAGCCCATAGTTAGGCTGACATAGGTTTAACCTGCCGGGGGACTTCCTCTGATACGCTGAGCTCCTTTCCTTCTCTCAATGCCGCCATCGGAAAATCATGCATGTCTGGCCGTAACCTTGACTGTGCCTGACCGTGGTGATAGTTGTGCTGATGCTGTGATCCTGCCTTTGGTTGTGCTCGTGCTGTGGCTGTACTGATACTGTGCCCCTCGCTCGCCCTGATTGTGGTCTGGTCCTGGTTGCGCCAATCTTGCCTTTGGACACCTCCCTATCAACATATGCATGAGACTGTTATCATCTCCCTCAACATCATCATAGAGTGCAATTACTAATTTCACAACTACCCTTATTGTAATATGACATGCATCTGTTTCTATTACTTCTATTACTTATTTCTATGCCTCTCTCCCCCTCTCTCTTTCTCTTTCCTTTTTTGCCATGATTGTATTTCATTTGTTATTTATGACATCTATTGCTCGTCTGTCCGTCCTGGAAGAGGGATCCCTCATCATCCTCTACCACTCTTCCTGAGGTTTCTTCCTTTTTTTTCCCCGTTACAGGGGTTCTTTTTCGGGAGTTTTTCCTTGGGTGATGTGAGGGTCTAAGGGCAGAGGGATGTCGTACACTTTGAAGCCCTCTGAGCCAAACCATGTTTTGTGATAATGGGCTCTATAAATAAAATTGACTTGACTTGACTTGACATTCTCTTCTGGAAGGCATTCATGGTGTTGCACTTGGCTGACACACAAAAAGTGATGGAGGTCGTTCCATGGCTTTAAGCCCAGTATACACTGTGCGATTTTGGGCTGTCCCAGACGGAAGATGACCATCGTGACAGAAAAGTTGCGGTATCTTTGGTCGTGGCTCCTAAACTGTGGTCCTACGCCGCACAGTGAGAAAAGTGCAAGGATGGCCGTTGTCATAGCCTTGTGATCAAAGACAGCCTAGATCAAATTCTGACAGTGTCAGAAATTTGGGATGCAAATCTCACTGTGTGACTGCTGTTATGACCTGCGTCTTCTCACCAACCAATAGAAATGCAGCATGAAATGACAAACTGATCAGCGCGACTCTGCTAAATGCTAGTAGATGCTAACACTTACTTTGAGTTCTCGCTGCAAAACTGTCATGCCAAGTTGGCCTCTTTTCCCCAGCCACGACCACGTCTGCATTCTCCTCCCCCTCCTCCTCTTCAGATGACTTTTTTGACACACATAAATGCCATCATAGGGAGGGCTCCATTTGTTTGTTTATATGGTGCACCCTGACATTTTGTTCTTGTATACTGATGTCGATGGACGCAGGTTGTAGACTGTGATTCAGTAGTGATGTCACTGTACAGTGTGCATACATCAAACTTGATGACTTACCCAAGTTTATTAAGCTCCATGTCGCACAGCTGCACTTATAAGATCACAAATCTCTCACAGTCAGCAGGAGGCTTACGTTCAAAACACCTTCTTCCAGACCTCCATACACCTAGCCTGTAGTTAACTGTTTGGCTACAATAATTAACAGCGGGGCTTGAACACTTATCTGACAGCCAAATCTGGTTCAGAATATGCTGTAATTATTACACTGGCCTTGATGTTTTGCAGTGTAAAAGCTGTTTGTAGAATGTCTGTAACTGTAGCAGGTGGCACCATGTACAGTAAGCTTAGCCATCCGAGTGTGAATGTGTGTGTGAAAGGGTGTGGGTGAGGTGTGTCCCATTTTGTTTCACAAACTGGAGAAGTACGCATTAAAAGATGGCACTAAGCCTGCACAGAAGAGCCTCAAGCCCAAAATGTGCCCATGTTTCTTGAAACACTGTCAAAAAAACACTTACATTAGAAAAAACACTTCAATTCAAAAGCATTTTAAGAAAAAAAACCTTTAATTTAAAAAAAATATAATTTAAAGAAATACTTTAACACTTTCATTAAATTTTTTTTTAAAAAAAACTTCAATAAAAAACCCACTTTAATGAAAAAAAAAATTAAAAAACACTGAAAATAATAAAAAAGTTATTAGTTTAAGACAGACTTATTTTTACTTATTTTACATTTATAAAATGCTATATTTATAAAATCATAAGAAAACACTGGGACACTGGGTCAATGATTGGCTTCAGGACACATGACCATATACCCACCCACCTTTTTAGGTACACCATTGGCTGATATATATTTTAATGCATATGATTGCTTGTTTCTCTTTTCATGCCTACCTTATTCAAAAGATGTTTGTAGTGTGTTTGATGATGACTCTGATGAAGGCCACAAGCCAAAACACCTTGGTCTGTTAATGAAGTTGCTCTAAATACTACAAGTGTTGCTGGAGTTTCTACACCTTTGATTCCCTTCCCTCCTCCATGCACCCTAACCCTGATCCTGATCCTGCACAGGAGGGTCTCAGCGATACAATACCAAGCACTCCCACAGATCACTGGCTCTCCTGGCAATGAACAAAATCAGGTTACCTGATCCATCTGTGCTTGTTTATCTGTATCTATTTCTGTTCTAGATCAGAAATCAATTGAAATGAGTTTTCACTTTCAACCACTGACATCAAAAGCAGGATCAGCAATTCTCAATTTTTTTTTTCCCAGTAATTTTTTCTCAACTTGCATGTGTCCAAACAAACACTTAAATATGACACATGAGCCAAACACTTTGAGTGGGAGGAAGTACTCACTTTGAGAGAACTCCTTCAGCCAATCCTGACATTAGCATGAGCCTCTACTACACAAATACATTGTCAGTTAGACACTAACGGTCTAAAAAATTACAATTTACTTATAAATTCAGCAGCCAGCTGCCTCTGGGCTGCTGAATACCCAATCCGTTGTCACTCTGAACTCGTCAAATAGCGGCGCTCTGTCAGTTCCACCTTCTACATCCAACCAGAATGAGGTTGGGTGGTGTCAGATGAGAACGCACTCACACAGAACCAGTGGCATTGTTATTATATGCTGGCGGCCGGCCAGATTGCACCGTGCGCATCCACATGTAATACGCAGGGGCAGCATCACCTGGAGTTCACTTCCTGTGTGGATGTGAGTTGTTTTTTTTCCCTACACCCTACCATGTACCTCTTTTACCTAAACCTAACCATCTGTGACTTTGTTGCCTAGTCCCAACCATCGTGACAGTCTGCGTTGGATGACATGTGCTGCTGTGTAGGACTGTGCCACTTCATCCCACCATATGCTTTTGTTGACATCACGGTAATGACATCCTGGAGCGTAAACAGCTGACGCAGAAGAATACCTGAAATGTCATCAGTAGACGCAGAAGGTCACTGACCGAGCGGCACCATGTGACGAGTTGGGATGAGAACATGTTGGAATACCCGCTGGCAGCGTCCTTGTTTTCTGTCTGAAGCATTGTGAACACTGATCTGCATGGCTATCATTACTTTTTGAAAGCAGCGGCCTGCATGCTAACATCATCTACTATAACGCAGTCCCTGATTGGCTGCCTAACGTTTTCAACCACAATGGCCCGACTGGACTGCAGTGGATTCAAAGTGACTGAGGCTGCAGACAGTCCAGACTGATACACAGAGAGAACCAGAATGTTGAGCTCACGTCATCAGACAGTCTCAGCTATGGATCTGATCTTTGCAGGTGAGCAAACTCAAGCTGTTGTTGTTGTTGATGTTTCTTTGCTCTTCTGTTTGTGTGTAGCTGCTCATACCCAACTGACTGGTGAAATAAGCCATTGTTATTACATTTTAAATATATACATTTTACCATAAAGTATTGTGGTTACATCATGCATTATACCATGTGTGTCTTCTAGAATAAGAATTTAAAAAATGTAAATGACAGTTGTCAGGGCATAACACCTACAGTATACACTCAGAAATTGTGACCTTAAAGTCATAACTTCAAATCAAATCATGAATTTGAAGAATCATGACACCCTCACCTTCTACTGTGTGTGCACTGTGTGTGTGTGTGTGTGTGTGTGTGTGTGTGTGTGTGTGTGTGTATGCAGGTCCTCTGTTGTTCAGTTGGTGTGTGTTAAGTGTAGTTTGTCAATGTGCTGACTGATTCAGACACCGCAGATAACAGAAGGACAAACTGACTACAGACTACAAGTCAATGAACCACTTTTCATGTATCCTCTTCTCTCTTCTTCATCCTCATCTCTGTCCCCCTCTCCCTCTCTTTCTCTCTGCCCTCTTTCTCTCCATTTGTCCTCTCCCTCCTTTCCTCCCTCCTTTAATAGCATCCTTAGTGTGTGCCGGGGGGTGGAGCTGTGTAGAGGTCAAAAGCTCCCATCTGTCACAGAGGAAGCTGTGTGGTCTAAGACAAACTGCCTGTCCTGCTCTCCTTAACAGCATCACTCTCTCCAGAGACCATCTTCAGCCTGACACTCAGCCTCAACACTAAATACGTTACTGACTGCTGGAGCTACGTGCAGCTGCTGAACCAAGAGCACAACACAATATCACGCCATGTGATTCTACTTTCAATATTAATATTAACAGATCATATCTGGGCTGATGGAGGTGAGCATGTTCAGATGTGAGCTGCTCTGGACCTTCATGCTGGACAGACGAACAGACATGAACCAACTGACGTCACCACTATTAGGTGATATTTTCATACCAAAATTTCACATATATAACAAGTGCTGTGTGTGTGCGTGTGTGCTTGTGTGTGTGTGTGTGTGTGTGTGTGTGTGCGCAGTATGTACAGTGTGTGCATGACTTTGCTTCTGTGTGTGCAGGTACATTTTCAGTAGAGCGGGGGGTCAAGGACAGATATTTCATTTCACTGTTTGGGGGACCATAAAAAAAGAGCAGTTCCTGAGGGGGACACCACTGTTAAGATTACTGTGCTATTAAAAGATTCTTTATGATGCAGACTATGAAGAAACCAAAACATGACGAGTCTCATTCATGAAACTTGAGCACGACAAATTTATGTGTGTGAAATTTGAGTGTAAGCTTACGTGTTATCAATATGTCAGTAGCTTTGATCTTTTTCTAGGTACAAACAAAAACTTCAGCTGCCTCTTGTAGAGTTTGTATAAATAAGGAATGCACATATATATTGCTTGTCATCATTAGAAGTAATTTTTAATTCGTATTGTGCTCTGTTGTGTTCAAGGTTTAAAATCTGACTTTGTACTGTAAAATAGGCCATTATTATATTACATTTTATATATTATAAAATGTAGAGTTTTTAATATTAAAACATGTATTACAAGTCTGGCGTGTTTCCTCGCAGCGAGTCCAGACTGAATGACACAGAGTGAAACAGAATTTGGAGCTCACATCATCAGGATGGTTTTACCAGGCTAGCATTGTTCATAAACTGTTATGATAGGGTCATGAGTCACATCATTCACTTATAAAGAAGAGTTAGGGCCATGTTAAAGAAGAAAGATAAACGGTAACTGTGTGGCTTTAATCTGAGATTTTTGTCACATAAATTTACAGGTTTAATCTTGAACAATACGACTATTTTGCTAAATTATGACTTGATTGTTGTAATGATTATGACTTTATTTTTTAAATCTAAGATTTTTTTTTTTTTTTCATTGACATGGCCCTAACCCTGCTTTTTCCTCATCAGCGTCCTGGCACTGTCTCCCTCTGTGAGGCATATTTTTTAAGGCGGTGAGGGCAATATTTTGCAAAATGCAAAACACATCGTTTGTGTCTGCAATTAGTAAAGGTACTTTCAATGCATATTATTATATTATATTATATAATATTATATTATATTATATTATATAATATTATATTATATTATATTACAATTATTCCAATGCAAGAAGATGAAGGCTCTCCATAAGGTGAACGGAACACAGTAGTACCTCAGGGCTGTGGCCAGGTCATTAGGGTTGATTATAAAATAGCAGTGTTAGCCTGACAAATCTCTATTACTTTCCATGTGACTGTCTCATTGAGCTACTGTACAGAGACTCTAACGGTCTCTAAGAGCAGGGCTTTGCTCTTCCTCTGACTGTACACTGTAAATAACTGGCTGCAACAGCCAGGGCACTAACACTGTGTACTACACTGCGTGTGTGTGTGTCCTCTTGCTGAAGTAAAGAAGACATTTACAGGACAGTGTGACCCCGGCCAGGCATATCAGCCAATCACTGCCGACTGCAGCAGATTACAGCAAATCGGAAAACCAAGAAACCAAGACTGGAGCAGGGGGGGCTGACTGTGAGGAGAGGTGAGAGGCTCTGAAGGTGAGATAGGATAGAAATTAATGGACAGTGACAGAAACAGAAAGGAGGGGATGGGATGATAAGACAGAAAAGGATAGAGAGGAAGGGATGGAGAGGAAGTGACAGGAAAGGAAAGAAACAGTCGAATGCCAACCGCTCACAAGAATGGTTTCATGTCAGGAGAGGTTATGTGAAGTGGCTTTACACCTACCACTTTATGTTATGAGAGAGAAGGATCAAAATCATTTGAGAAAGTGTCATTCCCTTCTGTTTCTTCACAGTGTCTTTCAAAAACAGAACCTTGTTCAACGTTACAGTGGATGCTGTCTACTGTTAGCAACAGGAAACTAGAAATTGGACCAAGCGGTTGTGTGCCCCTGCACACCAATCAAGTTGCACTTACAGTTTACATCCATGTCTGTGAAAACATGGATGCTCCACACACATCTTCCCCCAGCAGCACAGAAGATCTCTACAATCAGCACAGTTTACAGATTAATGTCACCAATTCAGTGTCATGTAACAAATGTCTCCTCTTCTGTTTCCGACTGAGTAATGGACAGAAAAGAGTTTCTGAGGCGCCTGGTGTCTTAGCGGATAGAGTGGCGCCCCATATACCAAGGCCGAATCCTTGCTGCAGCGGCCGCGGGTTCAAATCCGACCTCAGTCCTTTGCTGCATGTCGCCCCGTTTCTCTCTCCCCTTTTCACACTCAACAATTGTCCTATCAATAATAGGCAAAAATGCCCCAAAAAAAAGTGTGGGGCTCCTGGTGTCTCAGCGGATAGAGTGGATATACAAAGGTTGTATCCTCGCCACAGCAGCCACGGGTTCGATTCCGGCCTCGACCCTTTGCTGCATGTCGCCCCCTCTCTCTCTCCCCCTTTCACGCTTAAACTGTCCTGTCCATAAAAGGCAATAAAAGCTGAAAAAAATAATCTTAAAAAAAGAAAAGTGTTTCTGCTGAACATTGTGATGTCACAGTTGACCTTAGACCTCTTGGTCATAAAATGTCGGAACATCATCACTATATTCTATGAGACAATTATGTGAAATCTGAGTGAATTAATTCTTGAGTTATAGTCAAAAACATATGACCTCACTATAACCTTTGACCCTCGACCATCAGATTTTAATCAGTTCATTGATGAGTCAAAGTGGACTTTTGTGCCAAATTTAAGGAAACTCCTTCAAATTAATCTTCGGATACTGCATTCTCAACAACAAGAAGAATGCAAGGTCGGTGACCTTTGACCTCCAAAATCTAATCAGCTCATCCTTGAGACCAAGTGGAAATTTGTGCAAAATTTGAAGAAATTTCCTCAAGGTGTTTTTGAGGTGGTGTGTTTATAAGAGTGAGACAGACGTGGTCATAGTGACATTGACCTTTGCCCTATGACCACAAAAATCTAATCAGTTCATCCTTGAATCCAAGCAAATGTTTGTGCTAAATATGAAGAAATTCACTTGAGGCACTCTTGAGATATTGCATTAAAAAGAATGGGTTGATGGACGTACAGCCCAAAAACATAAATGCCTCCAGCCTCAGCTATGGCCTGGGTGGAGGCATAGAAAGATGTTCGTCCTCACCCTTAACACCACTCCTCTTTAATGGTCCTTATATTTGAACATTTGCAAACTGGAGACATGGTTGCAGAGACAACATCAGCCAGATGGAAGGATTCTGTTTCAGTACCAGATGTGGCGTGAAGCATGAAGAGCACAGACATACACAACTGTTATTCATGCAGACTGTAACTTACTTATTCATTTATTAAATGTACAACCCCTTTTACTTAGGGTGTGAGCGACAGAAAATAAAATAAAATATATATAAAATATAAAAGACCTTACTCTGTGTGTGTGTGTGTGTGTGTGTGTGTGTGTGTGTGTGTGTGTGAGTGTCTGCATGCGCGTGCATGTGCATGCATGTGTGAGTGTTTAAGTGTCACTTATGTTACTGTTCAGGACTAAGGATCTCAATTCAATCTTAATTTGGGACTTTAAAAGAGAAGTCTATCTTATGCAGCATTGCACTCCTGTAACACTTTCAGTCTCAGGATGAACTTTTTTTTTAGAGAGAGATCTTTCTTATTCCTCTCATTCTTCTTTGTTGTGAAAATCTGGCACATACATTTTTAAACACAACAAAAGGTATAACACAACTCTTCACATGTGTACTCTAAAAGCTGTAAATAAACGTTGACGTGTAAAGATTTCATTTTGAGACTCAAGACTGGTGAAAGTAATTGATTGGTCCCGTCTGCTTGTTAGGTTTGTGTTTGCCGGCCGCTGTCTGTCTTACCTGTCTGCCTCGTCTCTGTTGCCCTGTTTCTCCGAGAGCTCCTGATCGAGGGAGGACGAGGTGCTGCCCTCTCGGCTGACCCCGCTGTTGCGTCCTGGGCTGTTGTCAGCAGACGCTCTGCCTCCTCCACCTGCAGGACGGGGGTTGGTGGCATCGGTGTGCTGCTTCAGAGTCTGCAGCTTGGCCAGGGGGATGATGTCGCAGCCCTGGGGCCGGTGCCACACCGTGCGCTGGGTGGAGGCGTTGTAGTAGTAGAAGCGTGAGGTGTTGGGATCAAACAGCTCCCACCATTGGTTGTCACCGGTCCGCTTGATGCGAACACCCTGAGGTGGGTCCCACACGCACTCGCCCGTCAACAGATTGGCGTACATACGCTCCCGCGTGCGCGGCTCGATGATCTCCACCCACTCCAACCTGCAGGGGGAGAGATCAGAAGGAGACTTTTAGCAAATGGACTGTGAAATAAACAGTGACCTCTGTCGACTGGAGCTCCGCCCCTGCCGGCACCGACTACTGACAATAGCTCAGAGCATCGTCAGACTGAGCACTCAGCAACAGGGAGAATAACTTCAAAGGACAGAGGCATCTCTGAAGGACATTTCAGAAATGTGCCTTCTTTAACCCTTTAAAACCTGGTCAGACATCAGTTTCTTGTGCTGTGTTGAGATACCTTACAAAAGCTATTATAACTCTTTGAGATCTGAGAAAATTGGTTTGAGTTCTTCTAAAAACATTGTGGAAAAACGATATTGACCAGCTTGGCAAGAAATGTCCCACAAATTGCAGGAAATTATTAAAAGCTGATGAAGAAGGGGTGGTGGTTATTAGACAAATATAAAAATATAAAAAAAAAATAGGAAAAAAAAGTCCAGAAAACTATATTTCTAATCATTCAAATTATATATTTGAAATCATATTACAGAAAATGACATGTTGGGGTTTTTTTTAATTTCTCCACTATTTTGCATCATTTTCATTTCTTGAGAAAATTTTCTTGTAACTTTTTACTAGTTTCTTTTGCTATTTTTTGGGCCATGCGTTGTTAAATTGCTATTTGCCTTCTCCCCATATTTTTGAAAGAAATTAATTCAATTTGCTCAGATTTCAAAGGGTTAAAACTTCAAAGAGAAGCAGGGACATCTTATATATTGCCTCCCCCCTCTACTAAAATCATGAATCCAGAGCACATAGGAGACCTACACAATCTGAAAAAGCTCTCAGGTACTGCTTGTGTCTGCATGTCTGTATTCCAGCCCCCACTGACTGACAGGCTTTCAAATATTTCCATCAATCCAAACTGTAATATGATTAAAGCAACAATGCAATTAAGGCAAAGCCACCAAAAATACCATAATATGATTATCATATAATCCAATATGGAGAGTACTCTGATTTCAATTAGGGCTCCTGATAAGCTTTTTACCGATATATATAGCAGCCACATGTGAGCCACTTCCTGCTTACTTGTGTACCTGAAGATTTTTTAACCTTTACTTTACCAGCTCTCATTTTCAGGAAAACCCAGTTCACACTCACACAGTTCAACATTCAAGATTCTGGATGATTTTATTTGTCCACTGGTAAATTTGCCAAATAGAAATACATGCATACAAGGTGCAGAAACAGATGTAAAGTGCATTTAAATACAGGCAACGGTGACCCTCATTTACACCCGCCTTATTTTCTGAGTGTAGGAGATTGACTGATAGAGGGACAAAAGAGGCTTTATACCTATTCAGGCATCTCCTCCTGTATTAATCAGGACCCTACAGAGTCAGCCTAATGGGAGCAGTCTGTATACTTTATACAGGACATGAGAGGGGTCTGTGATGATTCTCCTAGCCTTGTAACCAGGGTTTCCAAAGTATTCATTTATTTGTGGCAGCCTACACAATTAAAATATCTGTCGCCACATACAGATTTTCTATTGGAATATATGTTTGGTTATTCATTGTATACTCTGGGTATAGGTGGAGCAGCAGAGCACTAGGTGCAGTAAAAAAATGAAGCCTAACCATTTATTGTGTTGCGTCTAAAAGTTTGCATTCTCTAAAGCAGCTGTTGCTCTCTTCCATCAATCTGGTCAACTCCTGATAGATGAGTAATCCACCCTGTGACTGGTGCTGCATTAACTGACTCACGAAAACATCAAATTAAGAAAGGGGACACAAAATGACAAAAAAAGGACAGCCACATATCCTGTCCATCACACTGGTGACCTTTTGAAAAATAGTCCTGATCCCATTGTCTTTATAACTCAGTTACTGTAGACAGGCCAACTGAAATTGTAATATCAAAAAACTCTGTATAGCACACTAATCAGCTAAACACATAGTCAGGCTTAAATGACAGTTTATGAATTATATGGTGTGTTCAATTCTGCAGAGCCCTGTTCACTCACCTTCACATTATTTGTTATATCTTTATGCACTGAAGCAGAAATGGATGTTAAGTGTCTCAAAGCCAGTACTGCTCATACAGCCCAGACTGTTCATTCAAGATTTTGGAGTAAAATTATTTATCTTTTTAACCCAGCACTGGGACAAATATAAGCCATGTATTTGTGTTCTTTACGCTTTATTACTACTCTATCACGGTGTAACTCTGTTCCTCGTAAGCGAGGCCACGAAAGACGCGATTTGCCAGCATAGTGTTATGGCTTGGTCTAAGCCACTTTGTCTCCCATTAACTCAGCCAGCGCTGTGTATGAACACAACAGAACAGAATAGAACAGACAGGTAGCGCACTGTGAGAAGATATCTGCTAAATATGACAAAAAGTCTAATGGATTAGAATCGCAAACTGTACCTTTAAGTGCAGCAAGGTTTCACATGGCAGAAGAATCAAACCAACCGGCACCAATACTCATGCACATACTTTCTTAAGGAAATACTCATAGCATTCATATTTATTTGTTGAAATAAAAGGGACACAACATTGGTAGACACCAACTGACAGTTTGCATGTTATCTCTTAACCATGGTCAGATTGTGGTTTTGTCCATCTCTTTATGTTAAGTGGAATCTGAAGTAAACTGGATGGTTTCAGAGGCATGAGTCAACACATGCTGGACATGCTGGTCATACAGATCAGGCACTGTGATGGTGACAGTTTCAAAAAAATGTCCCAAACAGAATTTTGCTGAAATGACCAGGTGATGACCATAATAATGGAAACTAGAATTACTGACTCGCGGTTCTATGCCTCCACCAACCAGTCAAGTTGTAATTTACATTCATGTCCCTCCTGCCCCATATGGTGCCGTGGCAAAAGAAAATGCTTTAAATAAAGACGTTGCAAAGGCTACAAATTGTTAAACATAGATGTGTCACATACATCTTCCCCCCAGCAGCCCAGCAGATCTCTACAATTGGCACAGTTTTAAGATCAGTGTCACCAATTCAGTGTCTGACCAAATGTCTCCCCTTCTATTACTGTGTTATGATGATGAATTAAGGCTATAGTGATGTCACAGTGAAGTCGACTTTGACCATTTGAGTGTAAACTGTCAGCACTTCATTATTTCATCCCTTCAGACATTTGTGTAAAATTTGGTTGTAGTTGTCATATGAATTATTTATTAATTTATTTATTATTACTTTTGGCAAAAGAATTGTTTTTTTGCGGTCACAGTTGACCTTACTCTTTGACCACCAAATTCTAATCAGTTCCACATGGACGTATGGACAGTGGGATGGACAAAGAGATGGACAGACAGACAACCTGAACACATACTGCCTCTGGCCATTGCTGTCCCTGGCATGGAGTCATAATTCTTTCGATTCTATTGCTTATGGAAGGCAGTAATGATTACAAGTATGTAATTGACTTAATCACACCTTTTACATACAGTTATAGCACAATGTGCAAATGTGCACATCAACAGGCCAGCTGTTTAGAAGTCTTACAGCTCTTGAAAATAAAAATGACATTGCTTCCTGTGCTGCAGAATGTAATTCCTGGGAAAGACTCTTTGAACACTATTTATTATATTTAACTTATTATATGAACTTCAAAATTTGAATATAACCATTATTCAATGGGCCATCACAACAAACACGTTTTTTTCAGTAAGAGGAAAGTATACAGCAGGTTTTTAATGAGCAAAAATCACAAAAATGCAAAGGGATCGCACAGAGCCTTAAGAATCATGAATAATAAAATAGAGGCCCACACACATAGCTCTGTATATTGCAGTCTGCTCCTGCATATGCCTGTATACACACACACACACACACACACACACACACACACACACAACAAACATTAAAATGACTATCACACGCCTACACAGCAAAACATGGACAAATATATGTGCCAAAACACACACACAAACACATACAGACATACAGAAGCACACACACTCATCACACACACACACAAATAAACAGCGCTCAAACATCAATCCAAATTAGTCTGCACCAGGATTGAAAGAGAGACTGAAAAAGTAAGAGATAGAAAAAGAAGATTACCATTGAAAAGTTTTTAAAGACCTCACTCCATGTTGCTTTCTACTGTTAAACTGTTCTCCAGACCACTCCGATCTCGATCGGAGTGGTAATCACACAGACACACACAGACACACACACATACTGAGGCTAACTCATGTACACAGCTTTGCTCTACTGGCAAAGACTTACCATAACCATGACTAACCTTATCATAATAACCCTAAACATAACTGAACGTCACCTCAACCTTTACTTAACCCCTACCTTTACTACTGATACAAAAAATCAGCTTTTCTTCCCAAACTAGGGACAGGATTTTTGTCCCCAACTGCACAAGCCGCCTAGTGACCTGATCTTGAGGGTGTGTCTCCCCAAGGGTAACGTAAAATGCAGTTTATAAAATGCAGTTTATAAATTAACATTTGAGCAACATTTTGAAAGCACACAGCCTGCATGTTTGCTGCCCTCATCCAAAGTAAAAGTGTTCAGAGAAGCTGTTGACAGAGAAGAGGTCAATCAATAAGTGTTGGCAGGCAGAGAGTGGGTGGATACCTGCATGTCAGTTCAACTGAGTTGAACAGAGGAGGATGCAGCAGCAGAGGAGGATGAGGTGATGCTGACAAAGACTTCAGCATCAGTCATCTGGCTGGATTTTGGAAAATGTCCCAGAAGCAACATAAACTCCCATACCAACAATAAATAAATCCTTCTCATGGGTGTTGTGTGTGTATCACAGCTTGAGATATATATATATATAACCTGAACAAAAAGTTAAACACAGTACTTTTGGTTTTGCTCCCATATTCTACAGGTTTAAGTTAAAGATCTAAGACTTTTTTTTCTGCACTTTTATATATATTTCTCTCCATTTTTGGTCACAAATTCGTTTAAATCTGTGTTATTGACCACTTCTCTTTTTCCAAGACAATCCATCCACCTGACAGGTGTGGTATGTTAGGATGCCGATTAAACAGCATCATCATACACAGGTATACCTTTCGAGTGGTCACAATTAAAGGTCACTCTCAAATGTTTAATCTTAAAAAAAAGACATTCATTATTTTCAAATGACTAGCACTACAAATATCCATTTTTTGGTCCCACTCCTCTTCAATAGCTGTGTGAAGTTGCTGCATATTGGCAGAAACTGGAACACGCTGTTTTATATGCCGATTCAGTGTATACAAAACATGCTCACTGGGTGACATGTCTGGTGAGTGTGCAGGCCGTGCAAGACCTGGGATGACCAAGAAACAATGGTCGGATCCCAAGTCTCTTATTTTTCATTTCCTCGCTCCTGGATCCTCATTTGGACTGCAAGTCGGTCTTGATACGTCATCTTGAAGGACGTACCACAACGCTTATTTGTGCCAAGGATCGAGGATTGAGGAGGGACCGCTGAGGAGCGATGAGCGAGGACATAAGGATGCGACAGTGCGTGGACTTAGATAATGAATCATTGTTTGGCATAGTATTTACAAGGGAAGCAAACAGTGGGCTACTGGGCGAAAGTCCAGGGTTTGCTGGACCCATCTACCTCTCCGCTCTCCTTATAGGGACTTTGTAGCTTTTTATATTAAAGTAGTTGTGCTCTGCATTTCAGACAGTTGCCACCTGGTGCACAAGCGAAAGAAGCCTTTGAGCGTCAGTGTTTGACGCAGATGTGCACAGATAACTAAGCTCAGGTAGTGTGCAATATTTCATACCTTCATGCCATATTGGTGTAACCTCTAACCGTTTTGGTTACTCTTGTTAGTAATCTAGTTAGTAGGTCCACTGTTCCAACAATCACCAGCTTAGTTTGGTCAAAATAAATCCTTAATTAACCAAGTTAGATGTAAAAAAACAAGCTGTTGTTCCCCACAGTCTTGCTCTGGTATATCGTGATACCATGATACTGCTCAAGAGGTGCATGAATGGATGGCATGAACTTGTCTATGATTACCCATTAAATGGGATCAAGTACAACTTATTTACTGATTCCTGTCACTGACAAATTTGTATTTTCACTAAAATGCATTATCATCTGATACCCAAGCCCGCTACCCCCACGCTTACTGTAAAATGTGCCTGTCCATCTGACGGCATGAGCAAAATGCACAGAACACACACTGATGTTAAAACGTAAAGCGAACTGATGTCTGGCTGTTAAGACTCTCACCAAAAATCAGTGGCCGCCTCGATGGGTGTGAATGAGGCGCCCACTTTGGAAAACCCAAAATCCCTAATGGCTCGCCTGCTTGCGTGTATTTTACAGGAAAAAAAGCTATAGTGTTGCTGGAGCCCTCTTTATCATCTCCCCTGCCGCAGGATCGGACTGATCCATTCTAATAAATGATAGGGCTGTTCAGTTTTTTCAAGTGGGTCTGAACATGGCCTTTGTCCAGACATTAACACAATCTCGGCACTAATCTGAGAAGACACAGACACTGTCAATCTCTCCCTACTGAACAGACAGGAATTAGAGCCGCTGATCTGCTTCTCTCAGTGGCTGAGGTGTGGCTGGAGTGCATCTGAATGTGATGATCCACTCAGACCTGAGCAGCACTGACAGCATAGCTTAACGGCTCCATCCTCTCCTCTGGATCAGGGAGACCCGGCATCGACCACAGTCCTGACAGCTGATGGATCACGCAGGGGCCGAAGTGCAACCCCAGGCAAACACCATATTTCCAATACTCATTATACAACTGATTCTATGAGACTAAACGTTAAGCAGTTCCTGCCATCGTGGATCAGGTCCCTGTACGCTGTGAACTCCACCTGTACATGACATGCACAAAACCTCACTCAAGCATTTAGTAGTACCTGTAAGTACCTGTGTGGTAATCAGTCAGCTGACTATGGATCCTCTCTGGCGCTCTGAGAGAATGAGTTTAGAGAGGAAAGATGACTTCTTTCCTTCACCTTTATTTTGATGGGGACTTATTGCTCATACAAGTCAAGGCGACAGTAGGAAGGCTTCCATTAACCCTTAAATTGTGCAAACTGAAATTAAATATAAATACGCCTAATTGAGACACGTCATTTAAAAAAACAAAACTACCATATTCGCAAAAAAAAATCTGCTTGCATGAGATGATATTTCATGCGATTCGAAAGTCATATTTATCAAAAATGCAATGGAAACACTTGATACTATGGCTATGTGCTTGTTGGTAGGAACCATAGACTGTGAAGAAAGATGGACGACGCTCCCCCACTTACACTGCTATGCTGAAGTGAGGTTAAAATATCCCAGGTACAACTGTTACCATCTTGCGAAGATGATGTCATTGGGAGCCCTGCTTCTGCACAGTAATGATATCTGTGGTTGGGGAGTTCAGTGCCATTGAATTCAAGCACACAGATTGGCTGTCACAGCTGTCAATCATGGCAGAAAAGACTCCTTTTTTTATAATTTGATAACTCATTAAAAACGATCTTATCATGATAACAAACACTTGAACAAACATCAGGGTGATGAGAACTACCTTCAGTGACAGAAACCATCTTTGGGAAAAATGTATTTGGCATGTACTTTGACTTTTTAGTTCAGCCTACAAACATTCAGTAACATGGAGGGGCGGGTCTTAGGACCTGTCCTGCAGTCAGACACCAGGGGGCGATCGGGACTGAATAACCTCACTTTGGGAAAGCTGTCATGCTGTCCATCTTTATATACAGTCTATGGTAGGAAGTGGCTCCTTCGGGCATGATGCAGCAGGAGCTTCAAGAGCTGTTCAATAGTTGAGCAGATCATCTGGAAGTTTTGATTTGCCTTTCCATTATTGCTCACATAACACGCCTATGTTGCTTTCGATTGTAAATATGACCTAGTGCAGTGGCTGCAATAGAAATAAAGCTGCTAATGTTTTGAACATCCATCATGTTTCTTGGAGTGTTATCACTAGAGGAGTCACAGAACATCACTCAGTGGAAACACAGTCATCTCACAATTGTGTTTTATCAACATTTCCAAAAAGCTGCTCAAGTTTTGCGCAAATCTGTAAAAGAAATCTGCCTGGTGAGACACGGAGTAAACACGTGTCAATTTAATGACAATCAAAGAAAAACACTACCTGAAATCTGAGAGGCCATGAAATAGGACAGCAACACAAGCCACTGTTCTACAGCTGCTATCAGACTAGACAAGTGAATATGAACGCAGTTCTGCAGTGCTAATGGGAATGAAAATGACAAGACAGACATAGAAATGTCTTGTCAGTTCATTCAGAGTTCACCCGTGTCTACAGTAAGAGAGAAGTATTTGTTTTTGTGTGTGCTGTCTGTCACTTACTCCAAAAACATTGTGAAACTTCATATAACTGGATGTTTACAGCAGATAGTTTGTGGCAAAATTTCAGTGATCGTGTCACTGGTCATGTTTTTTGATATGTTGGACTTCTTTTAGTTGAAGTGCACCCTGAGCTCAGCTATTACTTTGCTAATTATAATGTAATTATTTCTAGAAATTATGGTCAAAATCCAAAATAATTCCAGGTGAAAGTTCAGGGTTTGTTGGACCCATCCACCTCATCTCCCGCTCTCCTGATAGAGACTTGTAGTGCTTTTTATTACAGTGGTTGCCGATGGTATTACAACCTCCTGCAGCCCGGTGCATATCATATTGACGCTTGCGTCAGTGTTTGGCACCCACATCACTGACAAAGTAGCGGTTGACAAGTTAGGAGTTACAAACAACCTGTTTGTTGCTGTTTGTTCCTTGTGATTCTAGACTTTTCCATCAGCCTGTGAAGTTCAGAGCGCTGCAGAGCCTCGCTGAGCACTGGGACAGTCACAAATATTGTTAGCTGCTATGTGTGCTTGTGTGTGTGTGAGAGAGATAGAAGAGAGAAAGAAATGGTACATCAGCTGTCACAGTAAATGCCTGTCAAATGGAGCAGAACAGGCCAGTTAAATAGAGAGATCCAGAGCGAAGATAGTGGGATTAATTGGCCATAATTGGTTGATGTGTTGGTGTTCCAAATGACCCAGTTTAGCTGGTTACTCTCCTCCCAGTGCCTGCAGAGACTGGCTCTGTATCACTGTTAGCAGACACTCTGAAAGATGATAATGTGAATGAACTACAAAACAAACATGTCGAGGAACCTCCCAGCTGGGCTTTTAAATACATATTTTTAAACTGAATAAGGAAAATAACTTAGCTGCAAGATGTCAACCACTGCTGTCTCTCAGAAAACTTAAATCCTGGCACACTACCTTGAGTTCTTTCATTCAACCTTCGGGTGTGTTCTTAAATCTAATATGACGCTCTACACTGAAATGGGGAAGCAGTTGTTCAAAGAAATGTATGTATTTCTCCATGAATTAACAAACGTTTAAGTTCATCACACATTCAGCATCTTGCTGCTCCTCCCTCCCAGACAGAGTGCCCTAACTGAACGGTAAATTCCAACAGCGCTCCAAATTTATGAATGATCAAGTTTGTAACAGAGCGCGCTCCGACTCTCAGGGTGAGTGTTTGCAAATGCACCCGTAATTTCAGATAAACTGTGGAACAAAGGCTATATTTAAAGGAGAACTCCAGCCATTTCCAAAATTCATACATTATTTCTATGGTCTAAGACAGTCCAAAAATATTAGCAAACATAAACAACTCTCAAGACCAAAGTGTGGAGCTGCTCCACAGACAGAAAGATGTTGTAGATGACACTGAGAGCAGCCAGGGGAATGTTCTGAGGACATGGGTACATTTTCTGTTTCACAGCTGAGAACACCACAATAATATAAAGCTCATATGGGTATAAAAACAAAAACAAACATTATATGGGACCACAAAATCACTGTCCCATTCATTGTCTATTGAGCAGCTCCTGACGTCATACCTGATGGCATCACAAGTTGGAGACTTCCTTCTCTGGTTTCTGGCGTTAGAGAGAGTAACTTTTGCTCACAAATATTGATTGAACTTTCCTCGGCCATGGAAAAAACATGTTGAAATTCTTCACTTATAAGATGACAGAAATAGTTCAACATTTTAGGAAATACACGAGAGGTTTGATATTACTGATATCTTTGTGGTAAATATGAAACTACTGCTACATCTGAAGTTCAGCAGTCCACATGTCTTAACTTAATTCCATCATTTATTATTCCAAACCGCTTATCCTGTTGAGGGTTGCAGTGGGGCTGCAGCCTATTCCAGCTGTCATTGGGCGAGCGGCGGGGTACACCCTGGACAGGTCCCCAGACTATCACAGTGCTGACACATAGAGACAGACAACCATTCATACTCACAATCCCACCTACAGACAATTTAGAATCAACAATTAACCTGCATTACTTTGGACTGTGAGAGGACATTGGAGAACACAGAAATTTCACACTGACACGGGGAGAACATACAGCCTCCCCACAGAAGTACTGTAGCTGGCTGGTGGGTTCGTACCCAGAACCCTGTGAGGCAACTGTGCTAACCACTGCACCACCATGCCGCCCTTTTATCTCATTTGATTAGTCTAAACGACAAACATAATTTAATTGTTGCATGGTACACACAATCATCCAAGTTTGTTCTAGTTACATGTAACTAGTCACAGTAATTAAATTACAACTGTAATCAGTTACATAAAATGTAATTAAATTTCAGTAACTTATCAAAATTTTGATTGTGATTACAAAGGGGTTACATATGTTAAAAAAATCATCAAAATTTTATGTTGAATCAAACGAAACTAACAAACATAAAGTGCACTAAATTAATGCACTTGTGTTTTAAGGTCTTCTCTACGACGGCATATTGGTGCCACTGTAGATTAAAAAAAAAAAAACTAAAAAAAAAAACAGAGGGCTATATTCTGAGAAAGAATCAGTCTCTTTAAAGTCCAGATGCTGATGATAATCTGGTAATTCTGGACAAAAGTCAGAAGTAGCTATTTCATTATTGTTAAATCTAGCTGCAAAGTATAATTTAATAAGTTCATCCTCAAAAACGCAAGGCAGGCGGCAGCGGCTGTGTGATGAGATTAATCAAAATTGAGGTGATGTACCCCTCCCCAACCAAAAAACAAACAAAAAGAAACTATTTTTCCGACTTTTTTCTCACAGCTTTGTGACTATAAATTCAGAGAATAGCTGAGTTTTTTCTCACAAACTCAGAGCCTGTTCTTTTGTTTTTTTTTGTTGTCATACAATCTGTATTTCATCACAGTCACGCCTCTTTAAAATGGCCATTTCTACTGGTTTTAAGAACAATCAGACAATAACCTCTGAGGGAAAGCGCTTCTGTCATGTATTGTTTATTTTGAGTGATGGGTGCCAACATGATGGAATAATGTTCCACATGTTGTGCAGCCTGGAGAAACATCAAAAGATCATCACATCTAATGTAGATGTCTTTTGTTCTATAGTCTTTCATTAAAGAGTACTTCACATTGCACTGCTTTACTCTCATAAAAAATCAATCAAACACAATGATGTACAAACATGAAACAGCTAACAGGTTTAGCGCTCTCATTTAGCTCTGGCAAACATGCAAACCTCCACAGCACCATCACTGCAGAGTCCTTGAGCCACAGTGTCTCTCCTCCTCTCTAATCTGATCTTGGAGCCTCCTGCTGATTGGACATCTGTACTGTGGTGTTCACTGTTGGCCCGAGGTTCCTCTCCAGAGCCTGGCCTGGCACGCACATGCTAGCGTGTTCTATTTTAGTAATGCTAATGCTCAGAGCTGTGAGAGCACACAGCTTCAGCTGTTATGACCCCTGTGAGAATCAGAGTCAATCTGAGGAGTCTGAGGCTGTGTTTACACCTACAGTAGGTTTGACCACAGCAGAGAACGCCTGCAAACTGAACCTGGAGGTCTTCATGGAAGCTAACTGAGGGAAGCATTGTGCACTGCAGGTTAATCATTAGGCCTTTCACACATGCACTGCTAATCGGAGATCATCTAGACATAGCCAGAGGAGCTGCATGTGCAAACATCTGAATCAGCTGGATTGGACATTAAACAGGCTTCATCCTGCCAGCTCCCTGCTACAGAGTCCCTGTAATGTTCGATTGAGCCTGTGTGTGAACAGAGCAGGTCATTTTCTGGAGAATTCACAGCGAGCACGTTGGTGCATGCTACCATTTCTGTCAAGTGGCTTGTGTGAAACAGGAAGAAAACTCTGAGGGTGGAGAAGAGGGGTCATTTACACAAAGATGGCAATGAAAATGTCTAATAGGAAAGATGACAAGAACTTCTGTCAGGGCTGAAGCCAAAAATGTCGAAGAAATTAAAAGAATGGAAAGAAACTCTGTTATTTATGTGTAATCTGCGTCATGCCTGCCTCCTGCACGATCTCCACAGACGCCACCCCTTCATTTAAACCAAACATAAGCCCCTTTTACATTATACCTGTACAAGGAAGAAATAACAAGCCATTTTGCCACCTCGCTGTTTTGTATAAAAGGCAAGATCACTGAATGGAGGGACGGAGTTGTCTCACTCCTAAGCCAGCATAAGAGGTGATAACAGCGCCGACTCGAGGTCTTTGTAAAATGGAAAGCTGGCAAGACAGGACAGTGTGTTATGTGTGTGACCCACAGCCAGGAGATTTAAAAAGCAGCTGTTTGCAGTTATCAACTAACTCAAAGAAGAACAACAGCGGCCAAAAATGGCCACATATTAGGGAGACACTGAGGTCCAGGAGCTCCTGACCCTCTGAGCAGAGGCCATATAGCAGAGAAGGTAAATGATTGTTATTGACATGTTACGCCTTTATTATTGATCCAGAAATGCTGCTGACGCATATGTTATATGTCACACTTGAGGCCGACAATGTTGTGTTAAATGTCACACCTATTTTGCTTCTGCAATGCCGGCATGCTGTCTAAAATCACACACTGATATGCAAGTATGCTGTTGCCTCTGTAATCTTTAATTAGTCAATTTACTCCAGTTAGTCCACTACATAATAATGTGAGACTCACATGTCACATTAAGTCTTTACTTTCTTTGTGACTTTTTTTCCCTAAATATATTTATTCTGCCTTCTCTCTCCTGCAGCTTTCTGGGTGGCGATGCTAGTTGTTGTGACATTAATTCTGGTGACTACCATTGTGACCCGGGAAGTTACGGGAGGGAGAAGGAAAATCAAAACGCTAGTTATGCTTGTTATTGTGAAGGAAAACTCCTCTGATATGTAAACATTTGAAAATGCTGTACCTGTCCTTCCTTCATGAATAAATACAATTAGTATAATCACACACTGTAGTGGCATGATGTTGCCTTTGTTTGGTTCTGTGTAAAAATGCAAAAGTGGTGAGAAGTCAGTTTGAAGCAGCTCTGTACCATCTCTGTGTAAAAAGGTCTGCAGTATTTCCAGTAGATGAGAATACTTCTTGATATGGACAATTTCCTGTTGTGTGCTACATGTGTGAATGGGGAACTCTAAGGTTTTATTTCTACAAACAGCAAGGTGCTCTCCCCAAGTCCATCGTGGAATTATTCAAAGATTAATGTAGTTAAAAGTAATTCAGGTTACTTTGATTCAATTACACTGAACTCAGGTTGTACTTCAACATAAAGACAAGAAGGAAGAACTTTGGTTAGCGATTACAGAAAGCTGGCCCCACCATGAGACCTCCATTATCATAAAGCAAAATCCAAAACAGGGAATAGAAGTGCGGAGCAGGCAGTGCTAATTGCTCCTCTCCCCTCCTCTTAAAAAGGTCAGTCAGCAGCACAGCATGCACTTTATTTGCCCGTGCTATTCTCTCTTTAAAATCACTGCAACACTGTTGCCGGGAGACTGCTGAGCAGCGTGACAACACTTTTATGAGGTATGAATAGGATGAGGGTCTGGGACAAGGACAAGAGGACTCGTGAGGAGTGGAGGAGATGGGGAATAGCGAGGTGGACAGAAAGGTCAGTCAATTCACCTCCTATTCTGCACATACTAAAAACATACTCATTTTCCTCATCTCACTGGTTAACCTTTAACCAAAGGACCCAAATGAGTAAAAATACACATATACCAATTAAAGTGTATAGATACAGAAAATGAGTATTGAAACTGTTATATGCTATAAGGAAGGGCTTATAAATGTTATAAGCCCTTCCTTTCATATGATAACATTGTGAAAACAATCCTCATGTACACAGACACACAAAACCAACTGAAAATGCTGTAGTATGCATGCTCAGTAGCTGGTGCTGTAACAAACAATAGAAGAACATCACAGGCATGCATGAAGTGATGTCACTATTCACCGGCCAAACCACAACAAGTTTCATGCCAGAACAATGTAAATGGTCCCTTAAAATGGATATGTATTGATACACTGATATTTTCAATGACACTAATCAAAGGACACACCCTCTCACATACCTCTCCATCTGTCCTCTACCCCCTCTGCTCCTTCGCACCTCAATCCTCTATGTCAGTCAGCCAGTAGCACAGGTTAGCCCTACACACACACACACACACACACACACACCGTCACAACAGCTCAGCGGGGGTTTGCACAAAGCAGCCTTTGATAGAGATGATATGAATTAATTTAGCATTGTACACCAGCTGTTAGCATGATTAAATCTGCAGTGAACACACACACACACACACACACACACACACACACACACACACACACACACACACACGCCTGCAGTCCATCTGCATGCACACACATTATTCGGCACATTAATCTACACGCCAACATGATCATCTCCATGCTTCTACGTGCACTAACTGTCACAGTTGAAGAACTGTCTTTGGAATGTGGTCACTGGAATCTGTTTTTAGCACACAAACACACACTCATTTTCTAAATTTAGAACACTGAGCGTTTTGTTGCAGACACACTGTGGACATCACTGAAACACAGGAAGCATGTACGCTGTAATGTTCAACCGATAAGGATAAGAATGTAAAGACTCATGTGAGTACAGTCATGAGATACAGGCTTGCTGTCAAGATTAGAGCTGTAGCTTACCAGTGGAAAACTATTGTAATATATATTTGAGTTGTTTTCAAGCAAAAATGCCTTTCCTCTGCCTCCAGCTTCTCAACTGCGATAATTTGCTTATGTGACAGTAATCTGACAATTTAGCAGTTCTGGAGTGACAGTCAGACAAACCAAAGCATTAGAAGAATTAAACAGGGGCAGAACAGTTGGACATCTGTAACATTCAGACACTCTTAAGCTGCAGGTCACAGCTTTTATCACTCTATACACTTCAAATCAATAAGCCCTGGCTCACAAATATTGTTAGGATAGCAAAGAAATCTGATTACTGACTCGCTCCGTGTACAGCACTGATCTACAGTAACCAGATTAATACATACATTTACAAGTGTTTTTATTTCCTGCGTAAACTGGTTTCTTCAGTGCAGTAAACATGCTGAATCTATCTGAACTAAAGCGCATGACATTAGCATATTTTTTGCCTATAATTTAACTTTCCACCAACCGGCTGGTAGGTGTTTTGACAGAAAGAATTTCAGTATAAAGAACAGTGAAAAGTTCATTAAGTATGTCCATTACTTACTGAAGTTATTTCATGTAACTCTTACCTCCAATTTTATTTGGATTTGGTTTAAAAAAATTGGCCAAAAAATTATGAGAAGATAGGTTAGAACATAATATTGTGATTATTGAGTATTAAATATTACTATACTGTGGCACTTTTGTTAGTTCCATCGTAGGTGCAGTAATAATTTCTATTGTCAGATATATGCATATGTATAAAGAATCTTTAGGCAACAGGACAAAATTTTTGCATCAGACATTCTGGGTTGTGTTTGTGGTCCAAGTAGGGCTTACAAATTACATTTAAGCCGCAGTCCCTGTAGCAAAGTGGAATGCATTGATCATAATTCAATCTTGGAACACATCAGCTGTCATCTGAGGATGATTTCGCTTTTTAGCTTAGACAATGGGTCTTTCGCTTAGTGTCTTATAAAACATCTGTTTGTCATCAAACATTGGATTTTTAACCTAAGAAAAAAAACAGTTTAAACATTATAATGTTACAAAAAACAATTTCAAATTTATAATTGTGACAATTTTAAATATAGTTCTCTCTCTTTTTAACAGCTTTTTTTAAAAAAAAAAAAAAAAATCTAAATCTACTTATTTCTTGCAGTTTCTTGCCAAGTTGTTCATCGCTTTTTGTCATATGTCTCTGAAAAAATCAGTGTGCTCAGGGTTCAAAAGGTTAAATGCATGTGAAAGTCTTCTGAAAGCAGCCCAAGAAAAGTGATGTCGATCCAGGTTTCATAGGGTTAAAGAGTGTGCTGCGTGTTGTGCTGTTCCAAGCTCACACAGACAACCCCTCACCTCTCATTTAGATTCCAGACAAAGACTGGCACTGTTGCAACACAAGAAATGAGGAACCATTTATTATGCAAATGAAAAGGAAGAATCAGCCAGGGAACACCTCTACCTTGTTCAGCTGTAGAAAGATAAGAAACGCGAGGCCCTCTAAGGAAGAAACACGCACACATGTTATCCTATAATGCCTGTTTTATCTGTGTATGCACGTGTAGCACATGAATATTCCTTCTGGTAGCCATCATGTGAGGAGGGAAGAGATAAGAACAAAGGATGGGAGAGGTGAAATGTATTCCTCTCTCTATCTCCTCAGAGACACTGAATGCTTTTAGGATTTAGTCATTCAGCTCATTGCATCCGAGAGACAGTCTGGAGTTCAGTCAACATGTGTTGTTCCCAGGTTTCAACCTGAGAGCCTCCCTTTAAAGGCAACAGGCTCTGCTGCTTCTGCTCCTCTCTGATCATGTTAGCGATGACCCTGCAGACATCGGGGTCTATATGATGGATGAGAGTGGATCTCATCCATACTTATATCACATAACAGAGTCATGTCTGCGGGAACAGTTGTGGGAATGCTCTGAGGTAATCTGAGGACCTTGTGAGGTGGATTTCATCCGTCTCTAATGCTTCTCTAATTGCTATGATGACGGCAAAGCGTGTAGATGCAGCAGCCAGTAGCTCCTCTGTCACAGTCTACAGATTCACTAACCTGGACTCACTGCTTTTTCACTGCTCTATCTCCTGTGCTCACTCAATACACATGCTCTCACTCAACTAATTACACACCAGCAATAAAGCCCAGCATAAAGACCCCAGCCTCACACTCACCCAGTTGCCAGATTGTTCTTTGCCACGCGAGACTTTCCACCATTTCTCTGCTTGATCTCCCGGTCCGACCTTGCCCGTCCTCAACTCACCTGCCTTGTCTGCTTCCCGGAAAAATGCCACAGCCTTCTGACCCCGATCACAAGTTTTGCCTTGGTCCTCCTGGTTTCTGTTTGCCTGTGGCTGTTGGGTGCCTTTTGAGCTCTTTGAACAGTTTTTTTTTTGTAAAGAAATCAAGAACTGCTCAATTATCTGTGTGCTGCTGAATTAAATAACAGACATTGCAAATTGATTCCGTGGTCCTTTGTACTGCAGTTGGGTTCAAAATACACTGGTTACATCCTCAAACCCAGCAGTACTTTTCAACGCTAGAGAAGGAAAAAGTTTTGTGGGGTTTGGACTGAATGCAGCAGACCGCGAGAGGCACAGGTCAAGCGACAATTCAGACCAGAGGGGAGAAACGAAACCGAAGGCGCCGGACGGAGAGAGGGAGAGGAGCCGGCATCAGGGCGAGGCTGACCTGACTTGAACCGAGAGCTGTTCCTCTACCAATTTATTGAAGCAATTTATAATTCAATTTAAGTACTTAATACCTGCACTTTTAATTAAGGTTTTGCTGTATACATTTGTGTCAGTACATTTCATTGAGATAATAATGTATTATGTTGAACTAAACTTAAAAGAGGCCAGAGCAAACTTTGAAGCTAAATTATTGAAACATGTTGAGCAGCTTGTCACCACAGCCTCAGTGTGTGAATAAGTTCACTCTGGTAAGCAGTGATACTATATAAATGTTGAGGACTTTTATTGTGAAAGGCAAGAATGGAGCAAGTCCAGAGAATGTGCTGCTACTGTTGTTGTTTGAGGGATTGCCATCTTGGTTAGAGCTATGGAGCCTCTGTGTTATGATTTCATAACCTTCACAAATATGTGCACAGTGCTAGTTAGCAGGAGACCAGTGGCAAGTCATAGTTTAGCGGGTCAGCTGATGTCCCGTACGGTAAACACTGCTGCAGAACTAGCAGCACCAAAGACGGTCAGGTTTCACCGCACTGTGCAGGTGTGTGTGAGTGTGTGACAGACAGTACAGAAGCATCTTAGAAGCAGCAGAGCAGTGTGCCCCAAAATCCCTAAATAATACCAAAACATAATAGGCTTTCAGCATTGTTTAATTACATGACTATTTTGGTAGTGTGGTGGACGGCTTTCTGAGATTTACACACCAAATGAAAACCCACATTTGGCGTTGATGGTGTTAGTTTCAGACACAGGACAACCTTGCAAAGTCCACACAGACAGGCCCCAGCCATCTAGTTCAAGAGACAAACCGTCCTGCTGAGAGGGACCAAGCTCACCACTGAGTCAGCATGCTGTCTACAGTCTGATCTAATAGCAGACTGACATAAAAGGACACTCACTAAACACAGCACCACTGGTTCCCCTGAAGCAGGACAAAAAGCAAAGCAAAAGCAACATGTGAATACACTCAGTACCAGTAGGCGGGTTTCCATTAACACTCGTATTGCACAAATTGAAATTGCAATATAAATATTGAAATATAAAATACCCCTAATGGAAACAAGTCAATTTCTAACAAACTCCCATTTATCGCAAAAAAAGTTTTACGCTCATATGACCAACCTCAGGCAATTCCAAAAAGCCATATTACATAAAACTGCAATGGAAACACTTTTTTGGCTTTTATAGGTCACATAATGCTATAGCTATGGGCATGATGCAGCAGGCGCTTCAAGAGGTGTTGCATCATTCCTCTGTGAAATCATGGACTATCACCTCCCAGAAATCCCTCATATGTGGCTGCTCCTAAGGAGCTTGCCTTTCCATTATCGCTCCATAACACACCGATGTGGCCTTGGATTGGAAATAATGATGGCTAGTGCAGTGGCTGCAATAGAAATAAACCTGCTCATGTTTTAAACATCCATGGCCATGTTATCACCAGAGAAGTCGCAGAACATCACTCAGTGAAAACGTAGTAATCTCCACATTGTGTTA
Source organism: Plectropomus leopardus (assembly GCF_008729295.1). Classification (NCBI taxonomy): domain Eukaryota; kingdom Metazoa; phylum Chordata; class Actinopteri; order Perciformes; family Serranidae; genus Plectropomus; species Plectropomus leopardus. The sequence continues at coordinate 1,694,271 of NC_056465.1, read as the reverse complement.
CATCGGCATTTCAAAAATATCGTTTAAGTTTTGTGCAAATCTGTAATGAAAATCTGTCTATTAGCTTGCTAGCTTTTGACCTAACCCTTCACTTTTCAGGGTTTGATTTTGTTTTTGGAACAGGGAGGAAATGCAATCTCCTTCTGCCCTCTCCAAATCCACAAAACCCACCTGAAATTAAAGAGAAAACCTGATGAGACCACATAACAATGGAGCACAGTCATTTGTTTGTCGGATGATGATTGGTCAGTCTGCGTTTGAAGGGCAAACTTAGTAAAGGGTCAACTTGAGGCAAAAATTGTTGAAGGCAACTAATGTTCATGTGGCAGGTGACGTTCGCACAAAGTGGAGGTGCACCACCTAGTGATGTTTTTTAGTTACTGAGCTACATGACGGAGGAACGCAGGCTGCAGTGTTGGTTCAGGCCTGTGGAGTGAGGCAGGTGCACACCTCATTCCATGCTGGCCTGTTGGGAACACTGGGACAATGAATTGCGGAAACAACTAATAGACCTAAGGCTATATTCTGTGTGTACTTCTTTATGCTGTCGGATTTGAATGTGTGTGACATTAAAAGTTTTTGTGGGTTTCAATATAATATAATATAATATAATATAATATTATTATATAATATAATATAATATAATGTGTTTTAATACAAATTCCCTGCTGGGCTGAAGGTGGTTAGTCGAGCAAGAAAGCAGATCAGTGTACCAGGTATTTTTAAGTTTAATCGTGTAGCATTTTAACATTTAATCTGTATGCATTTTAATATTTAATAATAAAGCAGGTTTTAGGTTTATTCATTTATTTCTCTGCAGAGCATCAGTGGTCCATTAGTAGCTCTTGCTGTGGGACTGTTTTCATTGTATGATTTTGATTTTGTTAGTATGGGACTTTTTTTATGTCTAGTCCACTCTGACAAGTAAGCCAGTTGCAGGTAAAAAGATATGGGTATTGCCCTTGGGGGAGACTAGTTTTCTTAATTTTCTGCTTCCCTCACTAAACTCTAACTCAGACAGTCCAGCAGGCTTAAGGTGTGCAGTGGTTGATTTTTGCAATGTAAATAATCACAGCACAGACTGCCCTGTTTAGTGACGGCCTGGGTAAATCATGAGGAGGGTAAAGTGGTTGGATATAAACTGTAAAACTAAACTTCTGTAATCAAAAGCCTGTCTATAATTTACCTCCTCATATATACATATTGTCACACACAAAAGTACAAAGTAATTTCCTTGTTTAAAATCCCAGCTGTACTGTTGTGCCTCTGCAGATTGTCAGCTGCACACACTCTCTCACAGTTATTTATTACTGTATATCACTCACTTCCCAACTGTACTGCTTTCATTTTGAATGCAGCTCTGCTGAATAACACATCTCTTGGCAAATACAAGGTACAATTAGATACTAGAGGTGTGTCTCCTCTAGCCGTCTTGCTTTCTTGCTCTCTAAAATTTAACAGTAACTCATGTTTGATTTCAGCTAATGCATAAAACAATTGGTGTCAGTGTTTTAAATCAAAAATCTTCAGCATTATACATTCATGACCTTATGATATAGTAACAAGCACTTCAAAAAAAGTATGGTGTGTCTGAGGAGCACATTCTCTCCTACACGTCAAATATGATAAGAACAGCCAAGGAAAATGTGTAAGCTAACAGTAAAATGATCACATTACAACAGTCGGATGGCAGTAAACACCTTCAGCTTCAATAATCACTGCTCCTCCTGGTGAGATAAAGCATTACAGCTGAGCTCTGCATATGGTGCTTATGAGGCATTATCAAGCAACCATGTGGTCACTATATCATTGAGAGGAGCCCAACAGGAGAATTACAGCAGGTCAAAGTTAAAGCAGGAGGTTTGTATTATATTGTGTTATATTTCTACAGCTTTACCTTGCTGTAAAACAGCCCTTATGGATGGGGATTTGAAGCTGTTATATCAAAAACACCAGACTCCACTGAGAAAAACATTTCACTTCACTGAGAAAAACATTTCACGGCGGAGCTGCTGCTTTGCCACTGCTCTGCCGCTGCCTCCATCAGCTGTTGTGGAAGGTAAAGAGGAATCGCTTAACGTCTGTGTTGTGGTACTGTACTTTATTTATCAGAGGAGGGGAGTGGCAGGGGTGTGACTTTTCTTTATTGGAAATAAATATAAAATACTAGCTTTTCAAGTTGTCCCTCACCTAAGCCAAAATTTAAAGAACAGGTCCCTTTTCAGTGCTTACATTTTTTACCTGTTTTACAGCACCTCTTCCCCCCTCATAAGTAACGGTCCCTATCTGTAAACATCGAGGGCGGCCAGAGTGGTGAGCAATTTGGGTTATAATTTTACCATCTGCCTTTGTTCAACTAACCTAGGAGAAGTTTGACACTTAAGTTTTAACTAAAGACTTCTTAGTGGTCCATACATTTTCAGACGCTTAGTCAGATCTGTTCTATCGCACTACCATGGCAGTATTAGATTAGATCATAATAAATCTGTTTCCCAGATAAGATTTCCTTAACTCCTTGCTTAACTCTATCTGATTACGTGTGCAATGTGTTGGAGGCTCCAGTCCCTCATCTCATCTACTGCCAAGACAGATAACATCACCCAACACTGTAGCCTTACACATACTGACACATCAGGTAAAAAAAAGTGGCAAGGACGTTAGAGCCTTTACAACAAAACTCTTAATATTCAACTGTGACTGAGCCAGGATGCACTGACCATCTGATTATCCAACCCAGCTGCTCACAACATATTTGCACTAACACGCTGAACCAATAAACCTTCACAGATTCTAAGTGATTTAACAATGTGCTGCCACACTACAGACACCAGTCATTTATTGGGTGCAATCAGATCTCTTTTGTTTTCCAGTCACAGCTAAACACAATAAATGTCTTCTGGTGGAAAGCTGAATCTCCTCAATGTTATTTTTTATTTTAGCACCTGGCCAGGTGTCTGAAACTCCTGTAACACATTTATATTGAAAAAAACATTATCAGTCATGTGAACACTCAGGGTGAGCTCTACAAACATATCTGGTCAGTATAAACGTGAGAGTGCTACTGTGCCTCCTGGGACCTCTGCAGGGTTCAGAACGGGCTCCTGTGTGTCTCTTGGCTACAGTCCCAGCTCATTACAGCTATGGAGAGGCCTCGAAGACACTGACAGCAGCCAGCATGACTCATCCCATGTGCATAGATATCAGAGATCTGCTAGAATGTTCTACAGCTGAGGAGAGCTACAAATTTAGTGGGTAATAATCCTCTCGATATTGTTTATTAGTCTGGTAGTTTATTGATACTGCCGGTCACGTCGGTGAAAAACAACGAGGGAGAGGGCAACAAAGGTGAAGAGTCACTACTGAGCAGCTTCAGCGTCTACAACAATATGCAAACTTTGAAACGATGTGGCAAATTATGCAAAATAAAAACTTACATAGTTAACATTTAATTTTCGCAATTTACTATTAGCCAACAGAGAGCTCTGTATGCAGATATGTTTACACATCCACAGCCGGTACCAGTGCCTCTAACAGACTGTCTACAGCCTGCGTGGCAAAAGCAGCACGATAGAAGCAGTAATATCATCAGCCCTCCATCTGTGTGTGCACACCATTCATTCAGACACAGTATGGAGAGTCAATGTAAGCAAAACACAAGCCGTTACGCGACCTGTGTAGACCATGGATGTATTATAGGGAAGTCTGGATACAGCCATGGGGGTGGGGCTTCGTTCATTCCTATGAGAGCTGCTCATTGGCGCATGAAGCAGAAAAAGCTCTTGTGCCGGGCGTAGAATTGTGTAAAATATCCAGATCTACTGGCCCATAGAGCATGCACACTAAAGACTCATGGCAGCCCAGCAGGGTCAAGTGTGCCCGAGCTGGGGGCTTGGTGTAGACTACTGTATTGATCATAGACTGTATATAACAATGGAGGACATGACCGCTCCCTCAAAGTGAGACCAAAACATCTGGATTGCCCCCTAGTGTCTGTCTGCAGTATAGGCCATAAACCCTGCACCCTCCCTGTGAGTGAATGGACAAAGGCCACACTAAAAACTCAAAGTACACACCAAATACATTTTTCCCAAAGATTGTTTCTGTCATTAAGGTAGTTCCTGAAGTTTCTTCAAGTGATCATTTTTCTCATAAGATTGGTTGTAATGACTTATTTAATCCTAAAAAAAGGGGTTATCCCTGAGAATTGGCGTCGTAGTGGGGGGAAAAGTGGCACTGACTACCCAGGGCCCCAGTGGGGAGGGGGGCCCTTAATGGGCCTGAAATTAAAAAAAAAAAATGTTCTTTTCTTTTTTTTTTCTCTCTAAGTTATAACTGCAAAAAGTTAACTTAAACTGTCCGAATAAATACACATTCAGAATCCCTTTCTGGAAAAAATGCACTGTGCCGATCTGTCAGCAGTCAGTCAAGCGTGAGAGTGAGCGATGCTGCAGGTTGCAGAACCATGTCTCCCCCCAGAAAAATGAAGTCAGGGTATCAAAAAAGGAAAGAAAGAAAAGAGAAACAAAGGAAGCAAGCTGAGGGAAAACAGCTAGGATATGAATTCTTGACTTCTGGCCCAAACATTTTGTGAGGTCACAGTGACCTTTAACCACCAACATCTGATTGAGTCTAACTGGACATTTATGATTAATTTGAGGAAATTCCCCTTAGGGCGGTCCTGAGATACTGCATATATGAGAATGAGATGTCAAAGGTCAAGATTACTGTGACCTTTGACCTGCAAAATTGGAGCAATAACTTGCCCATGAGAATGGACAGACATACAACCCAAAACTAAAATCCCTCAAACCATGGCTATTTCCGGCACAGAGGCATACAAATCTGGAGACATAAATGTCATTTAGAACAAAGCATGCTAAGTGTCATAATTCCAGGAAGTGAGAAATAAAAAAAAGTTTTCCAATACCCTTTGAACAGTAAGTTAGAATATATATCAATGTGCCATATCACAATAACAACATTAATCCTTATGTTCCTTATTTAGGTCTTTTTGAGAAAAAGTTTTTGAAAACTCACACCACACTGACTGTTAATATGCCAGTGAATGTCTAAATTTTCTGCAAACAAAAACTTGTGCCATCCCAATAAAGCAAAAGATGTTTGACAACAAGATTACACACAGTTACTTAAAACTCAAAACTTAAAAAAACCCATTAGACATGAATTCAAAATCTAACAAATTCTGGAAGATATGATCCTCCTGAGATGTGAAAATCGTATTTTGGCGTCTTGTGTATTTTAATCTTATTATTTTTTCTTGTACATATTTCTTTCCGTACTTCTTGTGTTCTCTATGTATTCCTGTCACATTTCTGTTGTACCACAGAGGTTTGTCTTTTTTGCCCTTGTCCTCCTTCCCTTCATCTCTCTTTTCTGCTCTGCTAGGCAGCATGCAGCAGTCTAACACTGTGATTCTAATCAAGATTAAATAGTGTAATCTCTGTCTGTGTGTGTGCGTGTGTGTGCATGCGTGCGTGCGTGCGTGTGTGTGGACATTCACACTGTAAAGCAGACAGAGTGGAAAAGGCTCATAGATGAGCACAAGACAATAGAGTTTATTCCCAATCCCACCACGTTACCAAATAAACCCAACTCTGCCTCATTGTTAAATATTTGGTGTGGAGCACTTTGTGTGTGGTGTTGCACCGTAACTCTTTCTCATGTTTTTCTTTTCTTTTCTTTTTTTGTTAAAACTACTATAATCATTTTTTATTTGTTGTGAAAATGAATGTAAAAGGTGACACACCCACAGAGAATTATAAACTGGGCTAACTGCACTCTGTAGAACATTGTACATACCCTAACCTCACAAAGCCCTCTAGCTTTCATACATGCTCCAGCCAAATACTAGGTTTCACCTAGCCTTATTTCCCTCAAATTTAACTCTCTATGATAATTCTTTGTAACGCTTGTATAAGTCTGTAACTGTGGAACATCACTTAACTAAAAGTGTGGAGTCCACAAAACACTGCTGGAGGTTCACAGGGTGCTGGAGGTTCACAGGGTGCTGGAGGTTCACGGGGTGCTGGAGGTTCACGGGGTGCACAGTAGTTTTAAATCTGACAAAGGCATTTGTTGCCTGCTGCAGCTCCACAAGTCTGTCTGTGTGGGGAAGCTTCCAGGTAGCATGTAAACACTAGTGTACAGATACTGTGAGTACAGATTTTTTTTAATTTTTTAAAATCCTTACCAGTCACCATTGGCTTTAATTATTTGGGAGATGAGTGCAACGTCCTTTTCTTTTTGAAACTTCAACAATGTTTTGTGGATTATAAAACTTCACCCAACTTTCCATCAACATGAGGGTGAGTAGCTAATTTCTTTTTTGAGTGAACTATCTATCAAAGGATTCACTCACTCACTCACACACACACACACACACACACACACACACACACACACACACACAATTATTTTTAATGAGTAAAGCTGAATGTTAACAGAACTTTTGTGTGAATGTTGTTTACATTCACACTTCGCATGCCCCTTTAGTTTAAGTCATAAAGGCAGTATGATTTCTTATGACTTTAATGCATAACCTTAGTTACATTATTTAACTACATGTTGGCCTAAGTGCAGACGCACTTTTCTGTTTAACTTCGTGCTTGCAGGATAACTGGTGTTGTGTTCATGCACAGATCTCACAGTCAGCTCTGAGCTGTCGGTGTTGATGCCGTTCTTGCCGTTATCTGTGTGTCCATGCGACAGATGAAGGAAAAACTGTCATTTAGCTTAATGACATGTTTCTGCTGCTGTTCATCCAACCACCTGTCCGTGGCTCTGTCTGTTTGCCACCTGCTAAACTCTAGTTACAGTCCAGTGGCTAAAAGATTGTTATTAATAACATTTTAGGTCATTCATGTTTTCTGATCTTATCTCCTCTGTCAACCTTTGTTAACTATGTAATACATTTTCTTGTTACTCTTGTATACTTTCTGTTCACATAATGCAGCATCAGGACCAGCACCATGAAGGCCAATTCTGCAATATAGCACACAAGCACAATATGTACTGTTACTGTCAGTCTCACATCAACATCTGCATCATCAATACTAGAATTACAGTATGTAAAGGTACTGTCACCCAATCATCATCATCATCATCATCATCATCATCATCATCATCGTCATCACAGGTAATAGTCAACCAAAGCAGTTACCTCCTGCTGCTATAAGTGTTAAAAAGACAGGAATTGAGAAATGTTTTTACCTGTTTTTATACAAAAATTATCATGTTATCATGTTTCATGTCCACCCAAGCCTAGAAGTGGTCCAACTTTCACTCATTTCTATATGAGCAAACAAATGGGATATTAACTTCTGGAGCCCTAAAAGCTCTTATTAACTATCAGCTCTCTACAGTGATGCGCACAGCAAGCAAAGGACACTCTCTAAATGTGGGACCGTATCCTCAGGTACGGTCTCTCTCCTGAGGCTACACATACTAATGACTGTGACAGCAGTGCAGGAGAGCTGCTGGCTGTGATGTCTCTACAGCAGTTTGGCTCTCGCATGTAGCTCCACTGACACACACTGCTGGCCTGTATTACACCACCAACCACAATCAATACTTCACAAGGTGGATGGCTGACTGAGCATCTGCTGCCCTATCAAATGTCTCCTCTCTATCTGCCTTTGTTCTTCATCTATTCTGTTTCACTCTCAATCTCTCCATTCACCAGGCCCTCAGTCAAGTTCGATGTTCTATTATTGTGCTTTTCTCAACAAACAAACACACACACACACACACACACACACACACACACACAGAGAGAGAGAGAGCTCTTAATCTGTGGCTGCAGCGATCAGCGGCCTCTGACCCTTGTGGCCTTGTGAGGAGGGGAGGCAGCAGGGGTGAGGGGCAGGGAGTCCCATTCATCCTGTGGAGAGAGCGGGAGGGCCTCCATGTCCTCTGACCTAAAGAGCTCCTCCCTCACCACCTCCTCTGTCATGCTTTAATATGTGCACACAGAAAACACTTCTTTCACGGGTCTGTGTAGCCTCATTCCATTGCACAAAAAACCCGCTAAGACCCGCCAACATCTGGCTTTTTAATGCAATGGAAATGCGTAAAATCACATTCACATTCAGGCCAAATGATTCTGCAGTAGACAGGTTTTTATCGCCTTTGGCTCCAATCGGTATTGATGGAACACAACACTCGGCTGAATGCGGTAATGTCAGCTCCTTAATTGGCAAGATGCAAAGATGTGCCGCCACTAGTTGTTGTCCTAAGCACCACTAAAACATTATTCCAAGTTAGTCTGCACAGAGTTTGAAAGAGAGACTGAATAAGTGAGAGATATGGAAAGAGAAGAAACCACTGAAAAGTTGTCAAAGACCTCTGTCCCTGCCGCTGTCTACTGTTTACCTGTTCTCCTGTCTGTCCGTGATGTCACACGGACACACCAACAAAAGCATGTTTTTGAAAGAAATCAAACCAATCCTCTCAGGTTTCAGAGGTATAAATGCTAGTAAAAGGCATCTAAATGCAGCAAAAGAAAACTGATGTTTATCCAAGTGTTAAATAGTTAAACTTAGGCCCTTCAATGGCACCAACATCAAAGATTCTAAAACAATATACAGCCCTAGTTAGTAGCGGACATTTGTTTTTATAAAGGATGGATGAGACAAAATAGACTTCTAAACAAAATCTAGGACATTATCTCCATATCTATTTTTTGTTTCAAATGGGATATGAAATCAAAAACTTAAACTGCATACATTTTTATAGACACTATTTCGGAGACAGTTTTTTTCACTTAATAATTACATTAATCCATGTCTTCTCCTCCAGCACACCTGGCACATCTTCCCAGTAGCACGAGAGGGTATCATATTTGGACCCTACTGGTGAAAAAAAAAAAAAAACTTTAAAAATTTATGACAACTTATTATCTCGCCCGAGTCATTTTGGCCTTGTCTAGGGCTGTACCTGCCTTATGCCAGTCGAATCGGATTTGGCTGTTTTGTTTTCTACAAAGTTTCTATGTTTAACAGGCTCTTTGGGACGTTCAGTGTGATAGCGGCATTGTCATTATATAGTAAACAAACTAACAATGCTAACGATGGATCTCAAATGTGCAACAACATCTATTGCCACGACTTAATATCAAACAAAAGCCAGAGACTGTGTCATATATACTTGCTGTGAGGTGCAAATTCACCACTTTTAAGCAGGTCTTTCCTCTCCCTTCCTCTGTGCTGCTGCCTGCATGTCTGCATCTCCTTATTATTTCAATAAAATGAACTGAAACCAATTAATTTATGACAAAAAAAGGTTATGGAAGAAATATTCTTAGTGGATGTATTTCTTAAACTTACAGTCCCCTTAGCCAATTTATCGAAAAGTTAATTTCGGACACTGAACTTTACCATTTATCTAAAATGAAGACAAACTCAAAAACTGCATGGCATATTTCTCGCCTCATTTTTGTTCAGAAACACATTTTTGTGAATTGTAATCGTAATATAAGAGAAAGTTTCCAAAAAAAGTTCCATAATGGTACAGTTTAAAATATGGGAGCAGACAGTCAGCAGGCCTACAAGTACACCCAGCAAGCGTCCAGTGCTGGGGAGCAGGTCAAAAAACACCCCTGTGGACATACTATAATTGGACGACCTGCTGTACCTCCCTAACCACAGCTGCCCTGAGCCTGTTCTTACAGCCTAGAAAAAAATAATTACATATGATCAAGCACAGAATGGTTATTTTGAACCATTTTTAAAATCAAATGTACGACACAATCATTCTATCATGACATACTATACTGTTACTGTGATATAAACACCATCTGCCATGATGGAAGATTCTGGGCGTATGGCCCACACATACTAGTATGCATGCTATAAATGCATTCATCCTGCCACTTTGACTGTCTCTGGCTACCTGCTATCTGTCTGCGTAATGCATGTGTGTGCTGCCCACTGGTCTCTCAACACATAAGCACAGATGTTAGGTGCTGCTCTGTGATCAAGACGAGACGGGAAGCCACCCTCAGTTTGAGCATCTTACTTGCATCAGCCTGGCATTTTGAGACAGGAAGTAGCTGAAATTCTGCTATACACACACACAGAGACACCACCTTCACCATGACTGTGCTTAAGAGGCCTGGAGTGAGTCAGGTGGAAGGACGCAACAGGATGAACAGGGAGGACAGAGGAGAGGGAGTGAAAGTTGGATGATTGAGCAGAGTCACAGTTGGTGGGAGGGGACAAGAATGGAGAGGGAGGGTGTGGGGGTGGGAAGGCAACTGGTATTTGCAGATGAATGAAGTAGCCAGCAGGATAATGAACAGAAAAGCAGGAGAAAGACAACAGAGGTAGGACATTGACTGGCCTCAGGCGTCTGCAGCCAGGAGTGCAATTAGCATTTGTGTGAATGTGAAAGAGGGTGGGTGGGTAGATATGTGTGTGTGTGTGTGTGTGTGTGTGTGTGTGTGTGTTTTGTGTTGTGTTGTGTGGTGACATTCATAGGGGTCGTATAAACAGCATGCTCTGTTTTAACATTCCAAATGAGGCCTCATTCCAAATGTGGTATTTAAGACATGTGGATATGCATTCTTTGGACATGTATACAGCCAGGGTTTCCCACACGTTCATTTATTCCTGGCAGGCTGCCACAAGTAAAACATCTGCCGCCACAAAAATATTTTTGGAGCTGGACTGTTAATCAGGATTGGGATATACTGTATATACAGTTGGTTTAAAATTAGAGCACTTTGGGGAGAGTTCATTCTGCTGAGTCTAAAAGTTTGCTTTCACTTACATACACCCCTTTTCCACCAAAGTCAGCATGTGCATGTGGTTTTTCAAACACAGGCAAACCCACAAAATACTGTCGAGCGACTGCATTCCCACTGCCAGTGAACACACCGCTGGAGCACACGAGTCTGCCCCTCTGTCAGCTTTTGTGTGTGTGTGTTGGGATGGTTGTTTTGTTGGTGTGTCCGAGCAACATCAAGGACAGGCAGGAGAACTGGTAAACAGGAACAGAGGTCTTTAAAAATTTTTCAGCGGTTTCTTCTCTTTCCATATCTCTAATTTAATAATTATATATATATATATATATATATATATATATATATATATATATATATATATATATATATATATATATATATTATATATATAATATATATATATATATTATTTATATATTTTATATAAAACACATAAACATTTTTTTTAACATGTTTTATGGAAACATAAAAAACATACATATATACACATATATAACAATATAACACAGCATTATAAGTAATGGTGGTACCACTTAATTTACAAATATAAATCAATAACATAACGTAACATAAATAACAAATATATATTTTTTTATTACATAGCATAACATCCCCTTCCTCCCCGAGCACCTCCACTGCAGGCCACACACACTTCCTCCTCTTGGTAGAGGGGCCCATGTCACTCATGTCTGGAGTGTCCAGGTTGTGGGTGAGTGGGATGAAGTTCGGGTCTGCCAAGTTGTTATCTACCTTCTCGGAGCCCTCATCATCACTGATGGTGGGGTTAGATGGCCCAACAGTCTCCCTCTTTCTGTAAAAGGCCGAGCAGACAGCTGTTAAAGAAAAAGAGTTCTTGAGTCAATATCAAGCCCACTTTGAGTTATTTGTGAGGAAAAAGAAAAACAGTGAAGTGTAGATCTGCTTAAAACAAAGAATACCGAAATATAAATTTTAAATATATAAAAAGAAGTGAAATATATCATTATAAGTAATGGTGGTACCACTTTTTTTTTTCTTATAATTCAATCAGAAAAACTAAATAAATCACAAATATTGAATTACTAAATCAATTGTAGCAGTGATAAAGCTTACAGTAAAAATAAACACCAATATAAGCAAGTATAATACAAGGTCATAATACTGACCAAAATCACACATATGTCAAGTTATAGCTTAAATGGGTTACATTTTTTATTCCATCACTGTATAATGTTATACACACCTTTGGCAACATCCGATACACTACTGAATACTATGCTACATTATAATTTGTGATTTGTAAAAAAAAAAAACACTAAGCAAGGCTTACTTCCTGCATCAGGCGTATGTCTAAATATGGACATTCCATCACTAGTTACAAGACTACACATACACTTACAACACTAGTTTTACCTGAACCGGGCGTATGATCAAATATGGTCTCTCCATTTTTCACGACAAAAATTCCACTAATGCTAAACAAACAACACCTATCTCAAACTTTAGCACAGCTATTCAAAAGTATAGTGAGTGAGCTTTATCAACTTACCATGTTTAGTTTCCATGTTATGACTGTCGGTGTGGGAGTAGGTAGGAGAAAACAGCCGTACTTCGCCATGGTACCTAGCGCGCTCCGGGAAAACAGGGAAGTTAGAAATGCTCTGGGCCGCTGCTGATTGGTCTAATGGTGTAATGTTACTATTTGTGATGTAGCCTAATCTTCGCTGATTGGCTGAGTTAAGTCACGTGGTTCTCCGACCACACCAAGGCCCCAGGAAGTGCACCACCCTCTGAAGCAAAATCAAGCCACAGGTTTTTATCGCCTTTGGCTCCAAACTTTGACTTCCTTATAATACATCCATGAGCAAAATTTACATAGTGGCCGAAAGTGGAACTACAGCGTCACGTGATGCACACTGGCCCAGAAAAACTTTTCCCCATCTGTTAACACTGGGAAAGAGACCTCCTTAAATCACTGGATCATTTTTTTGAAACATGTTGATTTTTCAGAACGCATTTTTTTATAGCCATTATTAAAAACATTAAGTCCTAAAGATGTAAAATGCGCTATATGCGAATTCGGTATTTCTCCTATGAATGCGCACAGGACCTGCGGGACTCTACCGCATGAACGCGCGTGTAACTCTTGGAGTCCCTGACACAACACAGGCTTCGTGCCAGCCGTAGTGGTGGATATTTTTGAATCATAATTCATAATTTTTTACCATTTTACAACACATCCATACGCTGTTGGCTGTAAAGCCTGTAATATGGACGTCTTACCGTGTCTGTATCAGAGACCGTATATACAGTCTACAGTTTGTATTCAAACTACCGGTTATCAGTGAGCAGCGCGGAGCGCTAGTGACAGTTACTAAAAGGTACTAAACGTAGTATTTACTTAAAGTTGAGCTGTGTATTAATACATGTGGCAATATTACAAGCACCACCTTTTATTAGATTTTTGTGGGTACAACACATTCCAATTCTGTTCATTTAATTTCTCCGGTCGTGATTACGATACGATTCCCTGATAAGCTATATGTATATTTGTGTGTGTGTGTGTGTGTGTGTGTGTGCGTGTGTGTGTGGATTTCTCAAACTTACAGTCCCCTTAGCCGATGAATCGAGAAGTTAATTTCGGACACTGAACTTTGCCTAACTGTCTGGTAACTGTACTGATCAGGAGTTTAGTTTTGTCAATAACTGGCCTTCTTTCTGGGGAGGGACTGAGCTGCGCAAAGTGGAAGACTTTCAAGGAATATACAGTAGACAGGTGCTTACATTAAGACGATATGACAGACCTGGAAAAGTGCCTCATAAAGCATCTGGTAAAGGCTTACAAAACAAAATATTACATCAAATGAAATTCAGAGATGATCCACACTTTTTGTCCAAATGATACTATTTTTTTCCACATGGTTTGACAGTGCCGAGAGGTTAACAGGTTTTGGGAAAATATTTCTAGTGTCTTGTTAAATATCTTTAAAAAAACATTCCTCACTCACAGAGCTTGTTTTTGCTTCATGGCACGTCATCTTTGGAATTTGCTATAAATGAAAGTGTTTAACGGGGTGCGGTTCGTGGGCGGGGCCCTTCTGTGCGCAGTTTGCATGTTCTCCCCGTGTCTGTGTGGGTTCTCTCCGGGGTCTCCGCTTCCTCCCACAGTCCAAAGACATGCAGGTCAGGTTGATTGGTGGCTCTAAATTGTCCTTAGGTGTGACTGTGAGCGTGACAGGTTGTCTGTCTATATGTGTCGGCCCTGCGATAGTCTGGTGACCTGTCCAGGGTGTACCCCGCCTTCCGCCTTATGACAGCTGGGATTGGCTCCAGCGCCCCGCGACCCTTGCGAGGACAAGCGGTTACAGAAAATGAAAGCGTTTAGTTGCTGGTTTTACATCAGCAAAAAAAAAGATTACGCCTTATGCTCTGTCTGTGAGAGAATGGCTTGCTGTTCATCATGACATTGCACAGTTAGATCTCTCCACAGCCTGGGTACATTTTGCCAATTCAAAAAAGCATTACTTGCTGGTCAAACCTAATACTTCAAATAAACACTCTACTGTAGTGTTTTGTGCTCTGTCTGAGTTGAACCATGGTGGTCTGGGCCTGTCAACTGGTTTGATCATTGTGCATATATTGCAGTGTTATATTGGTGTTGCATCTTTCATATATGTATATGTGTGTTTTTTTTAACTATTTTTTTTACTCAATTAATATAACAATGAATTTACCGAAAATAACATTTTAAAACTTGTCATTTATATTTTAATGTTTTATTCCATCATCTTCAATCATGACAGAGTATACACTGCAGGGCAGGCAAAAAGTAGCCCAGTCTTAACTGGTAATCTGTGTCTTACAGTCTGTTGTGTGTCTCCAAAATAAAATTAATGCAAGAGCTTGTTCCATTCAAGTAAAAGGAATGTAGTACAAGCTACTTTTAGCAATCCAACAAAATAAATAAAACAATGTAAAATACAAGTCACTTTTAGGAGGAGTAACAAAACTGTTACTTTTTGTTACAGTAACAAACCTCAAATCTAGCAGTCCAACAAAATATCTTACAGTGAAATTAGTGCAATTTGAATAACACTATAACTTTTCTCTATTAGAAATAATTATAACTAGTACATTCTTTCTGTATCAAAATAGTCCAGCCTTAACTGGGCCTTAAGGCATACCGCTGCCTGCTGATATGAGTGCTGTATTTTCATATTTATAAGCACATATTCCACTTATTCATGAAGTTATACAAGCTCCTGCACAGCTGACAACCCCATCCTGTAAATGTTTCAAAATAAAATGCATTGTAGCAGCAACTGATAGCATTCTGTCTATAGAGACACAGTCAGAGGGCTTTTGTTTTGAAAGGGAAGTGTAAATCAGATTTTTTTTTTTACCTATAATGGCACAAGTGCAAATCAAATTGCAAGTATGCTCTGTAAGGCATACCAAATTAGCTGGTATATATCAGATGTTTTCGAAAAAAGTTCAAGCAGCGCACACATCCAAAAGTAGTAAAGACTAGGTGCTGGACAAAGCAAAAACAGAAAACAGATAAAGTCCACATGCTCTAGTGTCATGTCTGAGGAAGAGCTATGGCCGGAAACAATACATGTGTGGAGGTAATCTAATAAACTTTCATGGGAGCATTTTCTAGTGTGCAGACTTTTTCTATTTTCTGATACATCGGATGTTTGCAACTTTCAAATACTGGCAGCAATATGCCTCAAAAATTTACTGTAATGCTAACTGTATCACGAATTAACTCTATAGACTGGCACATGCATATTAATTGTAAAATACCATGAAGATATAGCAGGTGTGCATCCACACCCATGTTAATTTACTGATGTAGGTATGTTAAGAAAGGCCATACTACCATGACCAGTCTTTTTGATGAATTCAGCAGATGAAGCTTTTCTCCTCATGGTTGAAGAGTGCAGGGTCTAGACCTCATCCACACTCCACTGACGGTTTTATTCCCTTTGGCGGAGTACCAGTCGGACTCAGGCCTCTCCTTTCACTCAGCCCTTTGTTTCACTTAATCTGCCCTCAATTGGCTTAATTGTGTCCCTGTGAGGACCAGAGGGCCTGATGCTGCAGGCAGCGTCACAAATGAATGAGGGTAAAGGACAGAACTCTCAGAAGGCCCCTAAAAATTGTAGTTGAGGGTTGAATATTTCCCTCAAGATTATGAAAAAAAATGAAAGATTACATTTACCTGTTTACGCCAACATTTGCATATTTTTTTGTTTTCATTCAATTCACTTAATTTCCATTTCTGTTTCAAAGACAAACTCACACAAACAGCACTGCTGTTCACACTCTCATGCACATTCTGCTATTCCGAGGCCATTCTGCACCTGCAGTGAATTTGGCTGCTGTGATGGAGCAATACATACCTCGTTAAAAAAGCTCCAACTGTTAGAGAGGAAAGCAACCCAAATCCTGGGCCTCCACCAAAACCAAGCCAAGCAAACGAGATGGCAGAGAAAGCTGCTTCTTTTACGGTTGAAAAATGGAGAATTGGCTGGCTTGGCGTTGAACAGGTCAGCAAGACAACTCTTCTCCTCTGTAAAGTAAGCAGGGCTCACCCACACAAACAGCTTTGGACAGCCTAAAGTTAATCACGACTTTGTTAAAGGAAGCAAACAGGTGAAAACTTTCAGCCCATCACTAATCTACGTATGTTCAAAAAATATAATACATACTGTGTATTAATATACATAGTGACCGCCTTTAAAGGTTAAAACCTGCTATCGCAATTAAATGTTGCTATTGGCTGATCCTGGTAGCAGGAGCCTGCTTTCATCACCAACAGAATCCCGTCACCACCTCGTCGTGGCCCTCTCAGCAACCACCTTTGTGTTTGTTGAGGGGAGCAGAGAGGGGCTGTGAATTGAGAGGCTGCATGATTGGCTGACTTGACTGTCTTCGCCCTCCTCCTAGCCCTGCCCTTTCTTGAGACTTTTCTCACATTCAAGAGAGGAGCCACTTAAGCCAAAAGTAAGGGGTTTAGATACTCTCTAACTGTAATGCTAGAGACCTTTTATTTCTGGTGTTAGGTAATGGAAGTTGGTAGTAAATGTAAGCTTGCTCACCCTAACATTACAGTTGACATGAGGGTCTTGCTGACCAGTGATTGGATGAAATGACCAGTGCTGCTGACCAATGTCACTGAACTCAAAGCACCAAGTGAAACAAACTCTAAAGTCCCACACCTAGAACATATTTTTGGTCTACTAGAGCAGTTACTGATATTCAAAATCCAAATGTATAGTCAAATAGTAGAATAATCAATTTTACTTTTTACTACATTTTACTACAAAAATCAATACTTGATACCATAGCTGTCTGCCCCGTGAGTTTGGTGGGCTTATTGATCTTGGGAGTACCACAGTCCCATCTCTCCTCAATGTGCAACCAAGAGCATCTCCACACAGAGTGCTCCCTTGTGGATGAAACAGAACACTATCCCATTGAAATATCACATGAATTATAGAGCCACAAACATTACAAACACAGCACAGCTCACTCTCAGCATTGAATGTCTGTTCTATGTATCACAAAACTTGAACTAAAGGTTTTGCATACCATGTTCAGAGCATTTAAAAGATTCAGAATCTGAGCTGGGATTTCACACGGCTTTCAACATGGAGGTGGCTGAGCCGGTTACTACAAGCTAACGTGTTAACCTGGAGGGAGAAACTGGAGGGTGGCTGTTACGCTCCCCCACAACACGATGAATAGCAAGTGAGATGAAGGACTCTTGAGCACTAACATTGTGATTTTTTAAAACCATTTTCTAATGTTTTATTGACTAAATATTTGATCCATTAACAAAGAAAACAACCGTCTGATTAATTACAATAATCAGCAGCAGCAGTAAATTGCGCGTTCATGATTGTTTCTTTGTCTAATAACAAGGTGTTAATGGTTCAGACTCTGTGCTACTAAACTATTAATGGAACCTGTTAGCACTGCTGTATTTCCTTCAAGCAGCATGTCAACGACTCGCAAGTCAGCACTACTATCCCACTGCTGACAGTCACACTTACATGGCCATCATTAGCACTTTGGGAAGGATGTTTTTAATATTACATGAAGTACTTTGACATTCTCTTTTGTTGTAAAGTCTCCACATCCTCAACTTCTTCACTTCAAATCCTGCTGAAATACACACAGACTCAGTGAGAAGAATACAGGCACGAGTGTGAGGACTCCACAGTTGTAGTGCAGTCTGTCAGCGCTCGCTCCATACCACCCCGGGGCTCTGAAAGTGTGATTGCCTTTCTTTAAGACCACCTGCTCCCTGACTCAACCAGCTGGTCAGCTGTAGTAAGCAGCAGAGCTGCAGCTAAACAAACCGCTCACAGTGTCTCACACTGTTTACTCTCAACCAAGACTTTTTCTACAGAGATGTGTTATGATTTAGTCCAATTATGTGTCTTATTGAACATTGTTGGGTTTTAGTAGGGTTGAACCAAATGGGAAAACAAAAAAATTGCAACATTTTAGACTAAGTGCAATTGCAATTGAGTATGGCAGAGTGAGTGCAATAGCTTATCAGGCTGTACAAGGGCATCAAGCACCAAGGACTGCAAATGCTCAATTAGATTTAGATAAACAGAGACCAACTTTCAGATCTGTGTGCTATTTGTCAGTGTGGAAGATATTAGGAAGTGGTGGTGGAGAAGCCGAATATGTACACTACACCAGCCAGAAGTAACAAGCATACAAGTCACTACATGCTTACGACTACGTTAACTGTGGTCATGTACAGAACTCTACCCAGAAGACCTAATGAGGCCTGTATCTTAATTATCAAACTACAGGGGCGCCCAGGAGCTCAGTTGGTAAGGCAGGTGCCCCATACACAAAGGTCGCATTCTTGTTGCAGCGGCTGCAGATTCGATTCCAGTCTCAGTCCTTCGCTGCATGTCATCCCGTCTTACCCCCTTTCACTTATGAACTGTCTTATCAAATGTCCCCCAAAGAATCTTAAAAAAATACATAAATGATATAATATAATATAATATAACAAACTACAAAACTATGTCCTAACTGGGAATTGTACCCGCATTATTGTTTTGTGTTGTTAACATGTTAGCTAATACAGTTCAGAGCTCAATTATTTAGTCTGCTGCTTCCCAATATGGGGACCCCGACCCCAACTAGGGCTCCCCTGAGCTTCACAGTGGGTAAAGAGGCCTTCTTGATGTCAAACCGGGTATGTGGGTGCGTGTGGGCGTGTGTGGGTCACAGATCCCTATTTGATGAGATTTGGATTCAGGGACCTTCACCTGAAAAGATTTGGGTTGTTAAATATTAAGACCACAATTAGTTGTCTACTACAGTTGATGTAGTAGACAACTTTCCGTGGAGGAAATAAAATCTGTGATCAGAATAGTCACTCCTATGACTGTGACTCACATTGGTCTTACTTCTATGATAGTTAAAATAAAGTATTTCACATTTTTCTAAGGAACCCCCTGGAACTCCCTGGTTGAGAACCAGTAGTGTAGAAACTAAACACAGGTGAGTATGTATTTATAACTGATTACAGTTAAAACTGGAGGTTTTTTAAGGACACTTCTATGTTGTGTTCATGTTTTCAACTGCTGCCATCGTTACAGGTAACCCTTAACGAGATTCGCTGAGTCACCAGTAAACACGGCCACTTGATACACCTAAACACCTGTTGCTCTGACAGACTTGATCCTGTCTGAATTCTGTTGAACTTGAGTCCACTGTTGGAATATCAAACAACCAAACACGCAAAAACCAAACATTTGATGCTAACAATTTTAGTTCAAGGTTAAAAGCCTGATAACTCGTCTGGGTGGCAAAACACAACTTCAGTTACCAACAGACAAGCACATATTTTGATAATGTCAGCTGAGTAACAGTCTATAGCAAACTGAAATTTGAAACGTCACAGCTTCTCTTTAGCAGCCCTCAGATTGCAGTCTCTACAGAGAAGTGTGACAGAACCCAGCATCTGTGTTATAGTCACGCGCTTACACACACACACAGGCCGCAATGTGGCATCTGCTATTAGACTGCAGATTGCAGCAGCGCAGAGATAGGAAGACACGGGAACAGGAGGAGAAAGCCAAAATGTGGAGGAGGGCATGTTAGGATGTAAAACATCATCAGATGTATGATGCAACGTCACAGTGCCTTCTCATTATACTGGTGAAGCTGCACTTTCCACCACACCCCTCTGCTCTCTCAGTACCACACACACACACACACAAACACATACACACACGCACTAAACACATGCACACACACATTCACTCACACAGGCTAATAAACTCTGTGGATCTAATGAAACATTCATGGCTGCTCTGTCCAGTTTCAGCTGCCTCATGTTAAATGCATGACCTGCTCTTTCACTTTCCCTACACACACACGCACCCTCAGCCACTTATCTTATTATTAGCAATTGTGGCTGACGTCTTATGGCAGTAAGCAATGACTAAACACTGACCTAAAGGATTGTTGGGAGCAGAATAATCAGCTTGACTGATCATCATCTACCTGATCTCCAAATATTCTTGATATTCTTCAAAAAAAATTAGCACTACATGCTGGCTCCAAATCTCTCTAACAAGTGATTCATCGTACTTCAAAAGACATGATGTTCTTGCCCTTGTTGTCTCTTGCTTTGGTGTCCATTAAAGAAAGTTTATTACATGAAACACAACAGTGGCATGTGTTGAAGGATGCATCACAGCCAGCTGAGTTGGTTTCTGTTTTCGTGTCCCAGCTCAGCTCCACCCAGGGACCTTCGTTTGACTTAGCATGGACTTTGAGGCGTTTTATCTTGACCTCAGGTTGAGGTCGAAAAATGGCAGCTTCTCATTTTTAGTAAATGTCTGTCAGTTTTGCTGAAATGACAATTGTTGCATGCAGTTTTAATCAGCAATGTAGCCAAAATTAGCTCCATGAGTCGGCTGGAAACTTCTTTTCGGCTGACATTTTAATATTGTCATCTCATTCATGTGTATATTCACATTCACTCTGTATATTAGAAATTTAAAGTGAACACAACAAGGAGAGGATGTTTGAACAAGTTGTATATGTTTACAGAATAGTCGTACATCATGAGCAAAGTGTGCAGAATTCTTCATATTTCTTTTCTTTGAGAAAAATTTCACCACAGCATTATTCTCCGTTCCCAGTTTTATCTTTGCTCCATGGCTCAGTTGAGAAAAAAGTGAATGTATTTGGTTGCTTGTTTCACGGTAGTTTCTTTTTGGATGGTGGCACTATGGTCATTTAGCTGACCTGTGACGTTCTTTGCCTTTTCCCCGCTTCAGTCATTTAAACCTGCAATTCACTTTCGAAACACGCATACTTCCATACATAAAGCAAAACAATCTGCACAGGGTGTTTTATTTTGAAAATTGACTGACTGCACTGCCATTGTGTCCATGACTTCCTGCATGACTTGCTTTGCAGCTTGAAGGAGCGAGCCTCTCCCTCGCAGTGGATAAATGTTTTGAGAGTCACGCAACCAACGCAAAATGACTCAGTTATCTCTCAGTATTTAATTCATGCACTTTGGCAAGTGTAAAAAAGCCTCACAATTATATTATTTTATCCACAGTTAAGTTAGCAGAGCGCTAACCGGGAGGCATGGCCCTCCCTCCTCTGTGTCTGATTGGCCGTCTAATATTCTCAACCTGAACCTCACCAACTGTTAGCCCTTCCTGCTTCTGCTCCCCGACCGTAGTCAGCGAGTACAGGGGAGATTTGTTTACCTCCAGGGCTGAAGTAACTTCAGGGTTCATTCTCTTCACTTTAACCAGCAGCTGGAAAGCAACACACAGAACTCAACTTGCACCTGAGAAGCTGCAGCATTTATTAACTGAAAACTGTGACTCACACTGCATGCTAAACTGACTACTTTTACTGCTAAGTTACCCGTTACCCGATTCTCTGCTCCATTTTGTACACTCTGATGCATTCATGATGACACTCGTATCACCTGCTTGCACCAAGCCCCCAGGAAGTGCGCCACCCTCTGAAGCAAAATTAACATAGTGGCCGAAAGTGGAACTACAGCGTCACGTGATGCCCACTGGCCCAGAAAGACTTTTCCCCGTTTGTTAACATTGGGAAAGAGACCCATACAACACATCCATACGCTGCTGGCTGTAAAGCCTGTCTACAGTCTACGGTCTATATTCAAACTACCGGTTATCAGTGAGTAGCGGAGTACTAGAGACAGTTACTGAAAGGAACTGAACGGAGTATTTCTTAAAGTTGAGCTGTGTAATACAACACGGGGCAATATTACAAGCACCACCTTTTATTACCTTTTTGTGGGCACAACCCATTTTGATTCTGTTAACTTGATTTTTCCGGTCGAGATTACGATATGATTCCCTGATGAGTTGTGTGTTATCATGAGTGTGTATGTGTGTGTGTGTGTGAAGAGAGATAGATATACTATTATCTGATAATCACGTAAATATTAAAACCAACAGCGCTGTCGTTATACCGCTGCTGTTGCTGCTGTTGCTAATAAGCTCAGCTACTATGAGAGGAATGCTCGTGCACCGGCGCTGTTCGCTTCGAGCACTCGGGTCATCTGTGTGAGCGAGCCAGTGAGTACTAGCCAATCAGAGGCAGAGTAGGGCGGGCCATGACTTCTACCTCCTAAGAGGGAAAAATACAGTGTCCTTCACTGTCCTACGCAAACCTCACAAAAGTTCAGGGTCTTGTTGGCCTGGCGGTGCTGTGACCTGTAACACTGAATAGGAAACACTGAGCATTTTTATTTGATGTCATTATACTGATCCTGATAAATAAACAAAGACCAATTTGCGACACAGTGTTGTTTTTGTATCCCGGTGTTTTGATATGGTATATATATATATATGTATATTTTGATATTTGTTTGATATGTTGCTCTGCTCTCAGTCACTTGTGAGACACTGAGACCAGAAGTTGTCCTCTGACCTGCAGTCAGGCTGACGGCTGACAGGCAGCTTGGCCACATCTTGTATCTGTCTATATGTTGCATGCTGGCACATGCTTGCCTGTCTGTCTGTTCAGGAGTCAAGTGAACTCTTCATCTTGGTATCAAGGTGTTAAGTATTCCCTGTGGCTGCCAGCTGTGAAAATCCAATAAATTAAAACAATCACAGTGGGTTTAGTCCCAGGAGGACAGACACAGTGAAAAGTGTGAATGTCTCTGGGGTTTCCTGTTACTGTGAGGCTGTAATTACTTCAGGTCACACATGACAACATCATTATGTGGCCCCCCTTCAACCTAATTTTTCTGTGGAGGGTATACAGTAAAATTGAAAATACTACAACCCACAAACACTCAAAACGACAATGTCATAAACAACAGGCTTCGAAACATGTCCCTCACATACTGATGTGCTGTTACTTAAGGAGAAGATTAACATTATTAAGCAGTTTCATTAAGGACTATTAGAGTGGTCATCTTCTAAAACCATGACTCAGTATAGATAATATGATTTTAACATCACCAGATTTACAGTGCTTAAAGTGTAAAACATAATTGATTGTAAAGAGTTGGGTCTATTTCTGGTTTTGCTGGTTCAGTCCAGTGTACAGGCTTAAAATGGTTTGATTTATGCAAAGCATCTAAACCAGCACTTGTCATTATATCACATTCTGACAATTTTAAAAGTAGCCTAAGTCACAGCACAAGCATTAAATCCAACTCAAATGTCAATGGTAAGCAATATCCATCCATCCATCCATCCATTTTCTTCTGCTTAACTGGAGTCAGGTCGTGGGGGCAGCAGCCTAAACAGGGAAGCCCAGACTTCTCTCTCCCCGGCCACTTCGTCCAGCTCTTCCCGGGGGATCCCGAGGCGTTCCCAGGCCAGCTGAAAGACATAGTCTCTCCAGCATGTCCTGTGTCTTCCCCAGGGCCTCCTACCGGTGGGACGTGGCCTGAACACCTCACCGGGGAGGCGTCTGGGAGGCACCTCATCTGGCTCTTCTCAACGCGGAGGAGCAGCGGCTCTACTCCGAGCTCCTCCCGGATGACCGAGCTTCTCATCCTATCTCTAAGGGAGAGCCCAGCCACCCTACGGAGGAAGCTCATTTCGGCTGCTTGTACCCGCGATCTTGTTCTTTCGGTCACTACCCAAAGCTTGTGACCATAGGTGAGGGTAGGAACGAAGATCGGCCAGCAAATCGAGAGCTTTGCCTTTCATCTCAGCTCCCTCTTCACTACGACAGATCAGTGCAGAGTCCGCATTACTTGCAGACGCTGCCTGTCGATCTCCCGCTCCATTCTTCCCTCACTCATGAACAAGATCCCAAGGTACTTAAACTCCTCCACTTGGGAACCGATCCAGTGAGAGCTGGAGATCACGGCCTGATGAATCCAACAGGACCACATCATCTGCAAAAAGCAGGTACCTAATCCTGAGGTCACCAAACCGGACCCCCTCAACACCCTGGCTGCGCCTAGAAATTCTGTCCATAAAAATTATGAACAGAATCGGTGACAAAGGGCAGCCCTGGTGGAGTCCAACCCTCACCGGAAACGAATCCAACTTACTGCCGGCAATGCGGACCAAGCTCTGATACTGGTCGTACAGGGAACAGACGGCCTGTATCAGGGGATCCGATACCCAATATTCCTGGAGAACCCCCACAGGACTCCCCGAGGGACACGGTCAAATGCCTTCATCAAGTCCACAAAGCACATGTAGACTGGTTGGGCAAACTCCCATGCACCCTCAAGGATCCTGCCAAGGGTCCAGAGCTGGTCCACAGTTCCACAACCAGGACGAAAACTGCATTGATCCTCCTAAATCCAGGGTTCGACTCTCTGGTGGACCCTCCTCTCCAGTAGTCCTAAATAGACCTTACCAGGGAGTCTGAGGAGTGTGATCCTTCTATAGTTGGAACACACCCACACAAGCAATATGAGTGTGATTAATATAATATAATGTTCGTAAACTTACTAGTAGAGTATCTAGTGTCATACATGTGTGTAATTTACTGCCGAGCCGAGGCAGCCGGTGTCAGTGACATAAGAAAGGGAGGAGGGGAGAGAGTGGTGTGTGTTTGTTTACTTTTTGGGGTGAAGAGAGGAGAAATGGTTATTCTCTTAAAAAGCCTAAAGCTGCAGCCATACAGCAACATTCTGGAATTGAAGGTGACAAAAGAGCTGTCCTTACAGGCTGCAGGTGTGTGAGCTGAACTTTCGTCAGATGCTGTATTTCTATTTATTCCTGTCGCTCGCTTTGAAAGCGCTGCAGTGGAGGAGGACCAACTGATTCATGAAGGTGAAATTAGGAATTATTTATATTAAACCTCCTTATTTACATTATTACTACAAAAACCAAAACAGTGTCAGCTGGCTGGAGGGAGATCACTGATAAGTTATGAGTTTTTGCTGAGGCAAATAACCATAGCTAAAAACAAGCTAGGCTAACGTTACTTGCTGTTGGCTATATTGTATGTCATTTCCAGTAAACATTAGAATATATAACGTGTTTTCTGATTTTAAAAAGTAACATTACAAACGCAGGAAGATTGTGAGTAGGTTGCTTACCATGTTTTAAGTGTTATCATCTTCAGTCTGATCTTGAGTGCACAGCTGAAAGCTACATGGTTTGTTTTATGAAATAACAGAAGTGCCTATTTAATGAGGAGACAGCTCACGTGTTACACAATGCAACATGATAGTTAGACACTTGCTCTCTGCTGGGATATGGTGTCATTAAGTTCGACTAAGGAGCAGATGAGCCAAATGGGACACCTGGTCCAGTCTGGTGTTTGGCTTCATGTCAAACTAGTTTGAAATTTTCACACTGGCCCAACCCCAGTCAGGATGGATAACATGAATTTAAGCTCAACAAATTTACAGTGCTTAAAGTGTGAAATATCAATGATTGTAATGATATAATTAATTCATTTAAAATATATTTATCAGTATTTCCCAGCACTTTATCACAGCAGGAGTCCAATTGCTTTCTGTTCTGCATTGCTCATTCTCTGCTGTTGGGAAAATAACATTATTGAAGCTGAGGTTGATACTAACAAACAAAATGAGCATTGCATTGCCACTTGTAAAATACGATGCAATTTAAAGGTATACTCAAAGCTGTTCAAAGTATCTATCAGCCTGATAATCAGACTCAATTGCTTTTTTTATTTCCACTTCATTTGTCCGTCTGTTTTTGTCAGTGCCCATCTCATCAAAGCAGTTTCGTTTGGTCCATCAGTACAGGACTAGTGCTAAAAAAATATTTGAGTCTTTTTGTTATTGAAAGCCAGCCAGCAATATCTAAACACATGAAAGCCATCCAGCATGCACAGAGGTTGCCCTGAGGCTGCACTCGCTGTGAGCCTTCGCTCTACCTTTCATTTCATTCATTAAGTGATCAATGAGCACTCTCTCTGCCCTCCTTGACAAACATTTAGCAGCAGAATGATGTCCTCTGCATTCTCACACTCTCCTCCTCTCATGGTCCCATTACCAGCAGGACCAGCAAATCGTGACAGATATGGAGAACAAAAAATGACATAAGTATAAATAAATAAATAAATGTATAAATAAATAATTAAATACACGAATAAATGAAAAACCAAGGGCATTTTGGTAATAAAAAAGGCTACTTCTCTTCCTCTTCCTCTGTCACTGGGCTGCCCACGAACTTCAAATCCGCCCGGTGACAGAGAGAGAGGGAGCGACGTTTGGACGTGGACGCGGATTTGAAGTTCGTGGGCAGCTTCTTGGAGACCATCTAGCACCACGTCAACTTCTATGTCCCCATCAGCTGAGAGTTGAGCTAAATCTTCGAGTAATCTCTCGAAACGAAACTGAAGATAGTCGGTAGGTTCGCTGTTATCGAAACTGTCCGCTAATGCTCTTAAATCAGCAGCAATAGCCCGCACAAAACTATCCATTGCTAATAGCAACCTAAAGGCTAACGTGAGAGCCAGCCAAATCAAGGCAGCACTAGTAGATCCGATCCAATCACATCGACTGACGTAGGCCTGCCCACCTAATTAGCATATTTACATTTCTGTGTGACACTGACACAGAAATAAATAAATGTAGAAATAAATAAATAAATATGGAAATGAATAAATAAATAAATGTGGAAATAAATAAAGAAATAAATGTGGAAATAAATAAATGTAGAAATAAATAAATGTGGAAATAAATAAATAAATATGGAAATAAATAAATAAATAAATGTGGAAATAAATAAATAAATAAATGTGGAAATACATAAATAAATAAATGTAGAAATAAATAAATAAATGTAGAAATAAAAGAATAACTAAATATATGTATAAATAAATAAATGTAAAAATACAGAAATAGCCTTTTTTATTACCAAAATGCCCTTGGTTTTTCATTTATTCGTGTATTTGATTATTTATTTATACATTTATTCATTTATTTATTTATTTATACTGATGTCATTTTTTGTTCTCCATAGACAGAGACCCAAGTTTCTTTTTACAAAACCCTGACAGTAAAAAGTCCCCCAAACTCAACATTTCCAATGAACATTCCCCATTGCTTTTACCAACCACCTCTGTCTGATCTGATGCCCTTAACAGAACCTCAGGAATGAGTCCTAAAAAGAAATTAGTTAGCATGGGTTTTTTTGAGTGGGTTTTTCGGTTAGAAGCATAAAATAAAGTCTCTGGTTTGCACAAGCTGAGAAGACTCTCATGTTTTTTTCTATGCCATAAAAAACATAAATAAATCCCCCACTGTGAACTTTGAAGATTTTATGTGTCTAACGAGGAAGTGCGCCAGGCTCTCAAGAAAGTTTTACATAGTGGCTAAAAGTGGAATTACACCATTTAGGTCCATCATGTGATGCCCACAGGCCCAAAAGACTTTTTTTCCATTGACTTAGATCGGGAAAAATACGTCAGTAAATCAGTGGATAACTTTTTGTGAGCTCAAAAAGCCCCCGTGAAGATTTAAGCTATCCAGTTCCATGACATTTGGAAAGTTTAAAAGAGCCACAAGATTAGTATTTAGACCGCCATTCAAGTTAGCAAACCAAAAGACAGTTCCTCTGGTATCGGAAGTTACCTGCTCGGGCACACTCAGCCTCACTCAGGCGCTGTAAGTCCCTAGTGTACAAGCCCTATGGGGTCGTAGATCCAGGTATTAAGACTTTCTGTATACATCCATCAGCGTTTTTCATTAATAACCAATATTATGGCGGGCTATATATACACTGTTGAGTTATTTTTAGCGCAGTAGCAGAAGAGAGGAGCAGTAGAACGTCAAGCGTATTGAAAGTGAAACTAAACCGTTCATTCTGCAGGGCCTAAAAGTCTTTCATTTGCAAAAACCTGCATATACATATAGGAGATAAAAAGAGCTCCGCCTGCAGCGCTGCATTCACGGACCTGCAAAAGATGTTGGATATTAGAGTGAGACCCCCCCCCATCTGCTACCACCACACATACACTAGCAATCTGTGGAAACACTACATCCATGGTCATCACATCAAGCCCAACACAGCTATCAGCCTCGCCGTGGTTGCGATGTTGAAGTTTGTTTATAGGCTTATGTTGGCTTTTTACTTCTGCCAATTGCATTTAGGCTTTAAAAATCCTACAAGTGGCATTCATTTGTGAAGTTTGACTTGCTGAACATAAACATTTGTTTGCAACAGAGCTTATTTTCTGGAGTAATCCGAAATCCATTGGAAAATCCCAGAGGCTTTTGAGGAGGGAACCAGGGTGATGATATACTGTATTCCGCGCTGGCCTACAGAAAAACGTCATCCCTGGGGAAGGACAACCCCATTTGTCAGTGTCTTCTAAAACTCTTACAAATCACTGTTATGGAAATATTCATGACTGTTTCCATATAGGCCATGGCCACCCCATCATCAGTCACAACACAGAGCTCCACTAACAGCACTGCTCATAGCTAACATAGTCTTCATTCCAAAGACACCGATGCTGTGCAGCAGCCCCCCCCCCCCCCCCCCTGATGGAGCCATCAGATAAGCTTTGTATGTTGAGCACTTGCAGTGCCACTATTTTGTCTAATTTCATCAGATTTTGTTCTTCATCACCACCCCCACCCATACTGTTATGTGTGTGTCTTCCTGCTCCAGTGGTGGTGGGGGAGTCTCTGCGGAGCTTCCATGATCTGGTAGGCTGATCTGGACCTCTCAACACCCACACACTAAAAATAGCTGCAGCAGTAGCAGCAGAAGGAGCAGCAGTGTATTCACACGGTGGAGGCAGACAGGCTCCCAACAGCAGCTCTGGGAAACTGATTTCACCCTGTAGCATTCCAAGGTGTGTGTCATGTTTAGATTCTCCTGTCTGTGGACCCAGCCTCACAACTACAGACCCCTCCATCGCATCAGCTGATTTCTACACTACAAATATAACCTTTTGTTTGGGTCAGCATATTTCTCAAAAACAGCGTGTTTCTATTCATGATGTCCTTTGGGGAAAAAGTTTGTTGGGTTCAGTTGATTCATTCCTTAAATTGAATGTTTTGGTTTTAATGCTAAATATAGGATGAAAATTGCGGTTCACAACATTTGTGTAGATACAGATTATGGAACACAACAGCTAAAATCAAAAGTTGATATTTTAACAATGGTTGGACTGCTGTAGTAAAATGCTGTCGTGATATAAAATTACTCATATCATATCTAGCCAAAAGAATTTGCTGATTGATTTTTTGGTTGGTTGACAGAAATGTTTTTTGACTATTTTCATAATCAATTAATTCTTTCACTATTTAAGCAAAACCTTTTAATATTCTTCTGAAATAGCTTCAAAATTATAATAAGCTGCTTCTCTTTTGTCTTTGACACATTCTCATTAAGGCATACTGTAAACCAAAAGTAATGCATGAATCCAACAAGAAAATAACTGGCAGATTACTCAATACGCAAATAATCAATGGTTGCAGCCCTTACAGACCTATGACTTCAGTTATATTTACAAGAACTACAACAGGGAAACTAAAAACAGCTCAGAACTCTAATCACAGCCAACCTTCAGTCATCTGCTGTGTTGTCTGTTCACACACTCTCTCCTGTGTGTGTGTGTGTGTGTGTGTGTGTGTGTGTGTGTGTGTGTGTGTAGGTGGGATGCGGTAGTTTATGCTGGCGGCTCTTGAACACAAAAGCGTGGGGAGATGGTCTCCTAGCAACCATGGCCTTCACAATTGCGTGACCCTTGAGTGCTGCACATGGATGTTGTGTACAGAAACTGAATACCTGCCACAGACATTATTAACTCAAACCGTCAGTCACACACACCACACACAAACACACTGGCATTTGTCATGCATGGATGGACATGTGAAATTAGCCTAATAGCTACAGCATTACAATCCCAGCTAGGGCTGCATTCCAATCCAGTGGTGAGCAGAGCTTTGCTTCACTTCACTTCATTGACCAGGAAACAACAATGCTGAGACTGTGTGGGACTCAGCAACTGCTCTGTGACGTCTGAAAACACACGTCGCTGTATCTCTCTGTCCATGATAAATGAGATTGGGAGAAATTGATCTGAACCAACTAGAGGAAACAACCTTAAAAAACAAGGGATTAGGAAGGAGATGAATGTTGACACAGTGTCAACTGTTTGTCCTGCTAGGAAAGTCTGTCAAAACAAAACCAAATAAAGACAAACTGTGGTCTACAGATGTGACACCAGTTGTGTCTGGTTAAAGATCATTCTGCCCATTTTCAAAATTCATACATGTAATTCATGTAATCTAAGACTGGCCGAAAATATTGGTAAACATGAAAACCTCTCCCAAATCTCCCAAAGACTAGAGTGCTAAAACTCCATTTGTGATGTCATAGGATGTAAAGTGTGGAGGTGCTCCATAGACAATGAAAGGTGTTGTCGATGATATCGAGCAGCTAGGGGAATTTTCAGAGCAGAGGTAGGGCAATCTACAATTCACAAGCAAGTCTCAAGTCGTAACCTTAAAGTCTCAAGCAAGTTCCAAGTTGCTGTAGTTGCTGAATCAAGCAAGTCAAGTCCACCAGAGAGCGCTGACAACTGGGGCTGTGCAACAAATCAATTTTTATCAATTAGTTCTAATTTGTGGTTAAGGATAATTTTTAAAACAAAAATCCAGGTTTTATTCATCAGTTCCTCTGCCATTCTCTCTGTGCTTCTGTAGTTCATAGTGAGCTGCACCCTCCCCTCCCACTTACCTCCTAGAGAGAAAACCGTACAATATACATAACTGTAAAATATGCAATACTGATAAAGCCCTGTTCTTTTTTCAGTTTGCCTTTGTTAACTTTTATTACTAAAATTAAAGCAAAACTTGTTTTGAGTAATTTCTTTGTCATTTGTTTTTATAAGGGAAAAAAAATCCATAAAAATCGTAAATCAAGTATGGTGTGAGATTTTATTTTTAGGCCATATCCCATGTTCCATTCTTATCAATTTTCTTCCAAATCCAATGTGTCCTTGTCAAAACAGTTTATGTTGGGCTTTTTTTTTAATGGCAAATACAGTTTTAAATGTGAAGTAGCTACATCTTTCTGCAGATGTTATGGGGTGCTCACTGTTTGGCACATAAAAACAAAACTTTTTAAAGATTTTTTATTATTTTTATACTGCAACTTATTTTTTAATTTTTTGACAGCAGATCAGTTTTATATACAGCATGGAAGAATCTAAATAAAGAAAAAGCAGCTTCTGATGCTTTAGTCAGAATCAAAGTGGAAAAAAAAAGGTCAGCTCAAATACTGTACCTTATCTTGATTCTCTGTTGCTGGCTGAGTTGGTCAAGTTGTTCAGTTGAAAAACTGAATATTAGTAGTAATTTATATTGCTAAACATTGGAAAATTATGCACGAAAACTTGCAACCCTATTCCACAAAGCAAGCAATAATCTATAGCTGCTTTTACACAGAGATGGCGCTATAGAGCTGCAACAAAGCCCCTCCTCTTTATACCATCCCTGCATTTTTACACAGAATCGAACCACAGCAACATCATGCTGTTCCAGTGTTTGATTGCACACACTGGAACAGCAACGGCACACCCGTGCCTTCCACAGTCACGTCTTTCCGGTTTTCACAGTTTACACAGAAATCATTTAGGCGCTGTTACTACCTCTGCTCGCTGCTCAGAGGTGAGACCACTCTGTCCCTCTTTAGGTGATCGGGCATTATACACAGAACAGCGTGATACTCTGCCTTGAACAGGCAGTGTAAATGAGGCTTATGTGAAGTCTGCAGGTCCTCACGTGGTTAGTTAATGGTTAGGCTTATTCAGCCACCACTTTGCAGTATTTAACACAATAATGTGACCCTTTGACCTTTTCAGGAAACCACAAAAACCACAGAGCTGTGAGGATTCAGTATCTTCATCACAAGCACTAAGGCAGGGGAGAGGTTTGAGGTCACCTCACTGATTACAGCTGCACACTTTACTGTATAATCAGCTGCCAATCTTTCCTCAGCCAAACACACAGAAAAAGAACTTCTGAATATTGACCACAGTTCACACATACTCAAGATGTATAGCGCTTTCTGATTTTTCTTTCTCCACAGCAGCTGGTAGCTTTTTTGGGACACTCCCTGAATCTCATTGTCATTAATGAAAAATAAGTGGCAGCATTTATGATTTGGAGTCTGCAGTAATTCATCTGAGGGATTTGGGCGTACTCCTTGGTTTTGGAGTTAAGACGTTGATGATGAATTGCAATAAATCAGTTCTGAGGGGGGGTTGCATCTCCCCTTTCCTTATTTCCTGTTATCTCTGTAAAAAGGGCTTAAGATACCCCCCAAAAAAATACAAGTAATAATGAATAATATGAGAGACAGCCATTTACTAAAAATTAGGGTTGTACCTGAGTTATGTCAGTCAAATCAGAATCAGCAATTGAATACAACAGTTTGAATGTTTGAAAAGGGTTCAGCTGGACATTCAGTGTCACAGCGGTACTCATGTAATATAGTAAACAAGCTGACAGTGTTAATGCTGTGTGCAACAAAATTTTTAGCCAACACTAGTATCAAAGAAAGGCCAGAGACTGTGTCGCCCCGTGTCATTTAAGCCTGAAAAGTTGAGAGTAAGTAGTGCTCTTATACCGCCATATACACCCCGGAAATTTCAGGAGGGTTTGAAATATTACGTACCACCTAAATCTAGTTCACAACTGCTGAGAGACGGCCCAAATGAAGACCATGGGTCTTTTCAGAGTGGATCACGACTGGGTTCTGAGTGTATGGTATTTTGAAGTGTAATGAGTTTCTGGCATGCTGCGTTGATTTTAACTCAACATGGCTGAACATATAAAGTGCGACCGTTAAATAAATCTGCAGTCAGTCAATAGTCAGTGTGGAGGTGGGAGTTTTTTGCAGCTCTAACAACCAGCAGGACGCACAGCAACCTACAGACACAGCGAGTCCACAGAATAATAGTGAGCTACTTCTCCTCCCCTCACTATTGATTGTGGGGAAAGATTTGAAGTGTCTTTGTACTTCTTGAATACTAAGCAGAACACTTAGGTCTGTGTGTTTGACACTGTGACCCCTCTGCCTACAGCGTGTGAACCAATCAGAGGCATTAGTGGGAGGAAAGAGGGCCACGACCTGGACAGGCTCGATTAAGAGGCCCGGTAGGAGGAGAGAGCGGGTTGACTGGAGCCATGTTCAGACATGACATACGAAACATTGCTGGGGTTTTTTTTTATAGATTTCTTCAAGTGATGACTCTGTGACACTCAGACACAGGTGACTTTTATGGTAATGTTACTTGAGGTTTTATGAAGACATGACCGTACTGTTATGGATGGAGCCACAATCACATATTTAACAGAGAGACAGTGAGGTTGAAAACCTCTGTGATGTCTGATGCAAGTAATGCAGATTGCAGAGATGATGGCTGGAGTAACACATTTTCTTTTTAGTCTTTTTAGGAGGCAGCACATTTATCTCCTTCTCTTGTGTCTAAGTTTCTGCAGCTACATCAAGACCCCAGGAGCAGCAGGCTTTTAGGTCAGTCTGACATAGCAGCCAAACATTTGAATTACAACTTCTTGGTCCATCACCTGATGTCATTAGGCCCAAAAAGACTTTCTCCCACAGACCTAAATTGCAAAAGAGACGTCTGCAAATTATTTCTGAGTGTCACAACCCCCACAAATGACTCACTTCAGAATTCAGTCGAGAGGAGCTGCGCATTTTATTCCCATTCAAGTGACCAAAAGGCTAAATGCTAAAGTTAAGTAAGCTGCTCGGCAGATGAAAGCTTCTGGTGCACCTGCTCTATGGGCCCACCAATGCAGAAGATGTATTTAATTTTACACATGGAGGTCGATTTTCTTGTGTTTGTGTGTGTCCTAATGTGCCACAGAGCAACTTTCATGTGAATGAATGACGCCTCGCTTTCAATGCTTTGAAAGAAAATTACTGTCCATCTCCTCCCAAACAGCACTCAAACATTATTCTAAGTTAGTCTGCACCGAGTTTGAAAGACAGACTGAATAAGTAAGAGATATATGAAAGGAAGAAACCACTGAAAAGTTTCCACAGACCTCTGTCCCTGCTGCTGTCTACTATTTACCTGTTCTCAGGCCTGTCTGTGACTTTGCCCGGACACGCCAACAAAACACCCCCCCCCCCCCCACCCACACACACACACACACACACAAGCTGACAGAAAGGCAGAATTGCGCCCCAGTGTTGAGTTCACTGTCATAAATATTCTGAGATCAGACAATCAATTAATCAAACAATTAAAAAAATGAGCAAATCAAGGTAAGTGACCTTGAGCTGATGCCCCCCTAATCACACTGTCTTCCCTGATGGGAGGGGCTGAGGCTCGACATCATGGGAGAGCCACAAGTTCAGATGTTATGCAACTGCCCACCATGAATGATGCATCCAATCACAGATATGATGTAATTGCTACAGTTAGTTGTTCTGCAGGACATCCGCCCCCACACCATGAAGGACGGGGAACAGTGATATCACACACAGATTTTAAAGGCTGAATAAAAACAAGGTGTGTGTTCATTGTGTACACATTAAAGTGTCACACTCCAGCTTCCTGTCTCGCTGTGGTGCCTTCACCCCCGCCACCCATCCACCCACCACAATCATAATGCCTGCCGGGGGATGTTTTATTTCCACAGGCTTCCTAAGTGTGTGTGTGTGTGTGTGTGTCTGTCTGTCTGTGAGAGAGAGAGAGAGAGAAAGACAGATCCCCACATAAAGCTCATGAGTTCTTTAACAGCAGCATTGCTAATTAAAATTGCCTCCTGCTTGTTAACAACCCCACCCTCCCACCATCCCTCTCCTAAGTAAAGCTCTGAGGCACCAGTATTACCAGAAGCCCTGCCAGACCGCAGGCTTTGGTGATTCATGATTAATTCATCATGCCTAAAACATAAAGACACAAAAGCTAGAACACACAGTCTCCCTGTAAATGGATTCATTAATCATGATGAAAATAAAATCAATATCTAGTAATATTTTCATGTGTTACTCAGATTTATGACGGTTCATCCAGGTTTCAGTGAGCTGGTAACCACAATAAGGGTTTGTCCTATCTATTTTGAAGGTAGTCATTTCACCACAAAGTACCAAAATAGGCAACAGATCTAGACAAAATGCCCTCCTGTTGGCAGCAGGATTGAGGATGGTTTTAGTAGCACTGAGCAACTTAGAAATTAATAGAATTATTGATTAATAGGCTTCCATGCAAGTCAAGTGTGTGTGGAAACAACACAGACCAAAAGCCTTTGGCAATGAAAGCGGATGGCACAATTTTGATAGCAGGTGGAGCTTATTGCCTGTTGGCCTACTGCAATTTGACTTACTGAGTACTGTTGTTTGCAGAAGTTACTATATTCTGTCAAAAGCCACATTTATACTGCCTGCTCAAGGCGGCAATCTCACACGGTTATGCCGCTGCAACTTTCTGTGTATAATGTGCAAGTGGTGAAAGGGGGGACAGTCTGTGCAAAACATAAATTCATAAAGACATGACCATGGGCAGCACAAGTGTGGCATTTTGACAACATTTGTAGGCATGCAACACCAAAGCGGGTGATTTAAAAAGCAGCTGTTGAAAATAGAGGCTAATTCAAAGAAGAACGTAAATATCTGTAAACTGGGAAAACAATGAGGTTCAGGAGCAGAGGACGAGATCAGCCGCCAAATAACAGTGACGTAAATGATTGTGATTGAGATATTACGCCTTTGTTATTGTTTAGAAAGTGCTGCCGACCCATAGAGGTGTGGAAATTTCTCAGTTCTAAGATGCATCGCGATGTACATGTGGACGATTCTGCATCGACAGAACATAATCGGAATAACAGCCTACCCAAAATTACAGCCTCGGACAATAAAGTTGTAAAGTTACAGTAATGTCGCTCACGCAGTTACGCAGCAACGTCACTCCCTTGCACTGAATTGTGGGCAACGTTAGGCTAACGTTACTTTTAAATGTTGGGAGATACGGCAGAGGGAGGTATAGAAAAGCAGCAAGGGATAAAAAACGCACCCAATATTTTGAAAGCGGACATCTGGGCACATTTCGGATTTTATGAACTTACTGGGAAGCAGGAATTGGACAAGACGCATGCTGTGTGTAAAATCTGCTGCACAAAAATTAAATACTTTGGTAATATAACCAATTTGAGGAACCACGTTAGCCGTTTTCACCCTGAGCTAACATCGGTGACCACAAACAATAACGTTACAGCGTGTCTTAATCAGCCGAGAATTGGGGAGGCGCTGACAACTTTGCCGTCCATCTATGAGAGCGGGAAGAGATTAACTCAGTCTGAGGCAGCTTTCATAGCTAAGGACCTACGGCCTTATTCGGTCGTAGAGAACCCCGGGTTTCACCACCTGCTGAACACTCACGGTATAAGCTCCCATCACGAAGTCACTTCACGTAAACGACTATACCTGCAGTCTACAGCAAAACAAAAGCCCAGGTAATGAAGTCAATGAGTAAAGCTAGTCAGGTAGCCATTACATGTGATTCTTGGACCTCTGTCGTAAGTGAGTCATATGTAACAGTAATGGCACATTATATTAGGGAGGAGGGCTGGCAGCTTTTATCGCATGTGCTTCAAACGAGAGCTACTTTTAAATGTCGTGGAAGAATGGCAGCTAACAGATACAGATGTAGTACTGGTGACTGACAACGCATCTAACACCGCAGTTGCAGCCCAAGTCGGAAAATTCACTCATATAAAGTGCTTCACTCATACGTTGAATCTTGCATCACAGCAGGCACTTAAACTACCCACGGCCTCCCAGCTTCTGGGCAGAATCAGACAGTTTTTTTTTTTGTATTGTTTATGTACTGAGGTGGGCTCTCAGGATGTTAAGCATCTGTCTAAAAGGTTTACCAAACTTCAAAGCAGCAGGACAAGACAGTAAGGTTAAGCTACCCTCATTGACAGCACATATAAACAGGGAACTGAGGGACTATAAAAGCCAATCGAGAACATTTATGTGTGGTTTATCACCTGTGTTAATTGTGAGGAAAATGCAAAATAGCCCAACATATAAAATTGTGTTTTGGGTTTTTTTTTTTTAAATCTCAAAACGGTAGGTCTACTGGACATTCATACGAGTGATTGCATGGTGTTTCTTTCTTCTAATTGCATATGTTTTTAGGGGAAGATGATCGAAAACAATAGGAGGAGACATGTCAGCAGAGGTTGATCATGTGTTAAGATGAGTCAGTGAGGTAATGTCATGTGTGGTCCTAAAGGGTATACCGGGGTAAGTCCAGGAACTGACTGGGCAATGACCTGCTGTTTTAGTAAATCATGTGCTGAATACCAGGGTTTGAAATTAGCACCAGCCACCAGCAAAATGCTAGTACAATAGGCAAGTGGCTGCTGCATTTGCTTCATTCATCAGCCAGAAAACAACTGTAATCTATTGAGTGGCTGGTAGATTTTCGAATCCACCAGCCACAGTGGCAGGTGGACGATAAAGTTCATTTCCAACCCTGCTGAATGCCCAGAGACTGCAGCCAAAAACAACAACCACAGCACAAATTCACACTATGCCAGTGTCTTTATAAATCTGGCCCTGAGCCATGCTAGCAGCTTAGTGAGGCACAGTGGTATTTTTAGCTAAATGCTAACCTCAGCGTACAACATAAAATATAACACAGTGGCAAAGACAAGGTTGTTTGCTCTGCACACAGAATTTTGCAAGCTCAAAAAAAAAAAAGTTATGATCCAATCCCTGTGTTTCTCTCCTGTTCCTATGTCCAAAAGCGAGAAAAAAAATTGGATATATCAATATCTTTATCAGTTGTTAGCCAAATGAGTTGATATACTGTATATCAGCATATCAGATATTGGCAAAAAATCCAATATTGTGCATCCCTAGGTGAGCTTGAAGACCTGCCTGCATCTGTTGCATAGTATTCAGGCATAGACCAATTACAGACCAATGACATTACTTTCCCATGTCCCCCATGTAGTTTGGGTATAGGAAAAAACATTTAGTTCAATTTCATGTATGAGCACCCACGTTTAAATACCAAAATAAGAATTTGTAAAATACTACATTTTATGTCAACACAGTTACCACAACAGCAGCAGAGTTGCAGCACAGAGTAGCAGGAATCAGATTTTACTTAATAAGCGACAAGAGTATGATGAGTTGACCAACAAGACGGTTTGAGAGGAAATTGTTCAGTGTTTGTACAATGTAAAACACAAGTGTTTGAAATGTTCCTAATCTATATGACGAAAACAGTTAAACAAAGTTTCCAATGGGCTGAATGTTACCTCAGTACCAAGCAAAAGGATTTTTACTCTCGCATTACTGTCTGTACTAAATACATAAAAAAAAAACATGTCCTCATGCATTTGTGTTTTTCTAGAGAACTTAAACTCTGATATAAACTGAACTGTGACTTCTGTGAACCTTTACACACCTGCTTTACACATTTTGACATTTCTAAAAATAATATCCATCTATCCATGTCTGTGATCTGGTAAAAGCTGATTTCTTCACCCCTCATGTTTCCTGATATTCTCACTCATGACTAATTTCGTGCCAGTCATTCCAGTAGACTGAGGATCCTCTGCTGTGTCTGAGGATGGGTGGAGGCTTTCTTGAATATTTGGACCCTAACTGCTTTTAAGGTTTCCACATACTGACACTTATGCAGATCTGTAGTATCTGTAGCAGAGGATCCGTTTGCGCATGCATCAGCATCTGTGGTGTCTACACTGAAACAGGCTCCGTAACAAGTCCGTAATAAGTTTGTTTTTCTCCAGTTTTAGCTCAGCCAGAGGCTCTCTGAGCTGGAAGTTAGGGTCTTTCTACTCTGGGGGATCAGCGAGGACAAGCAGTGCAGCAAGAAGATTGTGGTCGGGGACCTGGACATGACAGTGCCTGTTGAGCGGGTAACTGACAACAACTGGGCCAAACTTGGCGCCAAGCCAAAGAACACCAGGCCCCCAGGTCAGTCGCCACTGTGGACTCGAGTCCACAGGAAGAGACACGTTAGCAGGTCTCCCCTGTGTGTCCCTCGCTCCAAAGACCCCTGTCTGTCCAATAAGTTCAGTTCGCTGGATGAACTGGAGTTTCCTCCTCTCAGCGCCTCTTCACAATGGGGCCTCAGACCAACACTCCGGCCCTCCATCCTCCAGAGAACCTCGGCCCTCTCCTTCACACTGTGCCCACAGCCTCCAACAGGTGGAGCCTCCACCCAGACAAGCCTCCACACGTCAGACGTCCCCGCCGACCGCCAGGACAGTTTGATGCTAAAATGCTTGGTAGAGTTTTCTCCCAAGTAAATCTTGCAAACTGCTTTTAAGACCACATTCCCAGTTCACTTTTTAAAACATCTTATAGGTTCTTCAAGGACGAACTTTTAAACATCATGAATTGCTCCCTTCAGACGAGTATCTTCGCCACTGCCTTTAAAACTGCAGTGGACAAGCCCCTTCTGAAGAAGAGCAACTTAGATGCTAGCATTCTTGATAACTACAGACCAGTGTCCAACTTACCGTTTTTAAGTAAAATTTTAGAAAAACTTGTTTTTACTCAGCTAAATGATTTTTTTAAAATAAAACAGTATTTTAGAAAACCACAGTACAGAGACAGCCCTGTTAAAGATCGTAAATGATCTCAGGTGTAACATGGACATGAAGATACCTTCTGTCCTGGTGCTATTGGATCTAAGTGCTGCTTTTGATACAGTAGATCACCAAATTCTTTTAAACAGACTCCACATCGTGGTTGGCCTCTCTGGTACTGTGTTAAACTGGATTTCCTCCTGTCTCACAGATAGAGAATTTTTTGTAAGTATGGATACCTGCTCCTCGAAGAACTATAAAATAAACTGTAGTGTGCCCCAAGGCTCGATTTTGGGCCCCACACTTTTTAATCTCTACATGCTCCCATTTGGGAAGGTCATCAGGAGGCACAGCGTCAACCTTCACAGTTATGCTGATGATACACAGCTATATATCTCTGTGTCTCCTGATGACTCAGGACCACTCAATGCCCTTTTTAACTGCATTTTAGACATCAGGTCCTGGATGGCAGAGAACTTCTTGCAGCTCAACCAGGACAAAACTGAAGTTTTAATTATTAGTCTTAAAACTCAGAGAGAGACACTTAGAACAAAACTACAGAGATTGTTTTTAAATCCATCACAACAAGTAAAAAACCGTCTGTCTGGGGCAGGGTGCTTTCTGTAGCAATGTCTCTGTGAGCTTTGATCAGCTCCTGGTCCAAACAGCCCTCTATGGTGGCGTTTCCTCATTTTATTACTCTGTGCTCAGCCATGTTTCTTATCCAAAGCCATTCTGTTCTGTGCCTTTTTAATGTTGTCTTTCTGTATGTGTTCTGGGGAGGTGGGGGATGGGTGGGCCTGGGAAGGGGGGGTTGGTTTATATGTTCAGATGTTGCTTTATGTTTTTAACTTGTGAAGCACTAACGTGTGCTACATTAAATGTGTGAAAAGTGCTCTATAAATAAAGTTTGATTTGATTTGATTCAGCATAAATGAGACACTGCTATAACTGACAAAGAAATGACACATGACCAGTCCATGTTGTTTTCCATTTTAAACAACCCATACTACTTGTCTTCCTTCCTTTTCTACCACTGGGCCCACACACACACACACACACACACACACACGCACACACACATTTGGCAGCCTCTAGGGGCAGCACTTCAGACAAACACATTTACACAATAATCCTATTAGAGAGAGAAAATGCTATCTCTCTTCATCCATCAATACTCCCTCTATCTGCCCCCCGCCCCCCATCCACTGTCAATACCAGTCAATATGCTGCTATCTCTGCTCACTTTCCTATTCTAATTCAAACTGGCTTTGCTGCAGCCATGAGCAATCAGTGTCCAACAATAGCAGCAGAGAGCTCGATAGCTCAACACTGTGTCACATTCATTTTTGGGAGCACAAAGTGATGGAGGCGACATGCTGTTCTCACTGTGCTAGTGTTTCATGCAGCACTGCTGCGACTGTTCCACTGTACAGTCTGTCAATACTCACTATATCCTCCCTCAACCGTCCTCTCCATCCTCTGTCCACCCC
This sequence comes from Plectropomus leopardus, assembly GCF_008729295.1. Taxonomy (NCBI): domain Eukaryota; kingdom Metazoa; phylum Chordata; class Actinopteri; order Perciformes; family Serranidae; genus Plectropomus; species Plectropomus leopardus. The sequence continues at coordinate 1,652,957 of NC_056465.1, read as the reverse complement.
ACAGCCTCCTCTCGGCCCTCTGCCAACACACAGATGAGCTAACGGCTAAAGATTAGAGCTGCTGCAGTTCAACAAATTATTCTACACTCTGAAAAAAGAAAATATGACATGAAACTGACTTCTCTTAAGTATCTGCAGTGACAGATTGCAAGTGCAAGAGTTTAGCCATGTAGGGAAATCAACATTTACAGAAATAAGCCTTTTTAATGAAAAAAGGGTATTCGACAGTAAAGGTCACCCGTCCTCCATATGATTAAATAAGGCAATTCTATGGTATAATTTGTTGGGCAGGAAATTACTGTAGAAGCAAAGTTGGGCTTTCTGGCAAAACTTCACCTACTTCTGAGGTCTATCCTTTGTGTCCCTTTGTATCATTCTGTGTCTCCTCTCTAAATATGGAGGTTTTTGCAGGTCTGCGAATGCAGCACAGGAAATACAGCGTCCACTTAGACTGATATTGATTTTTTCAGGTCGGACTTTTTCAAAGTGTCTGAAGTACATTTTGTTTGTAATTCCTCTCCACAGCAATGCAATGCCGAGCTGTGGGGTGGTAGTCCCATCTGTTTCTGCAAACAGGAAGCATGCACACCGTCAGCTACTGGATGTAACACAATGACTATAGATAAGTCTCCCATACAGCCCCAATTCAAGAATCCCAAACTGTCCCTTCAAGACAGTGATCGACAGGAAGAACATGTTAAAGATGAGGGAGACATCGTAAGGGTCGTGTACACGGCAACGGTTCTTGCATGAACATTAAACTTTTGTTGCAGTTTGGCCTTTTGTTCACATGACATTTTGAGGGCCTTAAATCTGGGTTCCAGAGTGTCATCTTTTGAAAGAACCACCCTTTTTGTTGCCGTGTAAACTGATAATGCACAGATCCTGTGAGAACAGTGACGTAACGGCCACACTTCATGTATGCATATTACATTTCAGACAAACAGCCATGTGTCAGTAGGAGGACAACAGTCACAACGATGGCGTACTACCGAGCTGTGTTTGTGCTACTGATTCTATTGAGTTTATTAATGCTGTCGGTTCTCATGCGTGCATTCGCCATCATCTTTTGTTTTATATATCCACTGCTCTGTAGAAAAAAGCCTTTATGAGCAGGTGCGTTGTGTTCTTCTATTGTGTGTCATTACAAAGTTACACCACCAACTACTGGCCTGGTATGCATACTACAGCGTTTTTGGCTGTTTGTGCAGATCCATGTACACAAGGATCCTTCTCAAAGTGTTATCATATGAATGCAATTTCTTTTTACATGCACAGGAAAGACTTTTCCGTTTTTAGTAGGGCCCTTCTCATCTAAATGTGACCCTAGTCGTGTAGAGCCGACCATGCCCCTCACAGTTTCAGTGTCAGGTAAGAGAGGGCTGCAGCTGCCTCACTGATTTGGAACAGTCGCATGCAGTTATACAGTTTTCCTCCCACAAAGTTGTTTTATGTGGATTGATATCACAATTGCATTTACAGTTGTGTTAAATGTGGTCACAATGCATCCCTGACCACCTGCGGAGGTGGTTCAGCCTATCAGATCACAGTCTGTTCTCAATGGTTTGGGATGAATTCGCACCTGTACTTTCATGTGGTCAAACACTCTCCCATTGCCCTCTCATCACCCAAAACGCATGTTTATCCAAAGCGATAAGGGGGTCTATGACATCCATTTCACGACACAGTTTGTCTGTCTGCACAGGACTTAATGGAGATCCACTCCTCTCAAGCCGCATTTACGCTGCCTGTTTGGGGCGGGAATATACCATTGTGCCGCCTTACCGTTCTGTACATTTGCTGTCCAAATGCAGAAAGGGGGGACAGAGTGGTTTCGCCTCTGAGACGGAAATGGAGCTACTAAAAGCCCCAAAATGGAGTCTATGTAAAACAAAAACTGAAAAGACGTGACCATGGGTGGCACAGGTGTGACGTTTTGATGAGGTTTTTATGTGAGCGATCCACCATGGGAGATTTAAAAAGCAGCTGTTAGCATTGCGGTTAATTCAAGAAGAACAGTGGCTGTAAATGTCCGCAAACTGGGAAAACTGATAATCGGGAGCTCCTTCTGAGCAGAGGACAAGGTCAACTGTCATGTAACCGTAAATGACAGTAAATGCTTGTAATTGAGAAAATATGCCTTTGTTATTATTGTTGTTTTATGTCACGCAAGAGGTGGACGCTTGTGTCTTGAAACATCACACCCATCATGGATGCCACAGTGCGGTATATAATCACACTCTGGAGCAGAATGAGGCCGCCATCGTTTGGTTCTATGTAAAAGTGCAGGGCTGGTACAAAAGGAGGGACTTGGTTGTGTCCCCGTAGCACCATCTCTGTGTGAAAGCAGCTTCAGAAACAGCAGGACTGTGGGGTTGTATCCTGGTGGGCTACAAAACATTACCCTTAGAATAAACAAATATACTGCTGGAGTTCCTTTCATTAACATTTTCCGCTGCAGTGTCTGTGAAAACACAAAGGTCAATAACAGCAGGTCAATAATTCACCCCACAGATGCCCTTCACGCCCCTGGGAAACACCGCATTGACTGTCACTGATGGAACAGTACAGAGCATATCACACGTTTCACCAACAGCATTACTACACATGACTGCTCCTACAAGCTGCTAATGCCACTAAACCTCTGCTGATATACACTAACAACAGCAATAACATCAAGTGGATGAACAGATAATTCTGCTTTCTGACAACCTGGGTCTTATTTTCAAAGCTGTCTGATCACATGGTTTCATGGTTCCTCAAATTGTCTTTTCTCTCTGACTCCCATGAAAGTTGTCAAGTTGTTTGTTTGTTGCCCTCATAGTTCACTGACACAGTTTCATCAGCCCATGGCTTGTTGGAGTCTAATAAACATATGATATATTATTATTTATTAAACTTTCCAGCATTATATAACAAATTAAAAGCTCCATCTTAAACAAACTTCAGGTAAATTTAAGCACATAGTGCTGGTGATAGGCCAACCTCTCCAGACTGCAGGACTTCAGTGAATCCTCTGTGAAACTTGCTGTGCTATTGATCATTTTAGTCAAGAAAAAAAAACAAAAAACTTTGAGTAGGCCTACTTCTCCTATAGCTGCCAACAGCTTGCCAACATTCCCAGTTAGAGAGAGGTTGAAAATAAGGTCATGTATTTGTGGCCCCAGGCCCCCAAAACATTACACCTTCCCCTGTAATAATGAGAGCTCAGTGCAAGCGGCTTGATGAGACACGGAGCGATGCGTCCTGCTGTTTCTAAATAATTCCATCCAAATCTGATTGAACCTGAACAAACACAAAGTAGAAGAAGAATAAGTCACTTTCCACCTCTGCAAATGAAGCTGTTTCAGACACGCTGCTGTGAGGAGAAGCTCCGCTCTGTCTGTCTGTCTCACTGCGCTGCCATCAGCTGTTTGATCCACGATCATGAAACGCTGTGGAAGCACATACAACTCGATTGTCAAACACTCAGCTGTATTCTAGAGTCAAAGTTGTTCGCTGGATTTGGTTCACCGTGGTGATATTCTTATTATCATTGGCTATTCGTGTTGTCTGTCAAACCATGGCTGGAATGCGTTCTATCGACATTCTATCGACTACGTCTCATATTTCAATCGAGGAAAAGTTGATATCGTTATCGTTTTATTACCCAGCCCGACATGTAACCACCTTAATCAGAGAAGACTGGCACAAGGTAGTATGACTGGAGGGAATTCTCAGTTGAGTTGAGAGGAGTGGAGTAAACCTTTGATAATCCGCTAAACAGAAAAATAATAGCTACTAATAACCATGTAAACACTTGATCCAGAGATAAACATCTGATTGTTTCTCTCTAGTTGGAATATACTGTTTCAGCAGGTTTGCATCATGTGGGTAACATTAGGTCAGGGGTTCCCAAATGGGGTGTGCACCCCTTGGAGGGGGCCTGAAGTTGTAAACTGGGGACACAGCAAAGATAAATATGAGAGCATGGACAAGAGTGTCAAAGGAATACCAGGTTATTGAAAAGAACACCATGAATCTACACCAGATTGGAGAGCACACCAGTGTGTGTGTGTGTGTGTGTGTGTGTGTGTGTAATACGTTTTACCAGCTCATATTTCTGGTGCTGGCTAGTGAGGGTGGCAACACTTAATCAGCTAATAGCTACAAAAAAATTTTGTGCTTTTTAATGCTGTGCCAACGGCTCAAATCACAAAAAAGAGCTACTTTTGAGTCCCTAAAGTAATGACACATAAAGGTGAGAAGTTTAAAAAAATCACTCAATGCTGCTGTCCATTGATCCAGCCATACACAAAATAGTTACTAGCCTCAAGACACTTGTACGCCTTCATCTGGCTCGCTGTGTAGTAGGAGGTCTGCAGGCTGCTAATAGTGATCACCTCCAGCCAGGAAAATCATTCAACCCGTGGGAAGAATCTCTTTTTCGTTACAGTGTAGGGATTATGTCCATTGTGTCCAGAAATTTCTGATAATAGCTGGTGAGTGCAGGTCCATCTAAGGATTTAGGGTATTCACTTTCCTCCATTTCCAACTATTCCCAACACGTGTTCATCACTTCCTGACCCCCCATCTAACTTTCGCTCATCTTCAGGATCACATAACTGCAAACAAGCTTGTTTACTTAATGTAGAGATGACATGCAGATTTTTTTTTGCACATGAACCAATCGATTGATTGAAGTGTATCTAGAGTTTCAATAGACCAAGAATTTCTGGTTGACAGCGCTAATAAAAATCAATACCCCTTTTACACTACTTTTCAAGGCAGGAATATCATGCTGTAAAGCTGCCTCAATGTTCTGTATAAAAGGTACTATCACAGAATGGGGAACAGAGTCGTCTCACCTTTGAGCCGGCAACAGAGTTGGTACCAACGCTGAAACGGCGTCTACGTAAAAGAAACCGCCGGCAGGACAAGATCATGGGTGGGAAGGGTGTGACGTTTTTGCGGCATGTGCAGCTGGTACTACTATTTGATAAGATGTGCTCTCTTTTATTATTTATTTGTAGAACATATTGATCCTACCTGTATATTTAAACTTTTGTATCCTGCATTGTACATTTGTGTTTTTTAACGGTGTAGTTTGTGTTTGTGTGTACCTTAGCTGTGTTTGAGCAAAGCCATAGACAAATTTCCACAATGTACAATAAAGTCTCTCTCTCTCTCTCTCTCTCTGTATAAATAAATATATATACACTGTATATCTACCAGCAGTTAGCAGCTAACTCAAAGAAGAACAGTAGCCAAAAATGTCCACAAATTGTGAAAACAATGAAATCCAGTAGCTCCTGACCCTCTGAGCAGAGGATGAGATCAGCCGCCATATAACTGAGAAGGTAAACAATTGTTATTGACATGTTATGTCAATGTCATTGTTTATAAAGTGCTTCCAATGCATATGTTACATGTCACACTAGAAGCAGGGGGTGCCGTGTTAAACGTAACACCCTTCACGCCTATTTTGCTTCCAGGGTGTTGGCATGCTGTCTAAAATCACACTCTGGAGCAGCATGATGCTGCTGTTGTTCGGTTCTGTGTAAAAGTGCAAAGGAAGCGTAAAGACAGGACTTCATATTGACCCTATAGTGCCACCTGTGTGTTAAAAGGGATAAACATTCATTAGGCAGAAACCGTTTTTAGTGCAAGCTGCTTAAAATCTCTAGCTACATTAATGTCAGGCTTTTCAGTCCATCCTTGCATGTGGACATTCAGAAAGGGCAGAAATGCTTTGACTCCAGGCATCATATAAACAGGTTCATTTGAAGCACACTGAGGCCTTCAGTGGCCTGTTGACTGAAGTCAGAGCTCCTCTATGTGTGTGTGATAACAGTGCCATGTGTGAACCTGATGCCTCTTCCTCCTGCCACTCAGCTCGCTGATTACACGGATGAAAAATGACTGGCTCAGACTGCAGCCTTGTACAAACTGCTGTCCTTTCATGTCACAACATCAATAGGAACTGAACACTTTGTTGATTCTTTCATGTGGGTAATGAGGGAGGGGGGAGTGGGACAGAGATGGAGCCCACGAGAGCAAAACACAACAACCCTGAGGTGCACATCAACATTTTATTAAGCCGACAGCCTGGTGTGCTACTGTTTGCCAAATGCTTTTTCTACTGCACACAGATATGGGTGTTCGCGCCCTCTCCAACACACACACACACGCACCCACACGCACACACGCACACGCATGCACGCACACACACACACACACACACACACACACACACACACAGATGTGCAGGGAATAAACTGGACAGATACAACTAAGGTGTCCAAACTAGGGCTGAAACGATTACTTGAGTAAAACGAAGTTGATTAATAAAAATCATTGATGCAAAATTATTTGCCTCAAGGCTTCATTTAATCCAGGGAACCACACAGCGCGCTGTGTTTTAACACGGGTGGTTATTTCTGTTCTATTCCTGCTCTAGCATCTTAACCAAAAGCACCCGATCTATGGGGGCGGTCAGAGCGAACCCCGAAGGAAAACTTAACGTCAACAACAGCACTTAGCAAATCAATATGAGTGCCACACTGTTTCCCCTACAATGTTACAGACTTGGCCAACCTCCTGGCCTACCTCAGTTTTACTGAGGTATATGCAGTACAGCGAAATACACAGTATTTTTCCCCCGTAGGAGACTCCTGTTTTCCCTGCTCTCTCCTGGTGTCCTCCCGGCGTCATATTTCTCCTGATTAAGAGCCCTCGACCGGGCGTATAATCTCCACAGGGGGCCGGGGGTCGCGTCTGCCCCAATAAACGAAAAAGAGGAATCTGACGGAACATCCAGCAGCATCTGCTTAGAGAGTTAATACTGAAAATGCACAAAAATAGTTATTGTTTTGTTTTTATGAAACATGCCTGAATAGGTGTGCGCCAGGTGTGTGCGCATTTGGCTACTAGAGTGCAGCTCGGGCCGCACATACAAATATACATATATAAAAATATAATAAAAGTTAAATAGGTTAAAAGGTTATTTGATTTTTCTTTTGTTTTGTTTGATTCTTCCACTTTAAAACCCAGAGGAAGGTTATATAGCACTTAAATGCACTAATTTTGCGTTTCAAAAAATGTTTGTCTGATTAAAACTACTAATATGGTAGACGTTAAATGCACTTAATGGGCTTAGTTTTGAGGTTTAGTTTACATTCTTAGTGCTCACTTCACAGGGACTTTTGCAATGTTACAACAATATATATATTTTTCTAAAGGAAGAGGCAATTATAGTTGCTCATTCACTATAATGGACCTTAGACTGTCTTATTTTCTCCTCGATATATTACTATTATCATTCAGTGAAGCAAAAGTAATTAAATGAAAATATTTCCACACGCATATCCGATTACTCGATTAATTGCAAGAATAATCCTTAGATTACTCGATTACTAAAACAATCAATAGCTGCAGCCCTAGTCCAAATAGACTAAAGAGTGATACTGGAGTTATTTAGAAATCAGTGACTGTGGAAGTGTGAAATAATTAGTTTGCAGACGTAATCTCACACCTGTGCTTTAGACCTGTGGGGGGCGCACAGGTAATACTGCATTTCTGTACAGTATGTAGTATCCATTAAACAATACAATCTCCCCATTTTAACCACTGGCTTACTAGTTGGTCTCAAGAGTTTACGAGAAATCATCAAATTTTTTAGATACACAGTGTTTGTTTTTATCACATTGTTTTCCCATATTTTTCACTATTAGCATAACGGGCTCTGTGTGACAGTCCAGGGCTCCCTGTGCATCACTAATGCTAAATGAGCAACGCTGCTGCTGTATAACAATCTCCCAAGACACAATTAACTCTTTCTCTCCACTTTAAACAGCCAGAGTTCAAAACGAGCAAGGATTATAAATGGAAACACCCTCAGATAAGGGTCATGTGATCAGTCAACCACTGACTGCTGTTGGCAGGTAATTGTTCCAAACACTTTCACCCTCAGGTATGCATAAACTACAGGTTTAACGCCTCTTTCATTAAAAAATTGAAATTATTGTTGATTGTATCGGTTATCGGCCTGAGGCGCAGGCAATTTTCAGTTATCAGTATTGGTTGATGCAAAACACACAACACACTTTCTCTTCACGCTGCGAGAACAGCTTCACTGGTCTGGTAGTTCTGATACTGAACATTAACTGTAACATTCATGGTTTACAGCTGACCTGAAGTCCAGCTCACCTGCCTGTCCCGAGTTCACACACACTGTCTCCCTCTCACCTCACTCACCCCCTCATCCCCCCCCCCCACAGACACACACACAGTTTTCAAACACTTAGCTTTGTTGGTGCTGTATGTTGCCCACACACCCTCATGGCATCTTTAGGATTTAAGTCATTTTGTCTCTGCCACTCGAATCGAAATGAATAAGGGATAACGGGGTCAGATGTAAAAGTTTTTTGGTTTCAAAATGTAATTACTCAAAAACCTCTTTCACTGCCAGGATACACCTTTATGTAGGTAACTTGTATCTGTGTTCTATTCATTAACAGTCATCAATTGTCTTTCAAGTAATGTTAGAGTCACAATAATTACTGAAACTCTACATGGCAAAAGTCCCATCTGCCCCCAAGTGCAGGAGCGATTATAGCAGCATATGTGGGAATGGAAGTATTTTATTAAATAAAATTCAGCATCTACAGCTGTGTACAAATATGTATCTAAAGCCTTCTCGTGTCAGCAGACATATATGGCGCAAAATAAAACCCACACACATCAGCACTGCTGCTGAAAAAAAGCAGTCCATGGCTCCAACATAGAGAGCAGAGAGTAAAGACAGAGGGGCAAAAATTTCCCCTCAGAACCAGGTTTCAAGAGGTGCACCTTGTTAAATATAGTCAACATTTATACTGATATTGATTTTTCTAGGTGACTAAAAAAATATTTTGCTGCGGCCCGTCCACAGCAGGACATTGCTTAGCTTCCAGTGTTGTGGGACTGTACTTTATTTATCAGGGGAGGGTGGTAGCTGGAGTGTGACTTTTTTTATTCAAAATAAACATATAAAATACTAGCTTTTCAAGTTGTATGTCCCTCACCTAAGCCAAAATGAAACACACAAGTCTGTCTTCTGTGCTTAAATTTGTTAGAATGCCTTACCCGCAGCACCCCTGCAAAACCGGGTGACGAGGAGCACGTGCAGAACACCCAGTCCAGTTTAAGTCCAACTGATGTGTTTACATGGAACAGCTGGACTTTCAATCAGATTACTTGAGTGTGTTAGTCTGATTTTGAGAAATTCGATTTTGTCCGATTTCAGTCAGACTAACATGTTTACTTGTATTTTTATTTAGTCGGACTAACACGGAAATTAAACTTTTGCAAACATCATGTTAATGCACTGAGTGTGTGGTGTAAGAGCATGCAGAATAAAGAATGTAAGTCTTGTTAGCAAGGCTCCCAAAAAATGGCCTCTGGATGCCTTCAGTGGTCACTGTGACATCACTCTCCCGTCCCTTGAGAATCCTTCATGGCTTCCTTGACCTGACTTACAACATGTTAATGAGACTGACAGCTCCACATACCTGCACATAAAGATCCGATCACCATGCGTGCAGAATTGAAATATCAAACAGACTTATTAGAGGGGTAAGCTTCTTCCTTAAAGAACCTGAATGTGACAGACTGGACTGTTTATCTTCACTCTTTGCCTTTAATTGCCCCATTTACACTCACACACCAAAGGCATTGAGCAACCATGCGAGACACTGATCTCTGGAGCTTCAGAACTGCAATGTCTTGCTCAGGAACTGGGAATCAAACCGTGCTGCTCTACCTGCTGAGCCACAGCCGCACAACTCAGGTGAGTGACCGGTCCATCGATCACCTGCTGGGCTGAATCAAACACATCCTCACACCTCTCACCTTGTTATCGGTGCTGACTGCTGGTGACTGCCTCATTTGTTCACTTTGCTGAGTGACTTAACACAACCTATATAAACTAAAGATATTTCATGTAAATGTAATCATTTCTTCTGACATTAGCTCACACATTCTTTCTGCGGGAACCCCCGCATTAAAGATGTCATCAGGGTTATTTCCTCAGACGAGGCAAAGCCCTTCTCAGAGCCACAGAGGACATTATACTCCTCCCTGACAGCAAAGGGAATGTATGTGTGAAACTAGCAGAGTTTCACTTTAATATCTGTTTGACCCTTTGAAAACTGGGCAAGTTGTCTTTATTTTATCAAAGAAGACATGGGGAGAAATAAGGCAATGAGCAACAGGAGAGGAAGTGATGCAAAAATTAGCAAAAATTAATGGAAAAAGTACAAGAAAATTATATGAAAATTTAAAAAAAAATCAGAAAATTGCCTGGGAAAGTGCCTAAAAAATATAATAATTTTGTAATACAATGTTAAATATGCAATTATGATAATTAAAAATGTTTGTTTGTTTTTTAATTCCCCAATGCATTTTTCCGTAGCTTTTTAAAAATAATTTTCTAAATATATCCGTTGTGTAACATTTCTTGCCAAGTTGCTCATTGCCTTTTTTTTCCCATGTTTCTGAAAGAAATTGTGCCAAATTGCTCAGGGTTAAAGGTTTTATATACTCATAAAAGGCAGTCAGGTCAGTGATCAGATGTTACTAGATTATCCAGATTAGGGATGTCAATGGTTAACAGCCCAGAACACTTTAGACTGGTTCCACATGTGGGTCTGTGGGTTCATTTTACCATTCTTTAGTTTACTGTTCTGCGCACCACTCGGGTCTGGTAGAAGCCAGCTAGCTGAGCCGCTCAATCAGCAATTACCACTAAGAACACTGTCCTGACCCAACAGCGTTGCTGTGGCAACACTGTGCCCCCCATCCGGTCTCCTCCCAGCTCACCCTGGTGAGTAAGTGGCTCAATTTTGAGCTGTAAAACTCCTGTAGCATTATTGACTGTGTTATCACTGTTAGCTCTGTCAGCAGTGTTAGCAGCGTCAGCACAGCCAGTGGTGCTCACATAATTGACAACATGGTCAAAATGAAGCTGTTTATTAACCGCTGGCTAGCTAACGTTAGCTCCCAGCCTCAGGCTTCAGATCCTGCTTGCTTTGCAATCTCATTTTATATGCACATATGTCACTACCACTAATAGTGCTTTTCAGATTGGAATGTTCTTTTCCAGACTTTAAATTGCATATCTTGCTCTTTTTTTGTCTGTTTTGTTTGTTTTGTTTTTCTTTCTCTTGTTGATGTGTTTTTTTTTAACTGTAGCATTTTTTAATACCTTGTATTTTTATTAATTTGCCAAAGTTTTTTTTTTTTTTTTTGGGTGGCTCTAGTGTACTAATAGTGCCACAGTGTATGGTGTAGGTGTTGGTATATACGGAAGTTTTCTTTGTAATCATTGTATGTTGGTACATACATTAATCAAAAATTTTAAAAAAATTTGCACTGTCCCTTTTTAATGAAAACTAAACCTAAAGTGACACAGGTGGTCCAATGCGAACAGAGCAGCCGAGGAACCAGTGGAGACCAAAGGCTGGACAGTGTACATGCCAACAGAAAATAAAATAAACTGGAAGACTTTACATCACAAAACATCAACATTTTTTCTCAATAAAAACTAAATGCAACGCTAAAGCTCACTGAAGCAATGCGCCAGACTACTGCATCATTAGTTACCAGTTAATAATCTGTAAGTTGGGTTCAACTGGAAGTTAGCTTTGTAACACTAACAGTGTTTTCAACAATAATAATAATAATAATAATAAATAATAATAATAATAATAATAACAATAATAACAATAATAATGCAAAATCTCATTAAGACATTGTATTGTTTAATACATTAATACTATTTCAGTAGGCTGCATTATGCAGCATTTTCCATTCCATCATTTCTGCCCTTTCTATAAGCGTTAATAACGGCTCTACAGTCTCAGCTGGTTGAGTCAGTTCGTGAGAAAAAGATATTCAGTTTGTTATAAACTAACTGCAGATCTGAGAGGAGAACAACCGTGTTTCTGATGGAAGATGATTTTTTCCTCAGCATCTCCCACCCTCAGCACGCCGCTCCCACTCATGTAGAATACCTGGCCTCTTTATGTCCCAGAGCAGGAGATGCTAGGAACAACACGAGTATTTGTGACAGATATGGCAGCGGCTTAGTGGCTCGAGCACAGCGATATGAATATTTCAACCACATGCTCCTGGCACAACACATCAGCTCAGCGCCCCACCCTGCTGCTGGGATCAAATGTCAAGCTGGTCGCCAGACATGTAGACACGCGCAGAGACCAGCCGTCATGTGTCGGTTCATAGATGGTGCTGTATGTCATTTTCAGGATGGTCTCAAGTTCAGCACTGACCATTAAAGTCATTAGGAATAGGAAGAATGTTCAGGAAAAAAATGCCTCTGCTGCTGATGCACTTCATATTTTGTACTTTGCTTTTTCCCCTTTAGTTCTTCAGTATTTCTTTTATTCTTGTGAATAAACGCCAAATATTTCAACAGCAGCGACAAAGAGTACAAAGAGAATTCCTATTAACGGCTTCTTTTAAACAACTATTAATGAGTGTCCTTGTTTAAAATCACGCTGGGAGAGGATCACAGGCGTGCACATCATTTCTCCTCTTACAGCAGCTCCGCAGACTGGAATGCAGTGCAGCCACAACACGTGAGTTTGGACAGCAGCTGCTCACTGACATACAGCACATTAACCTACGCAACATATGTATGCAAGAACGCACATATTTCCAACTTGAGTGCAAACACGGGGGTCTGAATGCAGCATAAGAAAAGTAATGTCGATCCAGTTTTCTGAGGGCAAAGACAGTAAAAAATGTGAATATGTTGTTGCGTTGCGAGGCGATTTAAGTGTTACTCCTAAATTTTGTGCTAGTGCTCCTGAAATGTTCAGTACAGAGCATCAGTGCTACTAGTGGAAACAGCTAATCTGAAGCCCTGTGATGGCGAGGAGCATGTGGTTCAATGTGTGTAGTCTGCTGTAATGCTTTCCTCCTTGATTGTACAAAACAAGTAAATAGTTCCAGTTTTTTAAAAATCCCAAACCAGCCTCCACTTGTCCAAATCCTAACATTCAGGACATTCAGGAGCCATAATCTCAACAATGCACCCTCCAAACCGATAATATCTTGACCCAGGACCAAATGCCATCTCATCAGTCATCAATTATTACTGCACCTGTGAATGATGATGGCGCATTTTCAGCAGATCGAAGTATTGAGTGAGCTAAGACTCAGATCTGTGTGATGGGCCTGACAAACATGCCAGGATTTGTATAAAGCTCAGGAGCCCACGGGGCAGACCTGCAGTAGTGATTTACACAAGGCCGCATGACCCCTGCAACACAACTTTTACAGCCATCAATTATTAACTGAGCCTTATGAGCTTGCTTGCTGCCAGGGAGAAGCTGCCATTGTCTGGATTCAAGATGCAGCCCACACCCTCACTTTAGCCCTTTGAAATATGATTAAATTGGCTTGTTTTTTGTTTTTGTTTTTTTTTCCAAAAACATGGGAAGAGAACAATGAGCAAAAAAAGAAGAAATGACCTAATACTGAGCACAAATTTTGTACAAAGTTAGTATTAAAAAAAAAAGGAAATTACGGAAAAAGAAAACTAGCAAAAATAATGAAAAGTTAAAAACAAACAAATATGACAAAAACAAAGAAAAAACAAATGGCCTGAAAAAAAGTGCTTAATAATAATAATAATAATAATATTATTATTATTATTATTATTATTATATTATTATTATTATTATTATTATCATTATATATATTAATTCATATAAGTATTCAACAAGTATCAACAAAGTATTAACAGAAATAAAACCAATTAGCACTAGGTTCAAAGGGAAAAAGACTTAAAAAAAGACATCTTCTGCCTTGTTCTGCAACAGAGCACAGGGTTATTGGGGAGGATTTCACTGTGCTGAACACCAAACTCAATTTAAAATTTGAATGTTTTCATTTGCCTCAAGCAGTTTTGAGTTTGTCTGTCAGGCATCAGAAAAACCAAAAAGCCAAGCTACTCTCAATCCAGTACAAGTTGGACTTTTGCTGTTGGTTCACACCTCTCTCCACCAGTGGGATGTTACTGCCAACAGCCAGTCAGTTCTGAAACTGAACATTATATAAATTAGGGATGCGCAATAATATTGACACATCATCAGTATTGCCTGTAAAATGAATTATGGCAATCTGTCGACACATTTTTTTATTATGCACAATGAATGATTATTACATACAGTGAAAAGCATTTTTTATGCCTCCATCTGCTGGTGGGCCATCATGATAAGAGTCTGCAGAATATGATATTAATTCCACTTCAGAAGAGTCTTAATGATCACTGACATTAGGTGTGGAAAAGTGGATATAACAATAATGGTATTGGTTATCAGCTAATTGGGTTATTATATACTGGCATATCAAATATCTGGAAAAAAATCCAATATCATGCATCCCTAATATAAATAATGCCTTTTTTTCATTCATTCATTCATAGATTACATGGACGGATTTCTCACAGGAAACAGATGATTCAAAAATGTCTGATGTGTTAATAAAAGTAATACGTTCATTTATAAGAGAATGACATGGAAATGCCCCTGATCAGGACACAGGCTGCGCACCCAGGCTTTTCTGCATCCTGACAACTCCAGGGCTAAATATGATGCTGTTGGAGAGGTAACAGGATGGAGCCACACTTCTCAATTTCCAGAGCCTCCTCTCTCTCATGGGAGGCGCCTCCATCCATCATGAGGATGAGGGATGCTGCGAGGGAGGATCAGGACCTGGAGGACCCGGCTGGCCGAGCCTTAGCCCGCACTGAGCACGGCTGCAGAGGTGGCTCTGCTGCTAGCATCCAGCTAAAGGAGCAGGTTAGCTGCATTCCAGCAAAGAGACGCGATTTAACCCGACAGGTGCAACAGCACCATCATCATCCACACAGCCTCCTCCTTCCCCGCTCCGGTCAGCCGGACCATACCCACAGCAAAACACCCGAGTCAACAGCCAGCAGCACCGAGAGCCGACACACAACGAGCCTTAATTAACAGATATGATTTTCATTTTTTTAAAAAAATGTTGAATCGTGTGGGGGAAGAAGAGTCGAGCTAGCTACCAGCCGCTTCAGCACAGCGACTCAGCGAGCCGCTGTTAGCTTGGCTCTGCTGCTGCCCCTCCGCTCTCACACCACACAGCGAAGAAAAGCCAAGAAAAACACACCGTGTGTGTGCTCACACTCACCTCTCTGCCATGTTCCCGATCCTTCTTAAAATCCCTTTAGAATAAATCCCACAACGGCTCCCATGTTGCCCAAATTGCGGTCGCCGCAGTCAACGAGTCACTCCTTCCAGACCAGAGTCAAGTTATCCACAACGATTAACTCTACATCCGGCCATTGCCTTCACAATAAAAGCTTCTCCGCAATTATTGTGGCACCTGATTTGGAACTAAAATAGGAGACTATATATAAATGGGATACTGTTTTAAAGTCTGTATCCAAGACTGATTGGAAAAGAAAATATTTAAGACCTGTTTGCAATATAACCCTGTAATACTCAATTTACAACCCGCAGGCTAAATCTGGTCCCCCAGCCATTTACTAATTCACATAAATAAAATGACTCACACTGGAAATTGTTTTTGTATTTTTCGTATACATAAGGTGCCAGAGTGCATAACCTGCAACAAAATAGAGCTTGTTGGTTAAAAAAATTTTTTAAAAAAATTGCTAGAAAAGACATCCAAAAATGCCCTAAAATTCTAGCAATGTTCTGAACTCCTAGAAACTTTCTAAATTCTGAAAAATGTCCTAAGACCCAAGAAACATCCTAAAATTCTAAAAATGTCTTAAAGTCCAAAACATGTTCTAAAATTCTACAAACATTCTAAAATCCTACAAACACCATAAAATCCTTGAAACATCCTAAAATCCTAGACCTGTCCTTAATTTCCAGAAATGTCATGAAATCCTAGAAAAATTTTAAAATCCTTGAAACATCTTGAAATCATAAAAATGTCCTAGAACTTGAGAAATGTGCTAAAATCCCCAAAACATGTATGGTGCTGCTGCGACTGGCCCCTGGCCTCCTGTCATTTGGCAAATGTGAAATAATCCAAACATACACATGGCAACTTGGCAGATGCAAGATGTTCCCGTTCTTGATACTTTCCTCATGGATGTTAGGGTTATAAATTAACTGTCACATCAGAGGATAGAACCACTAAATCATCTGCACTGTCCTGCTAGAATCGCCCAAATTAAGACCAAAATGCAAATGACACAACCAAAAACGTTTACGTTCGTCTAAGTATTTTATACTGAAGTTAACATTCATGGACTTTCTGTAATAGTCTTGCTAATTTCCGCTGACTTGACGCACAGGGGAACGCACTGCCTACTTCAAGTGGCGATGCCTTCATGTTAAATGAAGACTGTATCTATGTGATTGTTGCCACTAACATATTGCTCAGCAGAGATTCCAGTCCATTTATTTCAGTTACTTTGTCTGGGTTTGGGGGATGGCAGCCAGTCCAAGGCATGCTCTGGGGCACCCTGAACATGTCTTCAATGCATCACAGGGAGACCACAGAGACACAGACACTCCCATTCATTCATACAGGAGAACAATTTGGAGAATCCACCCTTGTGACTGTGGGATGAAACCCATGCGAACATGCAGAAAGCATATGGACGCACAGCTAATAAGAAATCACACTTCTTCATCTATGAACTCACCTGCAGGGAAATCTGAGGGGGGTGACGACTGGTAAAGTAGGACACTTTCTGAAAATTTACCCAAGTATGATCCAAATGTCTTAGCCCTTCATATGAAACTATTCTTAAAACATTCAGATTTAAATATTGGTGGTCAAAGGTCACTGTGAGGTCACTGTGACCTCACAAAACATGTTTTTTGCCAGAATTTAAGAATTAATACGCTAATTATGACAACATTTCACACACACACAGTAAATTTATGAAGTGATCCCATTTTAAAACCAAGAGGTCAAAGGTCAACTTCACTTTGATATCATAAATTGATGAGGACACATAAAAAGAGAAGTCACTTCTCTCAGTGATTTGTTGTGAAAAGCTGTAGTAAAAGCGGCCAGTAACACAGACACATCACATTTATAAAAAAGAGAGAAAGAGAAAAAAAAAAGATTTATATGAATGCGCTATGAATGTGCTTGTTATATAACAAAATATTTAACAATCACAAACTATCCACCATCCATCAGTTTTTAAAATGTTATAACTTATATATATATATGTTTCCCTCTTCGTATTATTTGCTCATCCCGTCTCCTCTCCTCTCATTCCTTTCTCAGCTGCAGACACGCATACATAAACACGAATGACCTGAATGACCACCTTTGGCATAGTAAAATAACCACTTTGCAAATCAACAACAGTAACAATGCCATCATGCCTGATCATTTTTGTATGTTTGTATGTTTTTTTTTTTTGTATGTCCTTATTTGTCCTGATTTGTCCGGTCTGGTCTAAATATCTGTCCTCATCTAGCCTCATGTATACGTTGCCTATCAATCTGTTTTTGGTATTTTTACTGCCCCTTTCCACTCACTGATGAAAGAAAAAAAAAAGTACAAAAATAAAAATAAACCATAGCCTACTCTGTAAGAATATAAGATATGTATCCATAGAATATATGAAGAATATGCATATATAGAAAAAATTATAACACACTAGATTAAAATTAATAACACTAACATGCTAAATACCTTTAAAAAATTAAAATATCTATTAACCTGAATACTACATACATAAAACAGTGTGCAAATTTGTTGAAGTGTTAGTTTTGTGAATGCAGTGAGGTAGAGCGGGACAATGAGAATGTTTAAATTCACCATGTGCATTTGGGTCAGAACTCTACAGCTGGCAGTTCTTTGTCAGACAGCGGTGAGGAGTCACACAGGTTTATCGCTTTGGGCAGGACAGATTTCCTGCGTCTGTCCTTGTGACAGCAAAGTGGCACCAGTCTGTTAGAGGCCGAGCTCCACTGTCTGTCCAGTAAGTGGCGGAGAGGATGGGCAGGATTATCCATAATGAATAAAAGTCTGTTCAGTGTCCTCCTCTCCACCACAGTGTCCAGCTTGTAGCCAATAACAGAAAGAACGGAGTCAGCCTTCTTAATCAGTTTATGAAGTCTGTTTGTGTCACTGGCTGATGCTGCTCCCCCAGCAGACCACAGCAAAGTACAGAGCGCTGGCTACAGACTGAGGAAAGATTCACAGCATCTTGCTGCACACACTGCATAGACTGCACACTAATAATTATAATAATAATAATAGATTTTGTTTAAAATGCACTTTACATTTGAAACAAATATCAAAGTGCTACATGATAAAAAAAAAAAAGGAAAAAAACCAAACAAACTAACAGATGAAAAACAATTAATATAAAAGGATAAAAGCAAGAAGGGCACCAGCAAGAAGTCAGTTAGAGGTCATAAGTTTTGCTAAAAAGGAAAGTTTTGAGCCCCTTTCCCTATGAGACAAAAGAGAACTTTCTGGTGGTCAGTTGTACAACCAGGCAGGCTACAAACATCCTCATCCTATAGAATCTGCTTCGCAGTCTTTCATTTTAGATTTAAAAACCTTTAATGACTCCAGCTCTTTGAGTTTCAAGTCATTCTGCAACAAGTTCTCGGCTGAGTGTGCAGAATACCCAAAAGCCCTTTTCCCAATTTCTGTCCGAGCGTTTGGGACAGAAAGAGGTCCTGAGAATGCAAAGAAAACTGTCCAGAACTTTTCTGTGTGATAAAAGCAGAGATATCGTGGGAGCAGACCAAGAACTGCCTTATATATAAAGGTGGACCAATGGAAGAGCCTACGAGAGTACAACTCACAGTGGTGAGTCAGAGCTTTACAGTTTGTAATCAACCTGACAGACTGTTGGTGAGCTGTATCAACCATATGGAGACACTGTTGAAAATGATCGAGATAAATATTTTTCTTTGTACTCAAACATTAAAAATTATTTGGGGTGGATGTCAGGAATGAATGTAATATACTGTAAAACTTCAAATATAAACCTAATCCCAATTAGACACCCAGTCTGTTTTAGAAGCCCAGTGTGGCTGCACATTTTGACAAAGAAAGGCCTGTTTCAATTAGAGCCCCGGTCTGGTTACCATGCAGTTCTTTTTTATCTTTTATATCTTTTTTTGGGATGTTGGCTACCTGCTGGAGTTATCATTAGTTAGCTGCTTAGATCACTTCATACTAAATGTTAAGACTTTTGCCAATATGGACATACGATACAGCTTGTTAAGATTCTCAGTGATACAATCATTCAGTTCATTTGACTGAAACCATGATCACCAAAGAAGAAGTAATACCAGCAGAGTAAATAAGAGATGGACAAAACAGATGCTTAAATAAGCAATGTCATTGTATTTTTCATCTTTGCTGAGTAACAGTTTTATGTGAAAGAAATCAAAATCCTGACCCATATAGACGCCTGTCCAAAATACAAGCCTGTTGAGTTTAATGATTCAAACAAATAATAGTATGGGCTATTTACTGAAGTTTTGCAGTATAAATGGAATTGCTCTTTGTATAGCATTGTTTTAGTCGATCAACCACTCAAAGCACTTATACACTGCGAGTCACATTCACACGCAGGGGGCCCAGGTTAACATACAAGGTTCCACCTGCTACTCCGTTTTTATACATTCATACACAATGCCAATTTTGGGTTGCGCGTCTTATCCAAGGATATTCTGACACACAGACTGGAAGAGCCGGAGAAAGAAATTGCCAAAATCTCCTGAGCCACAGCTGCCCTGATATTATGAATACTGTGGTGCGAGAGGTGTGGTTGGTGCAGAGTGGAACTTTCTGGCACAACTTCACCAACTTCCGAGGTGCATGGAGAATGAAGATATCAAAGAGCTCCAGCAACACTTGTAGTTTAAAGAAAAACTTTATTAGACCAACACGTTTCGGCTTGTGGTCTTCATCAGGGTCATCAAGAAACGCATTGCAAACGTCATTTAAAAAGGTAGGTATGAAATTCATTTTTTTTTCTTTAGGTAAAGAAGTACAAAAATACAACCAATCATATACAACTACAGTGGTCCCTCGTTTATCGCGGGAGTTACGCTCTAAAAATAACCCCCAATAGGCGAAATCCGCAAAGTAGTCAGCTTTATTTTTTTTATAATAATACAATAATACAATTTACAATTTTTTTTATTATAGATGTTTTAAGGCTGTAAATTTGGCAAGCTGAACGCAAAAAAAAATAAAAAAGAATGCAAAATTGCACTAAAAAAAGCCGCGAAACTGCGAGGCCGCAAAAGGTGAACCGCGTTATAGCGAGGGACCACTGTACACATACTGTATATAAGCCAACAGATCACCTGTAAAGGTGAGTTGGTTAGAATTTATGTGACTTTAGACCAATAAAACCTGACAGGGAGGCAAGGGAAGTGTAGACAGCTGGAGACATGAGTGGCACCATAATAAGTCATAAACTGGGAAACAGCAACAGGATGTGGTATTAGAATAATAATCTACAGTGCTATATGCAGAAAAGATAATAAAAAAAGACCAGCAAATGAGAAACCACAAGGGATTATAAGGTATAAAGGTATTGTCTTCAAACAACTCATTGTAAAAATAAATTACAAAACCACACTTAAAAACACTATAAACAGTCATTAATTGAAAAATCCTCATTCATACCACCTGGAAATATAAATTTTAAATAAAAAATCCAAAATGCTTCTCTCCTTTTTCTCATATAATTGACATTACCACCTTTTTCACGTGGTTTGATCACTTCTATGCCCAAGAAGAACAAAGAAGAGAGAGGATGCTTCATTTCATTAGTGTCTTGCCATGGGGCTGGTGACGTCATTCCTTTTAATGGCTCTTCTGTGGTGATGCGTTTCTTTCAGGGAGCAGGAAGTTTCACCTATATATAATTTGCCACATGGACATCTTATCATGTACACTACATTTTTTGATTTGCATTTAATAAAATCCTTAATATTGATTGTTTCCCCATTGATAGAACAATTAAAATACTGACAGTTTATAGTGTATTGGCACACATATGCAGGTTGCACACTTACAATTGCAGTTTAAAGTGTTTGCTGTCCATGACTTCAGGCTGTTCACATGCTCTGACTATTCTGTCCTTTATATTTCTTCCTCTCTTAAAGGTGACCATTGGTGGGTCCATAAAGGTGTTTTTTAAGGATGGAGCATTCTGAAGAATGTGCCAATGTTTTAAGATTATACTTTTGATGTTTTTAGCTTTGGTAGTGAATGTGGTGCAGTAGACAAGGTGTGGATTGGGTTTTAGAGATTTATTCACTTACAGATATGTGTCTGCTCTTTGAATCCACGATGTTTTCTGCATTTACAAGTCAATCTTCAGGATAATTTCTATCCCTACATTTTGATAACATCTCTGCTTTGCTTTGGTCATATTGTTCTGCGACAGCACAGATTCTTTTCAGTGTAATGAGCTGACTTAAAACCAGACTGTTTTAAGAAGAATTGGATGGAAACTTGCTGCATGAACAAGTGTAATTCGATCTGTAGGTTTGGTGTAAAGAGAGGAAGAGATGACGTTATCTTTTTTTTCTTTATGTGTGGTTGGTGAAATCAAATCAAACAGCAGTGCGATCCAGTCCAGCAGATGTGATGATAAAACCAGCAGCCTCAGTGTGGGCAGCACAGCGTTCTCACGTTCCTCTAATCCATGTCAGAGCAGCAAATCTGACTCTCTCCTGGTTGTTGAACCCTCAGAACTCTCTGTTGCTGTGTGGATCTTGCACGGTGCAGGGCTGAGTGTGCTGCATGGTGACACTGTCTCTTCTGCATCTGCACTTGAGTGGAATATCTGTGACTTTGTTTCAGCTGTATTTGCCATCAGTCAGCTCCAGGCAGGGCCCTGCTGTGCAGAATGTAACATGCCTCCTGTAGAGTGATGCTGTTCTGACACCTTGATGTGTGCATTCACACAGCTTCTCTTATGGCTGGAGGATGTCAGTGTGCCATCAACTCAGGCTTCATCGCACATCCACATTGTTCTTGTCTGCTTTTGTTTGCATCGTGGAAGTGGTATGTAACCTGGAGTAACTCACTGTCTGTTTGTCCCTCAGTCTCAGCTGTCTCTCATAGTTCCAGTGCTTCTACCAGAGCTGACAGTCACCGAGCAGTGACAGACACACAGGGCCTCAGCATCACACCCACACATTTTCTGTCCTTGTACTTCTTACAGTATTACAGTATCACAGTGACATCAACAGTTTTGTGACCAATCTCATGTAAAGGACAGTTACATGAAATGGTAGAAAGTAAGTACATTTGCTCAAATATTGTTTTCAAGTACAACTTTGAGGTACTTGTATTTTACTAAAGTATTTTCTTTTCATGCCATATTACACTTTGACTTCACTACACTTCAGAAGAAAATGTATTTTTAAAAAAGCCACTGGTCACTTTACACATTAAGGTTTTCCAATAAAAAAACATAGCAAGGATTTCTAAAATACTATGTGTTGTTATAAATTAAACTACCCAACAGTTTAAACAAGTTGAAATGATTATTAATTAGCAGACTGACAGAACATAAACTGGAAACTATTTTGATAACCATTTAAGTCAAATCAAGTCAGTTTTACTTATAAAGCCCATTGTCACAAATCACAGTTTGCCTCAGAGGGCTTTTCAGCATACAGCATCCCTCTGTCCTTAGACCGGCACACCGACCAAGGAAAAACTCAAAGTCATTTTCTATTTTATATGTGTTTTTCTTTTTTCTTTTAGATTTTTCTGCATCGGGTTCTTTTACTTCAAATACTTAAATAAAAATTTCCCTAATTATACTTTTACTTGCGTAACATTTTCAATACAGAACTTTTGCTTTTAACTGAGTATTTTCACAGTTTCTTATCAGTACTAATACTTAAGTAAAGAAACTGAATACTTCCTCCACCTCTGGTTATATGTATCTCATGTAAAGGGTTACATATGATGTAACTGATATATATGTCAGGTACATATGGCCCAGTATTTCAGAGGGGCCTCTCAGAGGCACAGATGATACCTGATCTGAGGAGAAATATCCTTTATAAAATCATTTAACAAAACACAATATAAATTGTGAGTGCTGACTCATCATTAATCTCTGCAGGATCAGTAATGTACTCATGTTCAATCACTGTGACCTGCAGCACAGACTCTGGGGCCCCTCTGTGGCTGCTCGTGGTACTACTACCTGGTCAAACTTTGGGAGCTTTCGTTTTATTTGACCTCAGACCAAAGTTCACTGTCAAATATTAAGTTTGTGAAAACACATCCAGCCTACAAAAACTAGGTGCAGGACCAGAGAAAATTCAAAAGAACTGTGTCCGCACACTTAACTATGCTCCCATAAATATTTCATTTAATTAGCACCAAGGTGATGTTTCAAGCTACAAGCTCTTTATCAGACTGCCTTACACTGGAAATGTGATCAAATCTACTGTTTGCACTAAACTGCTGTTTAGTAAGCAAGCCTTTTAATCAATCAATTAATTGTTTTAACCAATCAATTTAATCAAAGAAATTAAAACCCAGTAATGCAGTAATGTGACAAACAATATCATAAAATGCCCTTACAGATATTATAAAAAACTTTTAGCTGATAATGAAATAATACTGTTCAGGTGGTCTTTAAAAAAAATCCAAAACTTATAATGTAATAAAATGCAATGAAAAATAAAAAAATATTTTTCATTGCATTAAAAAAAAAAAAAATTATTATTTTCCAGGTAATTTCCTTGTTTGCTGTTTTTTCCACTTTATCTTTGGGGTATCTTTTGTGCTTTTTTATTTGGAAGCCTTTTGGTCATTTCTTCTTTCATTTCTTGCTTTTAAAAGAAATCAAGACAATTTGCTCAGGTTTCAACAGTTAATGAGTGAAAATGTTTACTCTAAAGACCCTGCCTGTGTCATTAAAATATTTTGACTTGAGTCATTCCTCGTGCGATAAACAGCAGTACATGCTGCTTCCGAGTGCAAATGTCGCATACTCACTCACAGCCAGACTGCAGGTCGACTTTTAATGGTTGATTTGACTGAGTCACTCATGGTCACATGTTGTCAGACACATCCAGTGGTGGACTATAACTATACAGCTCCATTGACAAGACATACTTGCATTTTATTTGATTCTTTACATTGAATTCTCTTTCATGATTACACTCCACATTACAGAGAGTGATAGTGATCTTTTGACACCACTACATTCATTGGACAGCCACTGTTACTCTGCAGATGAAAAAGTTCTATGCAAGATATTGTTAAATATTGTTGCTACCCAAATGTATAGATCAGATCAGCTGCATCTCAAACAGCTGCAACGGTAAAATACAGTTTACATATTAAGGCATCAGTAATAACAGTTTAATAACACTATTATTCTGCTGCATAATAGTAACTTCAGATGCATGAGCTACATTTTGTTGATAACATTTTGAAACATGAATTTTACTTTGAGTATTTGTACATTGTGGTATTGCTACTTTTACATAATTAAAGAATCTAAATGTTATTTGAACCACTGGAGATTTTATAAAGCTGTTCCAAATCCATCGTTCATGCTTTCATGTCAGTCAGGCTACGTGTGTGACAATTTATTTTCGTTTAGTTAATTAGTCTATAGGTTTAAATGAATAAGAAAGCTGGTTCATTCAAATTCAGTGACTTTAAAGAAAGGAATGGGATTAAATAAATTTGTACTTCTTGTCACTGCTTTTCCGATAAACCATGTCATCCTGTGATTGATCATTTCTTTTGCTTTATGTTTTTCATTGTCTGTAAATAGTACTTTTTTTGTTTGTCAGCTTGTTTGTAATATAATTTCTCTATTTTCCTTTTTACATGTTTGAAATACATCAAAGCAAATTTACTAATTTATGTCTATTGCATTATATTTGATTTTTGCTGTTTTTCTGTAAATTTGAGTTAATTTGATTTAAAACCTGATATTCTTTGAAATTTTGTAATTTATTCACTTTTCAGTTTTTGTATAGTCAGTCATATCAGTAAATGATACGTGATGCGATCAGTGGGATTTTGATTTTCATTGACTGTATGAAATATTTTCAGAAATATTTTGTAACCAAATGTT
Source organism: Plectropomus leopardus (assembly GCF_008729295.1). Classification (NCBI taxonomy): domain Eukaryota; kingdom Metazoa; phylum Chordata; class Actinopteri; order Perciformes; family Serranidae; genus Plectropomus; species Plectropomus leopardus. The sequence continues at coordinate 1,627,825 of NC_056465.1, read as the reverse complement.
GAGTGATTGCAGTAAATTTTACTGTAACATTTTTTTGTTGTTGTTTGGTTTTGTTGTTGTTTTTGCATGGATTTAAGGATAAAAATGAAAGGAATGAAGGTGAAAATAGAAATTAAGATTCCACCATCCCGTACTCCACGTAACACGCATTACAAAGGTACCTGTGTCAAGGGGGGCACTAAAATTTAATGCACACCGCTAGAACTCGCTCGTTTTTATTTTCTGTTGTTTTGGCTGCACTTCTGTCGGTGTTGGTGTGTTTATTCTGAACTTTGGCCGCATGAGTCTGATAATCCTGCAAATATCTTTTATGAATCACTGAAATGATACCTTGTGTTTTCCAACTACTAGAGCCACCCACTCATCGTGCATTGAGAAGTTATGTTAGCAGCTTTGTGCAAAGGTGCCGTTATCCGGATTCGAACCGGGTTGCTGCAGGCCCAACGCAGAAAACTAACCACTATACGATCACAGCGAGCTATCCACCAAGACACCTTTATCGTTGAGCAACCGCAATATGGAGTAATTCGATTATAACAAAATATTAATAGCTTTATGATGATTGTACACAGTAGCACTGCTCATGCAAAATGGTGATGTTTTATACAATATAGTAATACACAGCTATGATTTCATAAAAACAGTCGTGTCAGCAGCATTTGACTTTCAGTCAGTCTGTTTGGTGTCAGGTTAATCAGTTGTTCCCATGGATGTATTATTGTTCCTAGCAGAGACAATGAAACTGCGGTGTGTTCATGAAAAAGCAACAGAAATGTTGTAAAGAAAGCCCCACAATGCACTGCAAAGCTGCAGTAGGTGGTGGACAATAAGAAAGACAGCACACGGATACGAAAGATATACAATGAAAGAGCAGTATAAATCCAATTCACAATCACACGCCTTTAATTAGCAATATAATACCAAACTCTGGTAATATTTGGGCCCCCATATTAAATTTGACATTTCCCTTGTATATCAGTATTACCTGTTGAGACTAAAAGCACACCGTCGTGGCCGAAGGCTTTTACCCTTGAAACCAATATGCGGGGAAAACGGATGTTACCTTTTCCAGGTTTTTCCCATAGTCCCTGAATACGGCAGGAGAGCTCAGATATGGCTCAGATCCACGGGAGAGCTGAGTTGTTTCTCGCCTCCGCCCCCCTCCGATCTCAGTCCGATCAAACCCGAGCGTTTCCGAAAAGTAACTCGTGGTCTCATTTCATTGGCGATCCGCTCGTCCAATGAGCTGCGGCCATCTGTGCAGGGCTAGTCGCTGTAGAGCTTCTCGGGTTACATTTCCTTGAGGCTTTATTAGCTGATTTCACCTCAAAGCTGCACTCTGAACCCCTGCTCCGGTCACCACCGCCGAAATGAAGCTCTCTGTGGCTCTCCTGGCAGTTTTTACTTCGCTGGCTGTCACTATCGACGCTACCGTCTACTTCAAGGAACAGTTTCTGGATGGAGGTGCAGTATATAGTCCGCTCCGTGTCTGCCTGTCCTGTCTGTGAGAAATTGGGATGTTAAAGTGGCTGCAATAACTGCCTGTGACAGTAACCGTACCAGCTATTATGTTGTCTTCAATAGCTGAACATGTTTCATTTAAAATGACCATACTACGTAATTTTAAGCCATTACAGTAAGTTAGGCCAGGTTATGGCTATTACTTTACTGAGAGATATTTTAACCTGGAAAAAAGAGAAGTAGCTAAATACAGTAACGTTTAGTCAGCGTTGTGATATTATTTTAAAAATTGTATTGTAATATCGAAAAATGCTTTAGGTGACATCTTCGCATGGGAGTCCGAATACTCTTTCACTTTTGATATCACACTGAACCATATTAATAGCTCTCATATGAACTCTCCGACGACCGCAGTGCTGTTGGTAGGCTTTCCCCCAAAACTACTAAACACAGAGCTGTGACTGACTGTCCTCAATGTGCCAAAGCAGTCAGAATAAAACCAGAATTAAGCCTGAGCATGTATAAATCAATTCATGAATAAGGAGGGAAGTAGGATACTAACTATTTAGATGAGATTTGACTCTTATAAACCATTTGTGCCAAAGATATTATAGTGTTAAATGATTTGTAGACCAGATTCCCCTCCCCTCTGCCATTGCGCTCATTCATATTTTCTCAAAAATTCGGCTTTTATTTTGAAGTCGTCTTATTCTGGTGTAATTCTTCAAATTCAGTACAGCAAGTTTTAAGGGGAGCAACATCTAAATGAAGAATTTCAGTACGTTACTTACATGGCTGAGGAGAGTTCAATCAATACTTTTTCTCTTTCAAAACCAGGAAATCTCAAACGTGTTTTGTCATGGGCCATATAATCTCCATAGACAATAAATGGGATACTGATTTTATGGACCCACAGAATGTTTGTTTGTCTTTTTTATGTCCAGACCAGCTTTATGCTATTGTAGTGTTAGAACAGAAAATGTCCAATGTCCTCAGATTTGGGAGAGTTGCTCATTTTTACTAACATTTTTGGACTGTCTGAGACCATAGGAACAACATTATGAATTTAAAAAATGGGTGAAGTTACCGTTTTATTGTGTTTCTGAGACAGGCAGTAAAACAGATGTGTAATGTAGTTTAGTAATAATGTACGGACTGTGAATGGAGTTTTTCTCACACTTGTGGCCATATGAAAAAAAGATATTTAAATCAGTGTCAAGATATTTAAATCAAGTACCAAAGTTTCCACGTGACAGTCACTGTCAGGATATTCCTACCATGTACATTGATCGAGGTCAACACCTCTCCAACACAGGAGTGTGTTCACAAAAAACTCAGCATCAGTAACAAGTTGAGTGTAATTGCTGTGTTTCAGATGGATGGAAGAGCCGTTGGACTGAGTCCAAACACAAGTCCGACTATGGCCAGTGGAAATTGAGTGCTGGAAAGTTCTATGGTGATGCAGAGGCTGATAAAGGTAATCCTGGCATATTCTGTCACACAGACAACTGATACAAACATTTCAGACACAGCTGGTGTCTTATCATGCAAATGTAGGTAAAAGAGGTTTATGTATATAAGCTGATCCCAGTACAGCCACCACAGAGACAAGAAACTGCCCAGTAAAGAATGTGCTGAGATTAGACCCAGAGCTGGAATAACCTGCCAAGTCACCCTGGGGTGAAAATTGGGGGAGTATCTGGCATACAAAAAAAAATCCGGATTCATTTTCATGAGAATAGCCCCCCACCCTCCCTCAATGGCAAGAAGAGGTAATGAAGTGTACTCAATCAAAAAAATAACAGCAAAACTCCATGTAAGGATGGACAGCTTTTTGATTCTCCTGTAATTACCTATTTCAGATCCCCACAGCGATAAGCTGCTGAACTGACTTTATGGTGAATTTCGCCAAAACTGATATAATGACTTCTTTTGATGTATTTTTATGTTTATTGTACTAACTTTATTTTTCTTGAGACTCCTACGGTATGTGGAAGCACATATTGCCATGATTTATAATTTCTGTGTTTATTTGCTGAACGGTAACTAGTTCTTCCTCTTTTTTTCTTCTATCTTCTGAGAAAATAGCAATATATTATTCAGCTATGAATTAACATTTCGTTTTAAAAAATCATTACAATAAACCAATTTTACTAGGGAAATCTGGTAAAAAAGAAACTGCAGCATAGTCCCAAAAAAAGCCATGAATAGCTTTGAGCGATTGTTGCTAACAGCTGTCCACTCCTGCACCTGTACTTACGACAGGTCTGCAGACCAGCCAGGACGCCCGCTTCTACGCCCTGTCAGCCCGCTTTGAGCCCTTCAGCAACGAGGGAAAGCCCCTGGTCATCCAGCTCACTGTCAAGCATGAGCAGAAGATTGACTGTGGAGGCGGCTACGTCAAGATCTTCCCCTCTGACCTGGACCAGAGCGGCATGCACGGAGACTCGCAGTATTACATCATGTTCGGTGAGTCATGTGCTGAGGCCTGCCACACAGCACCACTGTGTGAGGGGGGGGGGGCAGCTAGAGGGATGCTGGGTGCATTTTCCTGAAAAATGATTTTTACATTCAGCTATGTCAAATGTAGTCATTACTGAGCCTCCTCTATCATTTCAAATAAAGGAAAATAAATAAGTAACATTATATAATAATATAGTCTGAGCCAGGCATTTAGAGGAACTCAAATGTACTGCACTGAGCTAATGAGGAACGGCATTTTGTTTCATTCTGTGTAAGTGAATATGCAGTGAAATGACAATAAAATTGAATACTAAACTCTCAACCTTAAACACAAAGGGGAAAAAGTCATGATGTTGTTAACTTCCTGCCAAATAACAAAATACACTCTGGATTCACACGATGACCAGTGCTGCATATAAAGGCACATTTCAAACTAAAGTCAAATATGTAGTAATCAAGCCAAATCTAATTCATCACGACAACATAGAAGTAGCTTTATTTTTCATTTATTTATTTTTTATAAAAAATTCTAGCTCTATGAATGACAAACTGATATCAAAAACCTGGATTGACTACTTTTTTGCACTGCATGCAGATGACTTTCACAGGTATTTAAACTTATAAACCTTGAACAAATTGATTTGATTTCTATTGGAAACATGGGGAAACAAGGCAATGCGCAGCTTGGCAAGAAATGTTTTTTGAACTGGAAGTAATTAGTAGATTTAGAAGGTAATTTTGAAAAGAAGCAAGAAATGTAAAGAAAGCCATCATTATAACTGTATTTTAAGAATTATGTTGGATTATTAGGATTTTAAGCACATTTTAAATTTCTTTGTTTTGGATTTTTACTTTCCCTCTTCTTTTTTGTGCCAATTTTCTGGTGATTTTGTGGTGCTTTTGCTTGTTTGTTTGTTTTTAGTGAGTTCTTGCATTTTTTTAGGTCATTTCCTCTTAAGTTGCTTAATGCTTTCTTTTCATGTTTTTGAAAGAAATCAGGCCAATTTGCTGCAGTTTTAAAGGTCGCTGTTGTTTTTTCACTAACTGCAATAATTTACATGAGGATAGGATAGTAGATATTTTTAAATTTTCAGTTTGTGAGACACAATTTAGAAATTTACCACACAACTTTCACCATTTCCTCAACATTTTGTCTCTTATTCCATTACTTTTGCAAATTTATGAAGCAAGGATTTGCAGTAGCTGTTTACAGAGCTGTTCACACTTAAACATTTTTGAAGCTCAAGTTTTTTTAAAATTCCAAGCTGTGTGTGGATGGTTTATGGAGAACAGTCTGAAGATGCTGTTGGAGGAAGTTTGGTGTCAGACAAACAGAGTGATGGACTTAATAATTTCTGCAGTTGGATGCATCTGATCACCTGGGGCTACATTCTGCTGAAAGTGGCAAAAGTTTTAGCAAGTACGACTGACGGCTCCTAATACTAACCTTAACTGTGTGTGCAGGGCCCGACATCTGTGGATACAGCACAAAGAAGGTTCACGTCATCTTCAACTACAAGGGCCAGAACCACCTCATCAAGAAGGACATCAAATGCAAGGTAGCTACTGCATGGAGCCTGATGGAAAGTTTTTGAGTGTAAGGATTCTTGCTCGCTCTAAATCCCCTTCACCTCTCTCTCCAGGACGACGAGCTGACCAACCTGTACACGCTGATCCTGAATCCAGACCAGACTTACGAGGTAAGGATCAACAATGAGAAGGTGGAGTCAGGCTCCCTGGAGGACGACTGGGACATGCTGCCCGCCAAGAAAATCAAGGACCCAGAGGCCAAGAAACCCAGCGACTGGGACGACAGGGCCAAGATTGAAGACCCCACCGACACCAAGCCTGAGGTAGGACATCAGTAGGACAGTACCCAATACCATTTTCTGGGCTCTGGAGCTTTGCCATCAATGAGCAGAGAATAATCAGAACTGAGTGAGAGACTGCCCAGAGTTTCCCCAACGGCTTGTCAGCGGTTGTGACACTATAGTTTGTAAAGTTTTATCAAAACTGTTATCAGTACAATAATCTGTTCAGTGTTCTAAATTAAGTCTGTTAAATTTTGCTGTGCATCTGAAATCACAAATGTTCTCATGCAAGATACTGGGATTGACCTGCTCTATGCAGCAGGAAAGGATCCACTCAGGGAGGCTCACATGTTTGCGTTCTGGTGCTGCTCAAACCGACACAGAAACGACTCGATTCAGTCAGTAAACCCGCTAATAACCATTGGTTTAAATGATTAATCCTGTCACTTTGTGTGTGACAGGCGCAGCAGCAGGATCACAAACACTGAAATGGCATTTGTCCTGTAAACTGAATACCATCTAATCAATCAATACTTAAATAGCTGAATATTTGGGTCCATTTTTTATATTTTGATAGTTTGAAGCTGGTTTAAAATACCAGCTTCAAAGAATCAACAAATCCAGAATCAGAGTTATCCAAATCAGTTAATGAACCAGAGTCGTGGAGCAGGTGTCTTCTCAGAACCAGACAACATTTTTTTAGTGTCAGATATAAAAAGGTCATTAAAATCTAAACCAAGTACCAGACAGAATAATGCAGCATAGTTGTACAGCAGAGAATCGGGCTGAAACTAACATGATTTAAAGTCCACACAAATGCGTGGTCATGCCAGCATGCTTGTTATTAGAGCAGAGCTGAGGACAGTAACACAAACTACGATGAAGGGTGATATTGAAAAGATACGTCGATGTAGATTAGCCTTGACAGCATCATCTATCTTGTCTGTAGTGCTCGCCATTGTTATTTTTACTCATTGTTCAGTGCTTGACAAGAGCTTGACACCAGCATTAAGGCTCATTTATGTTCCCTTAAATTACAAAAAAGAGATTGCTTTTTCAAACGTTGTAAATGTCACTGCCATGTGCTCCCATGTGTCCTTTATGATGGCATACATGCAGCCGATAGATGGCACCAGAGGGCAGAGTCAAAAGTCTCACACAACAACAGACTGCGAGGCCATTAAATACATCCTGACATATGGATGAAGAATTCTTTTCACTACTTTCACCAAATATTACTGTATATTCTTATATATAACTGACTTGATTCATTCTGCCAATATTTAAACATCTTTGTCGTCTCCTTCAGTCATGTTTTACTTGAGCTACACTCTTCTGCCTCCAGGATGTCTGGTGTTACTGCTCCGTTTCAGCCGTATCTGCAACGTAAAGACACAAGGGCATATAACATTGAGCAGTGGCACTGATTGGCTAATTGAGACCCCCCCGACCCTCATTGGATTTTTTTTCTTGTTGTTTTTTTTTTTTTAAATGAAACTGCTGTTTCATGTCATGATGCCAGACGATCAGTCAAGTTTAGGTCAGTGGAGTGGGTTGATTCAAAGTTGTGGACTCAGGTAAACAGCATAGTGAATATTAAACCTGGCTCGTAAGGTATAACTCTATGGGTTTGTGAGCTGACCACAAATATCACATTATAGATGCTGATAGACTCACACATCTTGGCATCAGTTGTCAAACTGATTTTGGATGAATTTATCTTGAATAACAAAGTGCTCTTATTTTGAAAAAAAAAAGGCAACTTGGTTAGAAAGTCAAAAGCATGATCAGCTCTCATGATTCTAAATCTCTTTTTAGTCAGCTCTAAAGAAAGCAGAAATCCAGGCTTGTGTCACATCGTTAGCAATCAAAGGAAGCTAATGTAGCGCTCTATGTACAGAGCCCCGCTCACATCCCTGTTTAATGACGTGCATGTTGTTACAGTGTGGTTTTACCATGAGGACTTGAGTGATAATTGTAATTGTGCTGTCTCTCAGGACTGGGACAAACCAGAGACCATCCCCGATCCTGATGCCAAAAAGCCTGATGACTGGGATGAAGACATGGACGGAGAATGGGAACCTCCCATGATCACCAACCCAGAATACAAGGTACATCTTTTACAGTGCAGGACATGGACCAGAGTTTTGAGAGACACAGTGATTGATCAGTATTTGAAGTCCTTTAAAAAGTTTTTGGGAGAATAAATTAATGTGGGGTTTAGGGTGGGGGGTAATCTTCTGAAGGCATTACTTCTATCATGGAGTTGGTCTAATAATCAGTCTCATTACTAGTAACCACTGTGTGTGTGCTTGCAGGGCGAGTGGAAACCCAAGCAGATTGACAACCCTGACTACAAAGGAGCCTGGGTCCACCCTGAGATCGACAACCCAGAGTACACTCATGACGCCGCCATGTATACGTTTGATAACATCGGAGTGCTGGGTCTGGATCTGTGGCAGGTAAAGAGTGTTACCCACCCACCTAAATTAGTATATAAAAGCCTGAGTATAAATACAGACTGGTTTCATGCTGTGTGGTAAAAACTGATGATAAAGAAGACTCATCATTTCTCTGGAATCTGTGAGGAAATCAGTGATGTTGCCATGTACAAGATCTGTGTCCCTGATGCATTCAGATCTGCAAGGACACAGTAAACTCACAGGCGTTGCATCCAGGGGACACAACCTGTTTTGTTTTTCATTTCCCTGATAAGGCTATATTATGAAAAACAAACCTGTGTTGAAATCATAGAAACAGTGGCTTTGTGAGACTTGCCTTATTTTAAAAGTATTTCTCATGTCACAGATGTCATCACTGAGAGTGAAACTTGGGTTTTAGACCACATTTAGACGAGAACGACCCTACCAAAAATGGAAAAATCTTTCCTTTGCGTTATAAACAAAATCCACATTCTTTGAAACGTGGATGGTCTCTGGTTTGCAAATTAAAAGAAAATATTTTCACAGGATGCCGACATTTTAACACTGTGTGGGCATGTGTCTCACATGAGCTGAGACTATGTTTTATCTGTCTCAGTGAGTGAAAAGGAAACTCAGACTGGGGTTTAGAAGAAAGTTTCAGTTTGATGGTTTTATTTAACTTTCAACATCCATGAATCTAACCACAATTTAGAAGCGTATAACATGAAATTTGGGTTTAACACGACATGTCAAAACACAATAAAATTTGGGACCCACTCAGAGGACCTCCTGTGGCCTCCAGGGACTCGACACATTAAAAACCTGTCAACATGACTGTGTAATAATGCTGATGTGTTTGTGTGTGTTCAGGTGAAATCTGGCACCATCTTTGACAACTTCCTGATCACTGATGATGTCAAAGAAGCAGAGGAGTTTGGGAAGGAGACCTGGGGAGTTACTAAGGTATGACTGTTGTTGCCCACTTTACCAACAGCCTGCTGTACATCATACTGTTTATTTTACACTACACAAAACAAAAGGGAACAGTTCTTCTATTTATTGTTTGAGGACTCGGCTTATAAGCTTAGTTTTTTATAAATGTCAGAATAAATGATGAATGCATTTAAAACAGAAATTCATAATTAGCGTGTATGTGTGAATGTGAAGAAAAGCAGCCCAGAAAGACGCAGGGTTTGACAGCCAGCAGCACTACTTCCTGCTGGGTTTGTTTTGGGTTACTGACTTGTACCTGTTGTTCAGGTTCACCTGGTGAGGCACATGAGGATGTAGTCATTGTTAGTGACAAGAAATGCAGTTCCTTAAACGGTAAAAAAAACAAAAGTAACAACTGCAAAAGTAAAAAGGCATTTGTCAGTCTGTGTTCCTGTCTGACTCGTGAAAGCTCATCAGTCATGCTCACGATTCCTCCTCGACAGCTCACAGGCCAGCCTCTGAGGTGACTGTCAACTGTGCGGAGCTAGCCTGTGACGTCATCAATCGATAACCGTCACAGGAAATACTAGACTTTCAAGATGTACGATATTACGCAGTTATTATTGTTATCAGTTACAATGACCCTTAAAGTATGAAATGAAAGCATAGCACATGTGCACATGCAGGGGAGATTCTCCATCCAGTGTGGAACAGTCAGTCTTCACGGTACACTGCTGCAACTTTACCTGCGAGCTCTACTTGCTACTGATTTGAATGATTTGTCACTGTTGCTGTGGTCGTTCCTGGGTAGAACAGTCTTATCTCAAGGCCAACTGTAGGGCAGTCATTAACCCATAGGGACAGTTTGGAGCATTTTAAGCACTTTTCATTCTTCATTGCTTCATAATTTCAGCTTGTGTTCATGCATATGACATATATTTTGGCAAGATAGTGTCTTTTAGTTTAATCTGTGAATTTCCAGCTCAGCTTCTACAATAAGTCTAAAATACACCATGGAAACTATTTTCCATCTGATGACATCATTTTTTTTTACCACATTTGGCATAATACATGCTATTTCCACTAGGTGCACTGTCACAATCAATGTTGCTGCTAATCATTGACAATACCCCAGGCTGGGATCAGCAAAAAAACAAAAACAAACACACTTTGCATGTAGTATATTTAAAATGATGTTTTTGTTTTTTCATCTAAGAACATAGTGGAATTATGAAAAAAACCTGGCATTTAAAGAAAAAAAAATTCTGAATAAAATTCTGAAAAGTAACATTTGATATTTATGATAACGACTGATGTTGATTTGAAAAATAATTCAAATGTAGAAAATCATATTAATGTATAATATATTTTTAAAAGCTTGATTTTGAAAAGTGCATTATGTGTGAAGCACCATGTGTTTTAAAATTAAAGCGGTTAAAGGGTTAAACATAGGATAGTGGTTTGATCTCTTGCTTCTAAATCCACATGCTGACATGTCCTAAAGAAAGACTTGAGCAGATTTTGTCATGTAAAGAAAAACTTTAGCCTCAGAATCAAAGTTGTGCCAAAGTGGTTTCAGTTTGGACATCAGCATCTTTTTTTAACTCAGGGGAACGCATATATATGTTGTATGTATGTGAAATATGTTTTGTAGTACATGAAGGTATTTTTTTATTGAAAGTATTGAATCCAAAATAAGTTAGTACTGTAAAATGCCATCTGAAGTGTGAACATAGTTGAGGCTTAGCAGCAGCATGCTACAGTGTTACATGAACCAAAAGTGTCTTGACATCAAAATACCTGCAATTGTTTTGACAAAAACCCATCAGATAGTGGTCAGTATTGTCGAAACTGATCCTGAAGAGGGCCTGAGGGCAGAAACCTCCTCTGAATCAAAGATTTCTCTAAGTCGCACTCTGTACACTCTCTGCGTGCAGAGCCAGAGGGCGACACTTAGCTTTTTTCAGCTAAGTGTCATTCAACCCCCAAACAACCTGTGTTCTTTCCCCATCAGGGACCAGAGAAGAAGATGAAGGAGGAGCAGGAGGACATGGAAAGGAAGCTGAGGGAGGAAGAGGAGAAGAGCAAGAGGAAGGACTCTGAAGGCGATGACGAGGAGGAGGAGGATGACGAGGAGGACGGAGAGGAGGAGGAGGACGACGAGGCGGAAGGCGAGCAGGACGAGGAGACGGACGAGGACGCTGGGACGGAAGAGGAGGACGGCGAGGTAAAACCGAAGGACGAGTTGTAGAGGACAGGAGGCGGCTGTCGGACTGCTGTGTGCGTCTCTCTGCAGGTTCAGACTAAGGAAACGAGCGAAAGCCCTGAGACCTGTGGCCTTTCATACAGCAGCCTTTTCTTCACGTGTCAGGGCGGGGGAGGGGTGGAAGGTGGGGGCAGGTCCGATTTCTTTTTTTATTGATTCCCTCGTTGCTTTTTTGTTTTTTAACCTTCAAATTGGAGAAGGGTTTATGTGTTTCCTCTGTTAGTGTGTGTGCTCTGGTTGAGAATAATTGAATGGGTTTTGTTGAGAGCATCCTGCAGTTATTCACAGAGCCAGCTCTTTTATTATTGCCTTTGTTGGGATGTCCAGTGAAATCGACGGTCTGATGTCTGGTTCATGCACTTTTATTTCTCCTGTGTGATGTACAACTGTTTGTTTTTAATGGACCCCCTTCATAATTTATTTTATCATTACATTGATTCCCTGTAAACCACCTGTCAGTTCCCAAAGTCCTCCAACTCTGTGTGTGTGTGTGTGTGTGTGTGTGTGTGTGTGAGAAACTGCATTAGACAAACTGTGATTTTTGCAATCGCCATTTTCTCCTTGTTCTGGATGAGTGTCTGTCCTGTGGGTGCACACTGTTAACTTTCAGTGAATAAACTGAAGTGTCTCTACAAGCTGACGGCTGTGTTCACTGCTGGTGCTCACTCACGCTCGTATCTGGAGATATCGGGCCTCATGCAGCAACATTCTCTTCAATTTCTCTTGTATTTTCTCAGAATCTTCTGGGAAGAAAAAGGTCAACTCCAGATGTACCAAATGTTCTTAACCACCCAAATCTGCTCTGACCAGGTGTGCTCAATAAGAAAGTGATGACGGCCTACTGTTTAATACACTTAAACAGATTAAATGTGATGTTAGGGAAATGCATTGAAGTATTTAAAGTAAATGTGTGCGTGCAAAAAAGTTTAGATAAATTTAATAAATCAAAATCATTAAAATAAAAAATAATGAAATGTTTATTGCATGAAAAATGACTTACACAATTAGAGAAATGATTCTCAGTTCATTTTTTTAATTAATGACCTAATTGCTTCAGCTGCACTTGTATATATCTTTAGATTCATTTGTGTGTAAAACTCTCAAATTGTAAACTAGTCTTGTAGTTATGGAGTTAAAAGTACTATATTAGTGAAATGGAGGTGTAGTGGAAAGTGGCACAGGATTAAAATACTTAAGTAATGCTCCTCAGATTTGTACTTTACTATGTATTTGAGTAAATGTACTTAGTTTCATTACCTCTCTGGTCAGCAAAGGGATAGACTAATTAAAATGACAGTCATTGGAATCAGTATACAAAGTACAGCTTTAGCCCACAAATGCAATAATTCAGTCATTATATTTACTATAAAACATGATCTAAATCTGATTAAATTATATTTGTGCATTTTTTAAAAATGTTTCTCAAATATAAAACTTATTTTTCCTAGACCTGGGCAACAATTTGTGAACTGTGAAAGCGAGATGTTTTTCTTTTATTTTGGTCAGAGTGCTCTCGACCACTTGGAAAATGTGAAAGAGCAAAAATAAGAAAACATTGGTGAATCCCAAAAATTGATGCATAGTAATAAAATAAGACCAAATGGTGGATAAGAACAAAAATAAATAAAAAAAACATTGGTATATCTGTTCTTGCATGAAGCCCATTGTTATGGGTGATACTATGATGGACAAAATAAAACTACGATGTCCACCCTTGTTTTCAAGGGTAACCTCACCTTTTTTCAAAATTCATACGTTATTCCTGTGGTCTGAGATAGAGCTGGGAAATACATTAATATGGTAGCAATATCGTGGTGTGAAACTAGATATCATCTTAGATTTTGGATATCGTAATATCAAGGTCTTTTTTCTTGTCTTGGTTCTAAAGGCTGCTTTACAGTGAAGTGAGGATATTTTCTAAACTTACCAGACTGATCTGTTATTTGCCTTCACCGCCATGGTCTCACTGTGTAAGGATTTTTTGAAAGCGCCAGTGGTCATCCCTACAATGTCGTCACAATATCGAGGTATTTGTTTGAAAATAGCGTTATATTTGATTTTCTCCATTTCCTCCAACCCTAGTCTAAGTCTGTCCAGAAATATAAGTAAATGTGAGCAATTCTGCCCCAAATCCAAAAACTAGAGCTAAAACTGATGTCATCAAGTATGAAGTCCAGAGCTGCTCCAGAGAAGATAAATGATGAAAGAATGTTCCAGATGACACTGATACCCCTTTACTGCCATATGATATCTGGTTCTTGAACTGGCCATGCCATGTTCTGGACTTTTGGAACCTTGGTGTTATCCAGTGAACCAGTAATTGTTCCCACCAGTATCGAATCATTGTAATCAAGGATGTGTGATCAGTAGAGGGCTTTGCACAATCCACAACTGGTATTTGTTTTATCCAAAAACAAGCATGGAACAATGATTAATGTGCACACTCTTTTGTCGGTGATTTCTCACCTAACCTCTCCATTGTTGCCTCTCTCCGTCCTGTCTTTCCTACCTTTAGAATATGACATGCCTGCTGATGTAATTCTAGAAAAAAATGCAATTTTTTGGTTCCAACTGAGAATCCAATTTTCCAGGTTTCGAAGTAATTTATTTTTGGTCAAAATGCTCTGAACATTTCAAAATGAGGTGCGGGAACTGGAATGGAACCGGTTCCATATATACACACAACACATATATACACACACACACACACACACACACACACACACCATATACCATATATGTAAATAGTATATAAATGTTGACGGGAAAGCTGTTGGTGGCTTTAGTTCCCCATGTATGCTAATCCTTTGAAATGCAAAAGTCACAAAATAACACAAAGAATTAACTGTTTGATGCAGTGGTTACCAGCAGCTCCAGTGTTCAGCTGTGTTAAATCACTGTTTTTCTCAATGGAGTCTGACTTTGAATGAAGCAATGCAAGGGCTTCATTTTGCTTTTGGAAATCATTAATTTTTTGGGTGACTAAAATATGGTCTGTTGCTTACCTCTCCACAGCAGTACATTACTTAGCTTCCATGTCAGACTTTTGTTTATACCGGGGTCTTGCCGACTGAGGTCTACTGCGTGTAACACACAAACTATGGATAATAACCTCATATAACCCCTTTAAAAAAAAAACCCAAAACAACAACAACAAAACCTGAACTATGCCTTTAATCTATCAATATTTAACCAATATCAATATTTGTATAGCACTTTTCATACAAACAGACTGTAACACAAAGTGCTTCAAACAGTAAACCAAGCACACAATATACATGAATAAAAACGAGCCTTTGTGATTAAGTAAAGCACAAAAAAATACAGCATGTGTACTAATTAAAACCTGGAACTGAGGAAACGCTACCATAAGTGACAAAACACCAGAATAAAACCTTTAGATAGAAAGATAAAAAAAAGGAAATAAACTAATAAATAAATGGATAAAGAAAATAGTAATAATAAAAGATAAATACGTAAATCACTCAAACTGTAAATAAGAGGTACATGACAGAATAACAGCACAAAGTGAAATTATAAATAAATAAATAAATATGTTAAACATATTAATGTGATATATGAAGTAGCAAAACTATCCCTTGAAGTATTACATGGATACACCTATGGACCATCACATCATCTATGTTGAAAGAAAACAGCCAGGGTCAGATAAACATGGCATGAGGAGATCTACATTTCCTGCTGTATCTGAGTTGTGATATTTCCTGCAGAACATGAAGGCGGCAGAGTGCAGTCCTGCCTGCAGTGTGCTGTGTCCAGCAGCAGGTGGCGCGTGTGTCCGGCTGCTCCCTGACTGCTCAGCGCCGCTCAGACAGCTGAGTCACACATACATTTAGCTACAGCCACTTCCACAAACACTGGGCGAAAAGAGCGCTTACACTAACTACCGTGAGTACACTGCTTTTGACCCCAGCTGTGTGTGACACCGCGAGGAAACATGCTGACGATAACACTGAAGACCCTCCAACAGCAGACGTTCAAAATAGAGATAGACCCAGAACTGACGGTGAGTAGAAGTTAACGGGGCTGAAGTAAACACGGTGAGGCCGGGAGGCTGCTGCATACATACGGGAATGTTAGCTCATGTGAAAAAAGAATGCCAGTCGCGGTAAAGCGATGCGAGTTATTCTTTTCATTTAAAAAGTGACGTTACGTCAATGTGATAAAAATGCGGCCATTCAAGTTAGCAATTGTGCAGGTTCTTAAGGTAACGGAGTTCATGTGAGGTAACGTTAAGTTAGCTAGTGTTAACGCGTCTACGAGCGGTTTCCCTTCACATTAAAAGTGTAACATCGTCTATTGACTAACCGGGCGAGCATCTTCATCAGTTCAGATTCATTTCAGTTCAGTGCAGAGCTTTTTATCCAAACACTCTTTAATGACAATAATGTGCAGTATTAATGCAGTAATAATGCAGTAAAATTTTGTTTCATATTTCGTTGGTTGCCTTGAATTTATTTTTCGATCATTTTAAAGTACACTTTACCGTTATACAGTTCATTTTAGAACAGTGAACATGATCATTTTTTAAATCCATGAAAATAAAAGAATATCAACAATAATATAGATAACATTAAATTGTTTTAGGGAGATTCAAGCCAAGGCATATATACCTTATTTGTTTGTATTACATACAATCTTTCCGATTAATAGAGAGGTCTGAACAGCTTTGAATTTGCTTCTCAGGGGACGTCTGAGCAGTTTGGAAATTTTATATTGAAAACACTAACCGGAAATGGCCTCTGTTTCTTCTTTGAACTTGACAGTGTTTGACTTGTTTCAGTGGCTCACCATGAATGACGATGCAATATTTTAAACCTCCTGTCTGTTAATGTAGTAATGAAAAAGCTGCTCAGCAAACCTTAATCATAGAGAACAACAAAGCCTTTTTGAATATTCTGATTATATAGAAGTCACATGGAGAACTTTAAATCGAGCTAATAATGTTTGCTGTGAAGTGGTATCACGTGAATCCTAATGACCATAAGTGTTCGAGCTACACACCATAAACGGCATTCAACTGCTGAATTATTGGGATTACCTTTTGAAAAACAAAACAAATCAAAACTGAAAATGTTGATTCAGTGCTGCTTTTTCATGACTAAAAACTGCTAGGCAGAGTCAAACATCCATGGCGGAACTTGATGTCCATTCTTTAAATCACTGCGGCTTTGCTCTCTTGTTTGTTTATCACTTACAGAAGTTCATCTGTTTACTGGTGAGACGCTAAAGTGTATTTCTTTGCCCTGGCACTCACTCATTGCAGTGACAATAAATCTCATCTAATCTATAACATCATCACACCCAATCACTCTACTTAAAATGTTCTACATTTGCTGTTTTCCTGAAAATATAAAATAATAATAATAATAATAATAATAATAATAATAAACTTGTATAGCTCCTTTCATACAGTTTATATAAATAAGGGCATTGCAAGCTCTTGAGTGCCTCACATGGAGCATATTTGGCAGCTTTTGTATCCGTAATTGCAGGAGTGTGTCCTAATCCAACCATGGGTTATTTCTCCCAATGAATTTTTAACATTTATTTCTATTGATTATGCCACTTCTATAGATATCATTAATTTAACCAGGTGAAAGTT
The DNA here is from genome assembly GCF_008729295.1 of Plectropomus leopardus. NCBI lineage: Eukaryota > Metazoa > Chordata > Actinopteri > Perciformes > Serranidae > Plectropomus > Plectropomus leopardus. The sequence goes on along the minus strand of NC_056465.1, from coordinate 1,610,842 downwards.
TTATTACGATTTAAAATCTATTTTTCAAGAGCGACTTCACCAAGAGGGCAGCATTAAACATTGTTAAAGTAATAAACAACAAGCAGACCAATACAACTGTCAAACACCACAGCGAGCAAGCACAACATCCAGTTAAAATGCAACACAAAATAACAGTTAAATACATACATATGTACAATTTTCTAAAACAGTTTCATTGAAAATTTGACAAGCAATCACATGAACTAAGAGTGCTAGTTTCTCAGTCAACAACTGAGTGAAATTCCTCTAGAGTAATCAGCTCAGGCAGTTTCTGTAAGTTTTTCCAAGAAGAACAGCAGCATAATGTAAAGCTTTTTTGCTAAGGTTATTGTGCACCTTGGCAACCAATATCAAAAACATATTGTGAAAGTGCCATCCATATTGGGCATAGTTTTTACACATGTATGCACACAGATAAGAAGCAACCAGCGCAAGCAGAGATTTTTATATACAAAGCAACCAATGCAAAAGTCTGCAGATGAACAGAGAAGGCTGTTTAGCAGTGGTGTACACGGTTTCTACAGCCAGTAATAAAATATAAATTATACGCACAAGAAAATAGGCAGCGCAGCTGGAATACCCTTCCAAAAGCTATAAGAGAAGTGGGCTCTCTGAACACTTTTATCTCAACTGAAAAAATATTTATTTAGTCTGGCTTTTAACTAATGTAATTCTTGTAATTATTATGTAATATCAGTTTTCTTGTAATTATCACTTTATATCAATTCTCTTATTTTTTACTATTCTTACTGGTCTCTGCAGTTTTTCCTTTGACTTTTATATCTTGTTTATCACCACCTGTCATTCGATTGTGTAAATTTGTCTTTTTTTGTGTTGCATTTTGTTTTTATTGTGAAGCATTTTGAGCTGCAGCCCTTTCATGATCATTCATTCATTATTATTGTATTATTAATATCAGTGTTTCCTCTGCTGTTTTCCAGGTGGTAGCCCTAAAGGAGAAAATAGAGAAGGACAGAGGAAAAGATGCATTTCCTGCTGCAGGACAGAAACTCATCTATGCAGGTGAGTCAGATAATGACACTGACTGAGCTACAGAACAAAAAACACACAGAACCATCATACTAAGTTATACAGAGGGCCCACAAAATGCTTGGTTTGTTTATCCAGCAAATGTGTTTGTTAAAATAATGTATGACGATGACTCACAGTTTCTTTCCCTGTTTTAATCTTCTTTCAAAATCATTGCTCAATGTATATATTTAACAATAACCGTAGTTACAGTACCTAAGATTCATCAAAATACACTCCTAGGTGTCCACATGTAGTAGATGATTGGCTGGAAACAACACTTCACATCGTAGCTCCCACATCATCAATTATATTCTTACCTCAGAGCACCTGATGCTTTTTTGCTTACTTAAAGCACTAAAGTCATGTTGAGAATAACTCATCTTTCACATGATGAGTATTCATAATGATTAGATGGTTATTAGTGCTTCATGCACAGCATGCACTGTTTGATTTAAGGTGATGTCTGCCTTATGTTTGATTCTGTCCCATGTTTTTCCATGTAAAGAGTACCCTAAATTCTTCTAAAAAAAACATGTTATTAATCTTTTCTAATTTGCTGTTTGTGCTTTAATGTCACAGGCAAAATCTTAAATGATGACACCCCACTTAAAGAGTACAAAATCGATGAGAAGAACTTTGTGGTGGTCATGGTAACCAAGGTTAGTAGACAGAATCATGTCATACTACACTGTGCTGCTCTGGTTTTTATCTACATTCACTTATTATTTCTAGTCCTTTAAGTCTCATTCCCACTGCAGAAAAAAGCTGCAAACACCCACTAACATCTGGCTTTTTAATGGAATGGAAATTCATACAAACGCACATGTATCTGCTAATTTTGGTGGGAAAGGGCTGGGGTATTACTGAACTTTTGTGTTTACGGTTGCTATTAAGCCAAAGTCAGAGGTACTCAAGACTTCCTCCATAGACCGTTCACAATAAAAACCTTAAAAGCCAGCAGCTTAAAGGGCATCCTACTCTTAGAAGGCATGTAATTTGAAACATTTACAGGAAGTAGCTTAAATACAAATCCCATTTCCATTGAAGTTGGGACGTTGAGTAAAACATAAATAAAAACAGAATACAATGATTTGCAAATCCTTTTCAATCTATATTCAATTGAATACACTAAAAAGACAAGATATTTAATGTTCAAACTGTTAAACTTTGTTTTTTGCAAATATTTACTCATTTTGAATTTGATGCCTACAACATGTTCCAAAAAAGCTGGGACAGGGGCATGTTTACCACTGTGTTACATCACTTTTCGTTTTAGCAACACTCAATAAGTGTTTGAGAACTGAGGACACTAATTGTTGAAGCTTTGTAGGTGGAATTCTTTCCCACTCTTGCTTGATGTACGACTTCAGTTGCTCACCAGTCCGGGGGCACCATTGTTGTATTTTGCACTTCATAATGCGCCACACATTTTCAATGGGAAACAGGTCTGCACTGCAGGCAGGCCAGTCTAGTACCCCATACTCTTTTACTACGAAGCCACGCTGTTGTAACACGTGCAGAATGTGGCTTCGCATTGTCTTCCTGAAAAAAGTAGGGATGACCCTGAAAAAGACATTGCTTAGATGGCAGCATATGTTGCTCCAAAACCTATATGTACAGTACCTTTCAGCATTAATGCTGCCCTCACAGATGTGGAGAAGCATAGTAATAAAATAAGACCACGAAGTTACCCATGCCATGAGCACTAACACACCCCCATACCATCTCAGATGCTGGCTTTTGAACTTTGCGCTGATAACAGTCTGGACTGTATTTTTCCTCTTTGGCCTGGATGACATGAAGTCCATGATTTCCAAAGACAATTTGAAATGTGGACTCATCAGACCACAGCACACTTTTCCACTTTGCGTCAGTCCATCTCAGATGAGCTCAGACCCAGAGAAGCCGGGGGTGTTTCTGGGTGTTGTTGATATATGGCTTTTGTTTTACATGGTAGAGTTTTAACTTGCACTTGTAGATGTTGCGAAGAACTGTGTTAACTGACAACAATGATTTTCCGAAAGTGTTCCTGAGCCCACGTCGTAATATCCTTTACAGGATGAGGTCGGGTTTTTTTTTGTTGTTTTTTTTAAGATTATTTTTTGAGCTTTTTTTGCCTTTAATGGACAGGACAGTTTAAGCGTGAAAGGCGGAGAGAGAGAGAGAGAGAGAGGGGGCAACATGCAGCAAAGGGTCGAGGCCGGAATCGAACCCACGGCCGCTGTGGCCGCAACCTCTGTATATGGGGTGCCGCTTGAGGGACTGAGGTCAGGGGCATTCAGTGTTGGTTTTCGGCCTTGCTGCTTACGTGCAGAGATTTCTCCAGATTCTCTGAATCTTTTGATGATATTATGGACTGTAGACGATCAAATCCTAAATTCCTTGCAATTGTACATTGAGAAACCTTGTTCTTAAACTGTTGGACTATTTGCTCACCCACAAAGTGGTGAACCTCGCCCCATCCTTGCTTATGAATGACTCCTTTTATACCCAATCATGACACTCACCTGTCTCCAATAACGTTTTCACCTGTGCAATGTTCCAAACAGTTTTTTTTGAGCATTTCTCAACTTTCCCAAGCTTTTGTTGCCCCAGTCCCAGCTTTTTTGGAAAGTGTTGCATGCATCAAATTCAAAATGAATATTTATAATTAAAATAATATTTGCAAAAAAACAATAAAGTTGATCAGTTTGAACATGATATATTTTGTCTTTGTAGTGTATTCAATATAGGTTGAAAAGGTTCCGCAAATCATTGTATTCTGTTTTTATTTATGTTTTACACAACGTCCCAACTTCATTGGAATTGGGTTTGTAGTAACAAAACCCCCAGACCACTTTTTTTCGGTTGAAAACACTATACACAGGTATTTAGTAGTGTTGTTGATAGAGAGGGTCCAGCTCATGACATCTGAGTGCAAAGTATTAAAATCTGAAGTATTCTGTTACTGCCTTCTAAAGGTTGAAACCTGGCTACTGCACTTTGCTATAGGAAGATTGGTTCCCAGCGTGCATGTTTTCGTCACCAAACAAGCCCCCTGTCTCTGCCCTCTCACCACCCGACTCCACCCAGTATTTTTGTTGAAAAGAGTGTTGGTAGTAGCAGTAAAATGTTTGGTTGTTTGGTCCAGGGGACTCAATTAATTATGGCTGTACCAGCAAGGAGGGATCTAACATACTGTATACTGTATAGCTACTTCTACACAGAGATGGCACCACAGGGCCACAACAAAGTCTCCTTTTTATACCGCTGTGTCGATTAACACACAAGTGTCCACTTCTATTTTAACATACTGTATATGTGTTGGTAGCACTTTCTAAACATTAACAAAAGCATAACATGTCAATCGCAATTTATTTGCTGACAGTTGATTTTGTCCTCTTCTCCAAGGGTCAGGAGCTCCTGAATCTAACTGTTTTCCCAGTTTACGGACATAAATGGCAGCTGTTCCTCCTCTTTGAGTTAGCCGCTATGCTAACAGCTGCTTTTTAAATCTCCTTTGGTTGGTCATACACATGACACGTGGTCAGAACGTCAAGCTCCTGCTGCCTGTGATCCTGTTCTGCTGGCGGTCCCTTTTATTCAGAAGTTGTTTCAGTGCTGTTGCTACCTCCATTACCGACTCAGAGGCGAGACCACTCTGTCCCCCCTTTTTTCTATTGGACGTTATATACAGAACAGAACAGCTAAGAACAGCGAGGCAGTATAATGGCGTGTTATTCCTGCCTTGAACAGGCAGTGTAAACGCAGCTAATGCCTTGATTGCCAACAACACAAAAAAGCAAAGCATCACTCTGTGTGTCTGGAGATGAATCTAGCATACCCCTTTTCGCATCACCAAAAGCGTACTGAGCTCACTGTAGGGTTTAGTTCACTGGATCTTCACAGTTTTTCAGGCCAAGGCCCCGTTAGCTCTGAGACAGACAGTGCAGGAACCCCCTACTACATATATTGTATATATTGAGTTTCACTTGACATAATTCTCTGGATTTTTTTTACGTCTTCTCTTGTTTACACTGCCTGTAGCTGCTTAGTCAGCAGCAGGCTGACTTAGCATGGCTAAGTGCGTTAGCTTCACCCTCTGCCCTTGGCCTGGTGGTTTCTTAGGTGGACGATGTGTCAGAGTCTCTTGCTCAAAAAGTTCAAACCATCCATTGTGGCTCACAAGACTGTCCGGACACTTGGAATAAATGCACAAGTAACTGGCTAATATTTTCAATAACAAGTAGATGTGCATTTACTAGTTCACCTTGCCATTATGTATAAACGCTGCACATTTATTTAGCATTAACTAGCTCACATGATTTCTCAAGGATTCAAGGGTAACAGTTAGCCTATCATTAATGTTGTGTACGGTAAATAATTTTTAAAAAAAAGTAATGAATAGACCAATTTATCTTTTCAAATAATTTGTTGGGTTTGTGTTAAAGTGTATTTTTTGTAGACATATATTTTAAAAAAACAACAATTTATTAAGGTTTAAAGTTCCGCATATTTTGTTGCGCGGCAGCTTGAGTGACAAGCTGTCTGCAAGTTATTAATAATACATTTATCTGTAAAGCGCTTTTGACACTGTACAATAATTAGAGAATTTCCACCAACAACAACAAAAAAAAAAGAAAACATCGCAAATTAGCACAATCATATCAATAACACGTTTAAATAAACAAACAGCATATCAACAGCATAAACATCACATCACAATCACACTTTAAAAGCTTGTTTAAAAAGATGAGTCTTGAGCAGTGATTTGAACATGGATGGGTCAGTACATTCGTGAATATGTTTGGGGAGTGAGTTCCAGAGGGAGTGGGCCGCAATGGAGAAGGCTCTGTCCCCCCAGGTTCGGTGCTAGGTTCTGAGTGGCGGAGAGAGGAAGTTGACGTTAAAGGAACGAAGGCTGCGGGGAGAAGCGTAGCGATGGAGGAGGTCAGTAAGGTAGGAGGGGGCTTGGTGGTTGAGGGCTTTGTGGGTGAGGAACAGGATTTTGAGTTGGATGCGGTATGGGACAGGGAGCCAGTGGAGATTTTGGAGAACAGGGGTGATGTGGTCGCGGGAGCGGATGTGGGTGAATGGTGCGGGCAGCAGAGTTCTGGATGTATTGTAGTTTATTGAGGACTTTGAATGATGTACTATACAGGATGCTATTGCAGTAGTTGAGTCTGGATGTAATGTGAGCTATATGTTGATTAAAAGAGAGTTGACTGTCAAAGATGATACCCTGATTGAGGATATGGGGGGTGGTGAGAGGGTGCAATTGTTTCTATTGAGGGTGAAGTTTTGAGCGGAGTGGAGATGTAGAGCTAGATGTCGTCGGCATAGCAGTGAAAATGAAGACCGTGGGGACGGATGATGTTGCCAAGGGGGAGCAGGTAGATGATGAAAAGGAGGGGACCAAGCACCGAGCCCTGTGGGACGCCTTGAGGCAGAGGAGCAATGGAGGAGGAGCAGTTGTTGGTATGGATGAATTGTTTTCTGTCGGTGAGGTAGGATCTGAGCCAGGAGAGAGCAGTGCCGGTAATGTTTAGGGAATGTTCCAGACGGGAGAGGAGAATAGTGTGGCTGATGGTGTCGAAGGCTGCAGTGAGGTCAAGGAGGACGAGGATGTTGAGATGGTCAGAGTCTGAGGAGAGGAGGAGGTCGTTGGTGACTTTAAGGAGAAATGTTTCTGTGCTGTGCTAGGAACAGAAGCCGGACTGGAATGGTTCGAGGGAGTTATGGGGAGAGATGAGACTTGATTTGGGAGGCAACATCTCTTTTGAGTATTTTTGACAGAAAGGAGAAATTGGAGATGGGCAGGAAGTTCGACATGTCGTCAGAGTCCAGTCCAGAGTCCAGTCAGATCCAACTCTCACTCCTCCACACTCCACCCTCTTGTCCAAACATGGTCACTTCTAGCTCCAAAAATCCAAGATGGTGATGGCTGAAATGCCAAACTCAAGGCTTCAAAATCGCAGTCTACAATTCAGTGGGTGGCGTCACGCTAGCTATGCCCATAGTTTATACAGTCTATGCAGAAAAACTAAAGCAAAATATTGAAGGGACGAGGTAGGTTGTCCATCATAGTCTGCAAAAGAGTTGTGTTATTATCTGGGGAGCTCAACTGTCATGTATCCATGTCTGTACTCTTCACCCTGTCAAAATGACAAACTGCAACCTGTGGCTATGACAATATGACATGATTTTGCTCTTTTACAGATAGAATTGATGATGTGGAAATTACAGTACATAGCACGGAATTCACCATATAATACAACATAGTACAGGTTCTTAGGTTCTTATTTTTTTACCCAGCCTTTATCAGTGACCAGGCTATCTGTTTAGCCATTATTTAGATACGTATATAAATATCATATATATTTTATATTATCAGCTTTTATTTTAGTAATGATAATGTGAGGCGATATGCTGATATGGAAATATAACATACAAACTCATCACTTGGTCAAGCTAATGTTGCTATCTTCACAAATCAGATCGACATGACACTGATCACTTCTCAAATGTGTTTTCAGCCTAAACCAGTTCCTCCTCCTCAAGCCCCTCAGCCAACCCCTCCAGCAGCTGTAGCTCCAGCACCACCCTCAGCCTCCGGTCCGACACAAGTGCCCTCCACACCCACACATACAGTGTCTGCACCCACACCTGCCCCGCAGTCAGCTCCTCCCATTGAACCCCCGACCCCAGTTCCAGAAAACACCCCCTCGGTTTCTGCTGAAGCAACAGCAGCTCTGGACTCAAACACAGCCCCAGACTCAGCTCCAGCCTCTGCCTCAGCTACTCCTCCAGCCTCCGGCCCTGCTCCAACTCCAGCCCCAGAAGCTGTCCAGACAGCCCCGGCCTCGGCCCCTGCAGACCGCCCCACCCCTGCTACCCAGCCAGAAGAAAAACCAAGGGAAGAAGCTGAGAATCAACCATCTGCCACTGCACAAGTCCACTCCACTGCTGCCAGGTTTGGGGATACCTTTGTTTGTCTACACTGGGAGGTTAACCCTGTGAAACTTGAGCAAATAGGCTTGATTTCTTTTAAAAACATGCAAGGAAGCCAATGAGCAAGAGATGAGGAAAAGATTTGCAAGAAATTAGTAAAAAATACACGAAAATTACCCGAAAATTAAAAAAAAAAAAAAAACACCAAACAACAAACAAAAAAACCAACAACAACAAAAATAAAGTTTTTAAAAAGTGCTTTAAAATTCTAACAATTCTTTAATATGCTTTAATATGATTTTAAATATGTAACCGTGATAATTACAAATAAAGCTTTTCCCTGGCTTTTTATTTTATCCCTAGACATTTTACCCTATCTTAAAAAAAAATTAATATAAATCTACTAATTTCTTGCAGTCTGTGGAACGTTTCATACCAAGTTGCTCATCACCGCTTTCCCACCAAATTGCTCAGGGCTCAAAGGTTTAAATACTTGTGAATGGCATCTGAAGGCACCACAAAAAAGTGATGTCGCTCCAGGTTTCAAAGGGTTAACTAGTCTGGTTGTCCAACAAACCTGTTGGAGTTAGAAAACCTAAGTTAGCTGGGAAAGCCTGTGTTCATGCAAACCTGGTTCAGATGGTTAATTTCCTCTGAACAAGTGAAAATGTAAACTCACTGCTACTTTCTACTTTCTGTGTTTACTGTAATAGTATGGGCATTGTATTGTGGATTTACACAGTCTGTTTTTCTTTGTGACTTTCTCCCAAAGCCTTGTTGATGAGCTGGGCCTTCTTGAAGAAGCAGCATCAATACTTGGTAATACATCTGTGATCTTTCTTCCCTGTGTGATAAATGAAAAAACACCACTGCATGGGTATAGTATATGGGTATATTCTGCTTTAAATTGTAGAGCCTGGTTAATAGAGCTTGAAAGAACTTGCTGGTATGATAATGTTTCCAAAGACAAAGTGTGTATACCTGTTCTGAATGTTCGCATTGGATGATAAACCTGTGTGCAGCCTCTTGTGTGCAGCTGTGTCCCACTGGCTCCCTGATCTCTCTCCAACAACTGTGAGCCTTTGTGTGTGTTTTTAGTCTCAACATGATGAACTGTCCATGTGGGTATAAAGGCGCACACTTTCAGATAGCCTCTCCCATAGCCATTGATAGTTCTCAGTAGAACTTGAGTGGCCATGTAATAGTCAGATGCAGGGAACCCGACTCCACAATCAGAAATGAGTCTTGAAATATCCTCAACTGACATGAAAGCAGTTCTGCAGTTTTCAGTGGATGATCCATGAATGCAAGAGAACGTTTGTGCCAAACTTTCCCTTTTGGCATTCTTTAGATACTGTGTTCAAGATAATAGGATAGAGGCATGGACGAACAAGCCGAAAACATAAAGCCTCCAGCCATGGCTATCAACAGTGCATTGGCATAATAACTCCATGTAGCATGTTTAATTAAGGCATTTAATGACTATTCCATTAGAGTAAGAAAATAACTTCCTCATTTCATTCAACTTCCACTGACTTGCTTTGCCTCCTGTTGTCTCCACAGTGACAGGCCCAGCCTATGAGAACCTGGTGTCAGAGATCATGTCCATGGGTTATGAGCGGGAGCAGGTAGTCGCTGCTCTCAGAGCCAGTTACAACAACCCAGACCGAGCAGTGGAGTATCTCCTCATGGTGAGGGTCTAATCAGCCTGTGTGTTTTATACACAGCTCTGCCTGTCTCCGTATTTTAGAGTGCCACGTCAGTCAGTACATTTCCATGCACAGCTTAGTTGAGCCACAGTCATAACTCAGTTAGGCCATTTAATTGAACCACTGTCCCTGTCCCAGTATACAAGCAGCGGGGAAAAATCCATTTATTGATGGAAGTATGTCCGACTCCACCAGGGTAGGTGGAGATATGCCCCTTTCAGCTAGTTGCAGTAAACCTTTATTATTTATACAGTCTAAGATACTCACGGAATCACAATCATAACTTTATTTACAAAAACTTTCAATTAGAAAACCACCGCATTATGCATATATAATCAAACGGCACTAAGCAGACTGCTGTCATTAATCAGTTTTAAGCCACCTAAAAAAATTAACATCAGTTTAAGTGTATTTTTACTGCTTTACCTTGTTGTCAGACCGCCCTTACTGATGGGGATTTGAAGTTTTTGTATCAAAAACACCAGACCATTTTACTTCACTGCTGCTCTGCCACTGCCCCCATCAGCTGTTGTGGAAGGTAAAGAGAAGACAGTATTCAGATATAATGTACACTCAAGCTGATATTGTTTTTTTTTTTAAGTGGCTATAATTTGTTTCGCTGCAGCCCTGTCCACAGCAGGACATCGCTTAGCTTCTGTGTCGGTGTTGTGGGACTGTTCTTTTTTTATCAGAGGAGGGGGGCGACTTTTTTTATTTAAAATAAATATAAAATACTAGCTTTTCAAGTTGTATGTCCCTCACCTAAGCCAAAATTTAAAACGCAGGTCCCTCTTTAGCGCGTACATTTCTTAAAAATACCTTTCCCGTTTTGCAGCATCCCTTCCTCCCTCATAAGTAATAAACTGTCCCTATCCGTACACATCGAAGGACGCTGGTGCTGCGACTAGGCGCACATGCAGAACACCTAGTCCAGTTAAAGCCCAGCCGAGGTGTTTACATGATGGAATAGTTTTACTTCAGATCACATTATCTGGATGTGTTGGTTCGACTTCAAGAAATTCAGTGTAGTCTGACTTCAGTTGGACTATCATGTTTACATGTATTTTAAAAGTCCAGTTTTAGACGGACTAACACAATAATTCCACTTTTTCTAACATCATGTAAACAGACTGAATGTCTCTGACCTGCAGGGTATTCCAGCAGAGGCCAGTGATCTGCCACCGCAGGAGCCAGTTAGACACAGTGCTCCATCCAACCCCTCCACCCCTGCTACACAAGAGCCACAACAGGCCCCAGCAGCCCCAGTGGCCCCAGAGGCCCCAGTGGCCCCAGCGGCCCCAGTGGCCCCAAACAGTAAGAGCACATGCTTATCTCTTCTATCTATGCTTATTTATTCATTGGGGCAATAGAGTCCAACTATAGGGCTCACCCCTGATGACCCCAGATCTATGAGCCAGTGGGGCAAATGGGAGTGTTCCTCTGCTCTGGGGGTAACACCTGAACACAGCACAGGAACCATTGGAGTGGAGTTTGCAGGGATTAATGCACTTCATTGGTCGACCAGAAACACCAGGCTGCCACAACTTGCGCACAGCTTTATTCATATGGTAAAAAGCACTCATTGCATCATTTTTCGAATGAAGGACAGGCTTCATTGTAAACAAATAGAACACTGGCCCTCAAAGATATCACATATCAGCCTGATGATGGCTGATGATGACTTTGAAGCTGAAACATATTTGTTTCTGTTTGTTTTGTCCACATTAAATAAGAAAATGTATTTGAGCAAGCTGGTGTTCTGTTTGTTCTGATCCTCACCAAAACTGTGAACTGGAGCAAATGTTTAATGACTTAGCTGTCAGTGTGCAGTTATTTTTAACTAGGCATCACTAATCTGACCAAACAATCTAAACCCAAGGTCCACTTAGTACCTTTTTCCAGAGCTTGGTCTTAGTCTTCATCAGCTAATGGAGTTGGCTCAGTTGTCTTTGAGTTGGCTCTTGTCATGATGTGACAACTGAACTGAACTGAAATGAGCAAAGAACAACATGACTAACTCTGCAGGGTTTCCCAAGCATACATTTCTTTGCGGTGGCCTGCTGTGATCAAAACATCTGCCGCCACATTTATGTAATGTATTTATTTTTTAGCATGACTGTTGATTGGGAGCACTGTTGGAATATATGTACTGTTTGGTTATTGATTGCACCATATACTTGGAGTGCAGAGCGTACTCTGGACACACATGGAGCAGCGTAATGGCAGGTGCAGGAAAAGTGAAAATTATTTGTTAATATCTCTGGATCTAAAAGTTTGCATTCATTTTTACTTGACTATTCAGAAACAGACTTTCCCATCTGGTTAATTTGTCTATAAATCTTCTCCCGGAAAATGTATCTATCACACTAAACAACCCCGTCCCCTATCAGCAGGGTCAGTCTCTGGCAGCCAGCCTCCCTCTGCTGGTGGAGGTTCTGTCTCCACAGGGAACCCTCTGGAGTTCTTGAGGAACCAGCCTCAGTTCCAGCAGATGAGACAGATCATCCAACAGAACCCAGCCCTCCTCCCGGCCCTTCTGCAGCAGCTCGGCAGAGACAACCCACAGCTGCTGCAGGTACCACACCAGCACACTCATCTTACACAGTGGCTTTCTGTCAGGGAATGCAGTGTTTCTGTTGCACACTGCAAGAATCACTTCAGGCTTAGGGTAGACATATATCCAAGCATCAAAGATTTATTCTGAAATATATATAAAAAAAGCCATCACTGGCTGTTCCTCAGTTGCTCTCTCTCCGTTCAACGTCCAACTGATCAGGCCTAAATCAGTATCAGTATATCAAAACGTATTTACACATTCTTTTAAATTTCTAATGACTGGTATATTTACAGAAACATTAAATCTTTCAAAGACTGCACTCAAGTATAATTATACATGCTATTTACAGATCATTAAATTAATTCAAGGATTATGCTAAACTACACTGTACAAGCTACAAATTAAAATAATCATTTCCTACAGGTTCCTTTTACTATTTTAAGCCTATGGTTATGCTAAATAAAATGTATCAACTTTCTATTTACAATGAAACAACTTCCTGTCCTCGCCTCACATGCCCCCCTCCTTATAATACATCCATGTCCTGACCTGGATGTTTATCGTTGCTATGGCAACAGGTCTTGGCTACCGCCAGTATTCAGAGGCTAATCTTACCCCAACTGCTAAACAATCAATGATAACATTATAATTTGACACTTTGAAACCAAATCGATTACATCTAACGATTGTTACAATCCCCCAAACCGTAATTAGAGTTTTGTTACAGTCCAAATTGTCAAAATAAAAGAAATAAAAGCTTAATTCCCCGAAGATGCGCTACACGGTAGCGACTCTTACGTTAACCGGTAACAAATGTAACTTAATATTAAAGCATAATATCCTTAAACAATACAACAAATAATAACAATAAAACACACAGACAGATAAATCAGTAAATGCGGCCTACTCTATTTACCATATGAGGGTTTTGGTTACGTTTTACCTACCTGATATATATATATATATAAAAAAAATAATCACTGGTTGTTCTTCAGTTGCTCTCTCTCTGTTCAACGGCCAACTGAAGAACACTACCAGAACCCCGTTCATATAGGCCGACTCGCAGGTGAGCTCGTGCCTTTCTCACTTAAACAGAAATTATTTTTAATTAAATGATTTAACATTAAAAATGTAATATACATATAAAATAACATAAACAATGAGGTAAATAAATTATAAAAAATACTGTGCAACATCTCCATTTGTTAGATATTATATACTGTATATGTAACTAATAACAGCACAGTAAGGGAAGGAGGACTGTGAGCCCAGGTCAAAGTGCTTTTGATGTTAGTCTGGGAGAATTTTATACGACTGTCTCACCAAGAAACTTATTCAGAGGGCATTTTGTTCACTTTGTGCTGTAATCGTTTTGCTGTACTTAACCAAAAGAAAAAAAAAATACCATATGTGACCCATATGCCACAAAAAGTTCTTTGAACTTTGAACACAATATGAAAATGAGGGCTGTCATGAAAAATTGCACAGTATTCTTTATACATGGTTCCCATGGTTCATGGAAAAGATATGGCATTAGAAAAACAGGCTAGAAATGGTTTGGAATTAACAGAATGTTTTGGAAAAGCTGTGAATATACATGGTTTTGGTTGTTCAAAATATCTTCATATAAAATAACTAAACAAACAAAAACATGTCTAATGTTATGTGGAATACCTTTCTTGTCTTATTACTTTAAAATGTTACTGTTGAAATGTCACTAGTATCACGTCATACACATAGACCTGACCAGCATGTCGTTATCGCCAAGGTTGCACCCTCTTTTGGAGGAAATAAACAAGATGTCACATCAGGATAGAAACAGGAAAATGTGAAAAAGCTGATGATGAACCAAGGCTTTCACTCTGAGATTTGCAGCCTCATAAGATTCAGGAATATTTACCGTCAGTGTGATAAAACGCGAAATGATTTTTGTGAGTTTCTACTGGAATGAATGAATGGATAGCTGTCAATAGCTTCAGTGGGAGGCTGCTGCAGCACAGTAGTAGCAATTGAAAACCTAGTTCTTGCTATTGCTATTTAAGCAGAAAAAATGTGAACTTTTCTAAAAAGAAAACCAATTAGTTGTTCATTTAAGAGACCTGTCTTTTTTTCTCTTTTGTACACCAACTATTGCTCTTTAATAAAACATAAGTATTTCTTGTCTGAACACTCCATTAATTGATGGATAAATCAGTAGAATACTTGATAATTAATTGACATCTACAGGATCTGCAGTTTCTATACCCCCCAAAAGTGTGTGGCCTTCACATTTTGTGAAGTACTCATATGTGCTGCTGTAGACTGTTGGCATGTGCAGCTAACGGTGGTGGGAATGTCTAACAAGCAAGTTAGCAAGCACTAGCACTTTTCTCATTTGCAAAAGCCTGGGAAGTGTGTGTTTTGCAATGTATTGCTATGTAGGCCTACCTGTTTTAAACCTTAAATCATGGAAATAGGGTAAAATATAGAAAAGAAATGAAAACTTTTGGAAATTCATTGGTAAAAATGTATTACCCTCAGAACAGTTTTATTGCTACATAAGGAGCTATCTGATTTGATTCTCTTACTGCAAAAGTTTTAGAAATTTAAATCCAATTGATTGAAAGTGTTTTGATAAAAGTATCAGCATTCAATAAGAAAGCTATATTCTACATATGTCTGTTACATCCAAATACTCAACAACTAAGTATGCATATTATATTATAATTATATTAAATAATATTTGCTATTGTGAATGATCTAGATATGCAGTTTGAATGGGCAGTTACTCTCTGCTCTGTGTTTGGTTACTTTTGCTCAGGACTGAGGACCTGTACATTATACACTATACTGTAGTATTCTTATTGTTCTGTATGTATGACTTGCAGCAAATCACACAGCACCAGGAGCGCTTTGTGCAGATGCTGAATGAGCCACGAGGTGGAGACACAGAAGGGGAGGGGGCTGAGGCCCAGGGGTCGCCACACACCAACTATATCCAGGTCACCCCACAGGAGAAGGAGGCCATTGAGAGGGTCAGTAACCAGGGGTTCTTTTAAATCCCATTGCACTGCGATGCAAAACTGTATTCTGATAAAATGTGGGTAAAAACTGACTTTTTTAACGGTTTGCAAAAGTACACAGACCTGTGATCAAATATTAAGAGTTTTTTTAAACATGTTGGAATCACCAACACATTCTGCACACATCTTTATTTGAACATTTAAAGTGTACACTGTGTCACAAGCAACAAGCAAGTTTTCTAAACTAAAGGTGAGTATTGATGTATTTCTCCTGATCTGATGGGAGTGTATGGTGTGCGGTCATAGAGCAGTGTGACACACCATAGTGCAGAGAGTGAGGTGACCACTGAGTGAATCTCTTAGAGGGATACTTTGCCAATTTTCCAACAGCTCATAACAAAGTGGGTAGTAAGTAGTAAACTTCCCTCCATCTAACCAGTGCCTGGATAGAAGCAGATGAAGAAACAGACCCTCCTCTCTCTCTCTCTCTCTCTCTCTCTCTCTTTCACTTTCACTTTCACTTTCACTTCCTCTCTCTCAAACTCAGACCATACTCTGAAAACTGAGATCAAACAGTCAAACCAAGCGGCAATGATCAAATATAAACCAAGATACAGACAGTTTTATAAAAAAAACTGTCTTCCCAGTAGTGAAATGCTTCTTTAAAACTTTGGTGTATACATAACTCCTGGTTAAGTAAGTGTGTGTGCCCTGATTGTATGTTTTATTGATGTAGTGAACACCAGAACAAATTCAAAATCGACTGGAAAGGTTGGTTTGGAAATAAATGATAGAATCTCGCAGCTGTAGTGGTGTGTTTTACACTAACTAACTAACTAACATGTATGTTGTGTTTCAGTTAAAAGCGCTGGGCTTTCCTGAAGGCTTAGTCATCCAGGCTTACTTTGCCTGTGAGAAGAACGAGAATCTAGCTGCTAACTTCCTGCTACAGCAAACATGGGACGACGAGTAAGCACACATCACCTGACACATCACCACCGTTCAGCAGAAGGCCGCAGAGGAGATGACAGCTCCACACAAAGTCCACCTGGGAGGAACAAGGACAGGAGAAAAAGAGGACATTTCTTTTCATGCCGTGTGATTGTGGTCTGATGATGGGGGTGACAGTGATGATGACGACATGCTGTTCAAAGTTTGCTGTGCTGCCTCCCCTCCATTCAGCTGTGAAGATCATCGTAGCAGCTCACACTGAGCTGTGCCTCACCACTGCTGTCATTACTGCTGCCGCTTGTGCCGAGTGATCACACTGAGAGACGTCATGCAAGAAAACACGCCAACAGTCTGCATCACCTTCACAGGACAACAGGCAACTCACAGACTGCCTGTACAACATGGGTCAAACTTTTAGACGACTGTTCACATCAGTGTAAACACCACAGAGTGTATCTATCAGAAATATAAACATGACAAAATAACGTGTTGGCAAACCCTCCATGTTGGGTTTACCTGAAAATGTGATGCAAACTATTGACTTATGGTTTGAAAGCTAGCATTGCTTTATATTAAAGTTCAGGTCTGATCATTTCATTTATTCTGCTTCTTTATCCTTGGAAAAAATCCCAAAACATTCAAAATATCTCAGACTACAAAATAGCACAAATTCAGGTGGTGTTTTAACCTTTTATTAGGCATGCAAATAGAAAATGATATCTGCAAGATGAAAGAAAATGTTGCAGGAATATGTCAACCTTGCAGCCCATTTCTGCCATAAAAAGAAAAAACTGAAATGTTATTAATGGAACGTCCATGTGAAAATAATGAGTGAAATTTCAGACCATTTAAGTCAAAATTGTATTAATTTCTGACTCATTTTGACTTGCTCCCTCGATTTCTTCAAAGTGTCATTATTTTGACATTGATAAAAAGTTGACTAGGTTCATGGTCACAGTCAGTATTTCACTTTGCATCTTTTTTTTGTTTTGACTTACAATGAGTAAGACATTACAGTTTTACTGAGTACATCTGAATTTTGACCTTGATTTTGAAATTTTTAAAAAACTTTTCTTTAAACTCAATACGAGTATAAATATTTATTTTTATTTTTAACTTACTGTATTTTTTATTGTTTTTATTTCATTTCATTTCAACCCACCATGAGTATATATACATATATTTTTTTCTTTTAACTTTTCTTATTTAAAAAAAAATGTCTTTAATCTTTTATTATTTTTGCAGCAGAAATAGGCTTCCCAAAACAGAAATTTAATGTTCAGTGAAAACTGTCTCAACACCTTGCTTTCTTTTTTGAACATACAATGAATGAGTCTCAGTATATAATGACTACTTGTCAGGATTATGTGTGCTGTGATAGGATATTCAGTGGGACAGGAGGGCACACCCACACGCAGTGCTCAGCTTGAATAGTCATTATCATCTTTCACTGTGGAGGGATTGCTTGTTTGGTTTTACAGATGAAGGAATTTGAAGGCTGATTATAAAGTGCCACATAGCATGTTTTGTTAGCTAAATATTGAACTTTTTTAAAAAAGAAAAGTCGTGTAATAATTTCATCAACAGGAATGATCAAAAACCTTCCTCCTTTCAGACAATCTTTTTTTGTTGCATTTGTCTCACATCTTCTATGCATCTGAAAGCTGTAAGAGTTTGAGCCATCGCTCCTTTATGCCTTATGGTTAATAAGACTTTTGAACATGTTTTATTTTACAAAGGGACATAGAGTTAACATGAAAGTGGATATTTCACAGACGATCGACCCAGCATTGGTGATCATCATTATAGTTTTAATTATTGATAATTAATGAGTTCTTGTTTTAAAGGTGGACTGAAAGGAATTTGAATAAGTGCTAGAAGCCAAATCAACAAAACATAGTTTTTCAGCATTAATTTTGCTGTCTGTCCTTTTCCCTCTCTTCCTTGTGCTGGAACTGGAAATAACTGGAAGTTATGTATGGATGCTGTAAATGAGGTATACAAACTTTTGGGAAGAAGGCACTACTGTGACAAATACTGTTTAGCTGTGAGGGGCTGTTGGTTGCATGAGATTGTTACAGAGTTATTTATAGCATGGCAGTGGGCTAGGAATGATGAAAGCACCAGTGTGGTGTTGATCTGTTGTTTGACCCATTTTGTCTGTTTGTTTTTTGGGTTTATAAAAAGAAAAAATACTTCAACTTTAAGTACACTAGTGGAGGTTTTGCTGAATAGTTGTGAAAAACTTTTGTTAAAGCATTGTGTAAAATAAATGGCTTTTACAAAGTGGGTGAGACAGGGTGATGTTTTATTATGAAAGTGCCAGCATGAATGTAAGCCTGGCATACTTCACTGTCAGGTCCACTCATCAGGTTAGTTTGAACTGATGTAGACAGGAGGTGTTAGTGCCTCATGTCTGCTGAAGCAGTCCTGTAAGCAAAAGTCACAAACGTTATTAATTGAAATGGTCTTCATTTGTCAACTCTTGCAGCTTCTTTTGTTTTAATTGTGTAGGATTTAGGGGGAATATTGGCAGAAATTGATAAAACTATTCTTAACTAGGATTTAATTAGTGTATAATATCTGAAAATCTAAAATTTCATTACATTAGAATGAGCTGTTTATATCTACATACAGTGCTGATCCTCTTCCTCAGAGTGCACCATGTTGTTTTACAGCAGCCTAGAACAGACAAAGCAAACACTGGCTCCAGAGACACAGGGACAGTCGCATTGCCCGCTTGAGTTCTCCTGCATGCTTGGCACACCAGAAGTTTCAGGTTGTTACAACCTGCAAATTGAAATAGTGGAAGCTTTCTGAAGCCCCCCTCGCTCCTTAAAGCTGCAAAATGGGTTCGTCTAGCCCTGCACGGGCATTTTTCAGCAGCTGCTGGAGTCTCTACCGAGCCACACGTGTATTATCTGCTGTAAGGTTGTTAATCAGGTCAACATGTGACAGCTTCTCATTCTGTTCTAGTTCTCTTGATGACACAAAGACCATGTAGACGTCCCTGTGCCATTGTGGAACACAAGTATGTTTAATAAGCTAAAGTTTAAAAAAATGCTAAGTAGAAGTAACTGACTGGATTAATAACTGTAATAAGTATAAAAATTTGCATGCGCCGCCACCATCGCTGCGTCGTTACTCGATAAATAATAATACAAACTAGATGAATGATTAAATAAACTTAATGTGTAGTGAAATAAACTCGAACAGGACTGAAATTAACTCCGTGAGCCTCAGATGTCCTTACTTGAAAATATATTTAATAGGATATATCTGATCAGAGAAGCTTTTGGCACAACACACATGCATGGCAAAAGACATACCAACAACTTAAGAGTAACAGGAGAATCATCTTTAAACAATACGTTTCACTCGTCACACCGCTGTGTCAGTCTAGTCAAAACATCCACAAGGTCTTGCCCCTGCAGCATCTTGACTTCCCTTTAACACAGCCATGATCTTAACACGCAGACTTACTAGAGACAGACTGTCTATGCATAGGACCCAGAATTTAGTGCTACACCCCTGCCACTAGATGCCAGTGAATCCTACACACTGGACCTTAAATAATATTAATAATAATAATTTATTTATTTATTTATTTAAACCCCACATACGCAAAACCTCAGGATTTGTTATATCACAGAATGACATAAACCAATGTGGTTCCATCACAACATGCCTTAAATGCAAACCAGTTTAAGCTTGAATTGTTTGCCTTTTAATATTTATGCTGAATGAACGAACTAATCCTGACGATGCACTAAAAGCGAAATAAAATCATGATTTCGCAGACAAAATGGGCAACATTAAATCACTGGCATCTTTGCTGGAGTTTGGGCAGCCGTGTGTGTGCGGGAGTGTGAGGCTCGGTGTGTCCTCTGAGGGGAGTGTTGCCGGGGAGAGGCAGAGGGAGAGGGAGGGTGGGTGCGTTCCCGCAGCAACAGGGAAGATGGCAGCTCTCACATCTCTCACCCAGGTAAAGATGCAACGATTTACCGCTCTGCACTCCGTCCTAAGGCTATCATAATCCATAGCATGACACAGTGTGCACCATTGTTGACACTGTATTTTAATTTTACTCTAAAAAAGACACGGACAGGTTTTGAAGTGCAGTCTGAGATAAGGCAGTGAGCTGCTCGGTGAAGGCCTATTGCAGTACCGTTAGGTAGCGGGCTTCTTACCCCCAACTGCAGCTAGCTAACCGTTTAGCTAGTTACGACATAACATACAGCTAACTCAGTACTGATACTATTTAAAGACAACAGACACCGTGTAAACTGTACACAAAGACAGAGACAGGCCGGCATGTGCACGCATATTTAACAGAGCTTCAGAAAGTGTGATAACGTTCAGTCCTTTAGCTAGCAGACCTTAGCTAGCCTAGCCTTGATCCTCAGTACTGGGGATGGAGATGAACACGCTCGCAAGGCTAGAAGGCAGGCTATACAGCAGGCTAACCCTGGCTAGCCCGAACTAACCCGGGTTAAGCTCTCAGTAATGCTGCTGGTGTGAGTTGGCTGTCAGGTCTTTATGTTCACGGGGGGGCAAGCTAATGTTAAGGCTGATGGTCACCCACAGGAGCGTCTGTCTGTCCTGGTGTGGTTGCGCAACAGTCATGCAATATGGCAGTGCAGCTGATAATGATGTCTGTGCCATTGATCATAAGCAGCAGGGCGCGAGCACTCTTTCACTACAACCCAAATTAGCGACAAACACGTATGTGAATGAGCACTAACTGACACTCCTGACTTTGCAACACATTTGAGTCAATGCTGGCCACACAGGGCATATTTCAGTTCACTAGGCAGGTCATTTTTAGTCTGACATAAAAATCAGACTACACTGCAAGAATACACTGCTGAAATGAGTGAACCTCACCTGTAGAGCTGAGTGCATTGGTTGATATATGGTGCAATAACATTCTGTCTCTGCCACAGTTGTCTAGTGGGAACCCTGTGTATGAGAACTTCTACAGACAGGTAAGATGATGCACCAAAGTTTATTGCCTTTAAAGTGTAGGTGTAACTCTAATTTTTGTAAAACATGCACAAAAGGCAGTTCACATGTTTGGTACAAATATAATCTAGTAATACAATGTACTGAGACTGTGTGTATTTGCTCCAAGGTGGACCCTGGGAATACAGGGAGAGTGGGACCAACAGAAGCTGCCTTGTTCTTAAAAAAGTCTGGACTCCCCGACATTACACTGGGGAAGGTAGGAACTGACAAATGTTACTCTCAGTATGTTTACACAATGTTAGAAAAACTGGAATTATTATCTTAGTCTGTCTAAAACTGGACTTTTAAAATATATGTAAACATGTTAGTCTGACTGAAATTGGAGTAATTGAATTTCTCAAAATTGGACTAACACACCCCGATAATTCGCATGGAAGTCAGGCTATTCTGTCATGTAAACGCCTCATTCGGACTGTAACTGGACCAGGTTTTCTGCATGTGCTCCTAGTCCCTGCACTGTGTACGTGACATGGTGGTTTTCTACCCAGAAGTTATTGTAAATATCAGTTATGATTGTGATTGGGTCTATATCATAGACTGTTTAATATAGGTTTAAAGCAACTACTGGAAAGGGGGCATATCTCCATCTACCATGGTGGAGTCGGACATACTTCTGTCATTAAATGGATCCTCCCCTTGGTGCTTGTATACTGAGACAAGGATTCAATTAAATGTTTTCTGTGCACCTACTGATGGTGGCAGTGTTACTTCACATAGAATTGAGAGGTATGTTTATTTCGAACAGCAGCTGGTTGAGTTTGTGGATCTTAATTGGTCTTTACTGCAGTTATGGATTGTCAGTGGACTGAAGGTTGACCTCCACTCTGTGTTTATGTTGATCTGTGCCTGCTGTCTTAAAAACTGTCCAGAAGAGTAAACTTTGTGTCCTTATGGCACCCAACAAGATCCGTCCATCCAGTGCAACAGTTTGATCTGAGATGTTAGGGGTTAACTACGTCTCTGTGAAGATGTGTGCAGAGCAGTCTCTGATCTCCCGCTGCTGAGTGAGCCTCAATCACATCTCATCCACTTCACTCTCCTGTGAGCAGACATTAGCCAGAAGAAGGCTTGGTAGAGGAACAGCTCCCGGTCCAAGTCGGGTCAGCCTCGCCCTGACACCAGCTCTCCTCCCTCTCTTGATCCAGATCAGGTTTTTTACCCCCGATCCAATCCAGTCCAAGTTATTCAATATTTAGCATCTGCCAATAAGGAGTCCCAATCCGATACTCCTATTTTCTAGATAACACAGCAGCTCAGTGCACACTTTAACAGTGCATGCCCACTACATGCGACCAATTTACCTCAATTCGTGTCTGTCCTGCCTCACTGGTTGCTTGTATCCATCCACAATCCCCTGCCATCTTCTCTACCAGAAAAAAAATTAGCTTTAGTATCTCCTGGATTTACACAAAGCTGTTCAGAAAGTCACTGAAGCTGTAGACTGAGTGGCTGTGTTGATGTGAGCACCGTTTGAATTTTTGAAATGGTTTCCTGTCCTTGGTCCATATCACAGGTATCCCAGCATGCTTTGTACTGATTCCCAGTACAAAGCATGCTGAATGGAACCTGAATGGAATGGGAGTGGTTTTCTGGTCCATGTAGTTGCGTACAGTGGGCATGTACAGTTAAGGCCTAGGTTTCTTTTAAGTTATCAAAATCAATCCAGTGTATTGCCTGTGCTTGACAGTATAAATTAATGAACAGCCCTGCAATGCATTAGCCTGTTATTATCATAATCATTATTTATTTATTCTACAAAAGTAAGTATAAAATCACAAACCTTGTCTTTAGCCTTTTTGACCTGTCTCAGGGAGTGTCTGTCCCTTTAAGAGAATGTCCCCAGTGTTCGGTGCAGTTCCCCAAATGAACTGTGTGACCTTGAGTGTTTATTTTCGTCATACTCACATTTTTTGGGTGGGTTAGGCTTCATTAATGCATAAGTCATGTTGGCGTTTTGCATGAGAATTTATATATATATTTTTTAACATACCATTCAGATAATCTTTGGCTACAGATAGATGGACCACCACTATAATATACCCCTATGATTCCGAATATGACATTATGCTGAATTTGACACAGGTCATGTAGACAGCATATCCCATTTAAATATTCCTAATCAGGTTGAATATAGCATTTCTGGATAAAGACGTGGATAAACATACTCATTGCTACATATGAATGGAGAATGCAACAATACGTGTAGAATGTCTAGCTGAAGCTAATTAACAGCCCATGTCCCTGATTAGGCTCTCAAAAACAGATAAAACAGATTGGGTGCATGTTTATTGCGTCTTTGAGTTTCTTGAAAAACGCTCTATAAATAAAATGTATTCTTCTTCTTCTTCTTCTTCTTCTTATTATTATTATTATTATTATGCAGCTATGTGTGTATATATTGTGCACGACTATGTACACACTGACATGTAGGTGTGATCAATCAATCAATTTGTCATATGAAATTATATAAAATATACTTTCAGTGAAATTTGATTGTAGGATATGTGTCAGTGTCTAGTTGTGAATAAAATGTAACTAAGCATAGAGTTCACCATTTAATCCAATCAAAAGTCATTAAGTCTTCACATCTTTGGTGATGTTGAAAGCTTCATGTGTGTAGTGAATACTGAAAATATTGTCACACACTATGATTGAGTCTCTCCTTGAAGGTATTCATGCATTCATGTTGCACTCATTTGTCACATACAAAGTGTCTAATAGTTTGATGAATGTCAGTAGAGGGTTCAAAGTTCCTCACACCTCCACACACCTGGCCAGTCACTATGTAATGTGACCATAGTTGTTGGATTATCTGTTTTGTATGTATGTAATTGTTGGGCACGGCCACCCACCCATCTATCACCGTCAATTTTTGATGCTGTTAAACAATTCAAAAGCACTTAGTTTGAAGCATATTGAGGGATTCCTTTTTTGAGGTGCTGATTTGTTTTTTTCTTTTTTTGCATTTCTTTACGGACTGCAATTCTTAAATAATAATGTTCCATAATCACCATGTTTGTGTTTTCTAGTTACTTTTTGGTTGATTGATACTATCAGAGGTTTTTTGTGTGATTAGTCAGGTTTTAAATACTGTTTGTCTTTGAGGTATTTTGTCTGGATAAATAAAGCAGACCTTTCAGGCATGTTTCCAGAGTGTGTTGGCAGGTGGAAGCAGCAGCTCGCCTCTCCTCCTCACTGTTTACCTTTGGATGCTACTGAGTTAGATGCGATACCGCTGTACCTGACTTTAGATGACAGAGATGACGTGCAGCTTCAGGCATTAAGATTTACTTTGTCCTTTGACTGTGAAAAAGAAGGAAAAAGAACCCATTATCACAAAACATGGTTTGCCTCAGAGGGCTTTACAATGTACAACATCCCTCTGCCCTTAGACCCTCACATCACCCAAGGAAAAACTCCCGAAAAAGAACCCCTGTAATGGGGAAAAGGAAGAGTGGCAGAGGACGATGAGGGATCCCTCTTACAGGACGGACAGACCTGCAATAGATGTCGTAAATAACAAATGACGTACAATTGTGGCAAAAAGGAAAGAGAAAGAGAAAGAGAGAGTGGGAGGGGGAGAGAGGGGGAGAGAGGCACAGCAATAGTGGAAACAGACGCATGTCATATTACAATAACAATAGGTGCGAAATTATCAGCAACAAGCAAACCATAAATCTTTTTTGATATAAATCTTTGTTTTTATGCCTCCATACCAGTGGTTACAAGCATTATGTTTTTGGGTTGTCCGTTCATCCATCCCATTCTGGTGAACATGATATTTTAGGAATGAGTTGAGAGAATACCTTCAAAAGGTGGCACAAATGTCCACTTGCACTTTGTTGGTCAAAGGTCAAGGTCACTGTGACCTCAAATAACACTAACTCAAGACTTCATGCACTAATTATGACAAAATTTCACACACATATCCAATAGGATAATTTAAAGAAGTACTGATAATTCATATATAAATGGTCAAAGGTCAACTTTATTGACTTTTATGAAATTTATTCATAATGTTCTGCAGAAACACTTTTCTGGCCATTACTCAACATCATTCTCATCATCAAAAGGGGAGACATTTGGTGAGATAGTGAATTGGTGACACTCATCTGTAAGCTGTGCTAATTGTAGAGATCTTCTGTGCTGCCAAGGGAAGATGTGTTCCATGTTTTCACAGACATGGATGTAAACTGTAACTGCACCTTTTCTGACCCGCACTCATATCTCCCCTGTGTACACTTGGTTTTAAAATGCATCATGGGTGATTGGATCACTATCACCTAGAGCACTAAACACAAGTGTAAACTAACACAAAGACACATTGTGATGCAGTCACACAGAGAACTCTTTATGCAGTGTAAAGACAAATTGTTTTTTTTTTGACATTGTGTTTATTTGGTTTCTCTTCACAAAAGCTATTATACAGTCAACTTCAATTAGGTAATTTTACAGAAAACCATTTTTCCATTTTTTAAAACAGTTTTAAAGCAACAACATAAAAACAAAATAATATTTTAAAAAAAAAAAATAAGGAAAAACAAAACAAAAAAAAGTTTGAAATCAAATTTTGATTCCTGAAGCCTAATTGAAGAAGTAATTATTTCCATTACAAAACTTTAATGAATTATATCATACCAGTTCTCTACTGATGGGGCCTCTGGCT
Organism: Plectropomus leopardus; assembly: GCF_008729295.1. Lineage (NCBI taxonomy): Eukaryota > Metazoa > Chordata > Actinopteri > Perciformes > Serranidae > Plectropomus > Plectropomus leopardus. The sequence goes on along the minus strand of NC_056465.1, from coordinate 1,584,946 downwards.
GGAGCTATTTCCTTGTAATCACTTTTCTAGCAGCTAAACTCAATATTCCAAATGAGTATTATGTTTTTATGTTTGTAGATGTTAAAAGTATATTGATTGATGAACAATGATTGTTGTCCCAAATACAGTCACTAATTCTGTGTAAATCTTACTCCAAAAAGCAATTACTTTGGGCAGGCCCACAACAAATGGTAGTGGTCGGCTTCTTGGGAGCCACACTTCCCCCACCAGCTGGAATTTCCTGAGTGATGAGACCTCTGAACAGGTGTAATAAAAAATCTACAGAGACTCCAGCCAAAAGTCCTCCACTCAGTTGAGCTTGATATCCTCCATTGTAATTCACAATATTTCTATCACACTTCTTCTGAAATATAACAGTTAGATTCCCTTTCCCACTTTTGTTTTATATAATTGGTATTTACAATCTTGCCTTCCTGAAGCCCCTTGAAATTACTTTAAGCCCTGAGTCTGCCATGTAGGCACCAAAGAAAACCTTCAATAAATCATTTTCAAACACTTTTTGACTCCATAACATAGAGCTGTTTATGTGGTGATGTACTTGAAGAAATATAAAAAAGTCACTATTATTTAACCCATTAAGTCTTTTAAGTGTCTGGAAATCATTCAGAGTTCCCTGATTAAAGAAGGTACAATATGAGGAAAGGCCCTGATTAGCCCATCCCTTATAGCTTGCGTCCAATTTATTTGGGGTGAAATCAAGGTCATGGGAGCACCAATTCAAAATCTTGATCTCTTCAGACAATTCACTCTTATTAATGACATTCAACCATATTTTTAGCGATAAATTGATCCATCTATTACCTTTTTAAATCAAATTTTTAATCCGTCTTTCATACCCTAAATGCGCCTGGATTGGAATTACCCTGGATATATTAAATTTGATTTCTTTTCATCTTGCCTGGTAGTCACAATTGCACCAACAAACCAAAATCCTCAACTGGGCCGATATATAATAATCCTTGAGGCAGGGGAGTGCGAGTCCTCCCCAGTTCTTTGCCAATTGAAGAGTTTGAAATCTTATCCTTGGTTTTTTCCCTTGCCAAATGTACTTTGATATTAATGTATCCCATTTGTTAAATTATTTATCTCTTATTTCTGTTGGAAGAGTCTGAAACAAATGCCTTAACCCTGAGCAGGATATTCATCTTTATGGATTCAATTCTTGACTCAAAACCTAATACTGGAATTAAAGTCCACCTCTTTATGTCGTCCTTTATTTTTTGGTTTAACAAATTAAATTTTAAATTATACAAATTGGGTAACTCTTTTGGGATGTTTACGCCTAGAAATGTCATGTAATCCAAATCCCAATTTAGCTGGATCTCAGAGGTAATGACCTGGCTTGGCCTATAATTGAAACTTAACACTTGGGTCTTGAAAATATTCAATTTGTAGCCTGAGACGCAGCTGAAAGTTTCTAACAATTGAACACTCCGGGTACGACAAGTATATTAAGTCCGCAAGTAATAATGAAATTTTATGTTCTTTGCCTAGCATTTTAATTCCTGTAATACTATTATCCTGGGTGATCCCCTGACTTAACCCTTCAATAACAAAAAGAAATGGGCTTTATGGACAACCCTGTCGAGGTTCTCTTTCTAGGCCAAATGAGTTTGATACAGCTCCATTTGTTTTTATTCCTGCCCTTGGGCTACTATACAATGCTTTAATTCATTTTAATAAAAGTCTGAAGAAGTCCAAATTTTCCTAATACTTTATATAAAAATTCCCAATTAACTAAATCAAATGCCTTTTCTGCATCAAGGCTCAATAGAACTTCCTGTAGTTTATTTTTTTAATATGTTCAATTATGTGTAGTGCTCTGTGAATGTTATCATGTGTCTTTCTCTGCTGGATAAAGCCTGTCTGATCCAGACTTATTATTTGCTGGAGGATTTTCTCAACTCGTTTGCCAAAATGTGAGTGAAAGTGTTGTAATCTTGGTTCAGTACACTTATTGGCTGATAACTTCCACATTCCACTTTGTTTTTCCCTTCCTTTGGTATCAGAGAAATCACCGCTTCCCTCCAAGAAGGTGGGGTTATGCCAGTCTTAAGAATATGGTTTTATGTGTCCTTCATTGAAGGGATTAGCAGAAACACAAATTGTTTTGATTTTTTGATGTGTGCCTTATAAGGTTGTAACAGGAAAATATGTCATCAATACAGGGCAGGGTGGTTGTTTTGGTGACTGTTCATCAACGCTCAATAAATTACGAAATTTAGTTGGACAAAAGTGTTTGGTTACTGTCCATCGTTTGGCCTTATGGAAGAAGTCGTGTTGGACTTTATAACAATATCTCCAGCTGTTCTGACACAGCCGCTAACGTGACTGGCCAAAGTGTGGGAATTATAACTGTGCACCTTATAGGAAGAAGGTCAGATGACAAACTAATTGATTTCAAGCACCCCGCCTTAATGTCATTGGAGAGAATTCACTCTTCTGTCAACAACTTGCACAAGGAGGTCAGAGGTCAGGGTCATTTACAGAACAGTAGACATTTGGAAAACATGTTTACCAGGCTCGCCTGCTCAGCCAGATTGGCTATTGTTGCCACTCTGTGGTTAAAGTCACAATGAGACATCGTAAGAGCTTCTAAATATTTTGTAATGTCAAGTTAAACCTGAAACTGATTATGTTGATAGATTCTGTTACCAGAGATGTTTTAAATCAAAGCATTTAGCTGTGATTGCATCTCTGAAAAGTAGGCGTGGTTTAGAGAACATGCCAATGAGATATGGAGCAAGGTACAATAAATTAAAAGGCTGGGCTAGTGAGTGCCAGAGAACTGTTGGCCTCCGTGAGATGTCAAATCAAAAGGAGGAAGAAAAGACAAGATAAAAGAACACATTTGGCCTCAACTGCTGAAATCCAAACACACACGCCTCCTACTATGACACTGCTCTGCCAGCTACCCACTGGCTGACAGTCAAGTCCGAGTTTATATGTATGGAGGAGTTGGCTAGTCACCAGCACGTCACGTGATTTGATACATTGACATATGAAACTTCCCCAGAGTTTAAGATGAGTCAACAAAATGTTTAAAATGTTTTACAGAAAAAGAGGGTATTCTAATATTAAAACACACACAAACACACACACAAATGATTTTCATTGATTAAGCTTGAACAAAGTGATACATGAAGAATGAAGACTGAGAAACAAGAGAAGATCTCACTGTGTCTTGACTCCAGTGTGTTTGTGACGTCTTGTTTCAGATCTGGGATTTGGCCGATCCTGATGGAAAAGGCTATCTGGACAAACAGGTAGGGAACAGATGACTTCTCATCCCGTGCTCTGTGTCTAATGATGTGCTGAATGTGTTTGACAGAGAACAAACAGTGAAAATCACAGAGGATGCAATTGTGCAAAAATACTACAAAGTTGTACTACAAAGTTCATGTGAATTCAAATCGGTACAAGTTGATCTAGGAATATGAACCAAGTTGTAATAATGCAGAAGCGGGAAACAATAAACAGTAACCTGTAAAGGCAGAATATTTTTTTATTTAAGTGTTTTTCCTATATTTTCTTTTTCTCAGTAATAGTAATAATGTGTGACATGAGTCACTGCTACATCAGAGTTGGATATCTCAGGCAGGGAATGAGAAAGACTTGATGTGTCATAACTGTGTTCTCTCTCAGGGGTTTTATGTCGCTCTGCGGCTGGTGGCCTGTGCTCAGAGCGGTCAGGAAGTCAGTCTGTCCAGCCTTAACCTCACAGTCCCTCCCCCCAAGTTTGTGAGTATGATCTTACCATTAAAGCTCAATTCCACTTTATTCTTTGCATAAAAAAAGCTACAGTTGGCTTTGCAGAACATAGACATTTTATGGAATCAATGTCAAACCTGCAGTCATTTTTGCTCTACTTAATACTGATTAAAGTTACCACTCATTATGAAAATAAACCATCTGTCATATTCATGTTATGTTGTCATGTTATTAAACCTCAGCCTTAGAGAAGAGGATTTGTGTTTATTACAGCAAGTGGATCATGTGACAGTTCTTTGACAGCCATCTTTGTTTTTCTGATTTCAGAAGGACACCAGCAGTCCATCTCTAAGCAGCACAGCGTCTGCCTCTGGCGAATTACACTGGGCTGTCAGGGTGAGTTTAAACACGCACGCACGCACGCACACACACACACACACACATTGGAATAAAGCAGTCATTATAGATGTGTTGGACATTGACTCAGAATGAAAAAGGGGAAAGAAATCCAAATTCCCAGGTTGTATTTATATTTGACAATCCTTAAAACCATTTAACCACATACTGGATATTCCCAGTTGACATCAATCATTAATGTCCGTAGAGTGCTCCAGGGATTCATTTTTTTTGTTTTACCGACATGAAAGTTAGCATTGCCGTTGTACCCTTGTCAAAGAGCCTATGAGATTTTTCCATTGGCTTCTGGATTACTGTAGAAAATAAGCTCTGTGGTAAACAAACATGTAATAGACTTACTATATGTTTTATTCAGCAAGATAATCAAAAATTAAATTACTTGTACGTTTTTTGAAACCTAAATGCAATCAGTAGAAGTAAAAAGCTAATGTCTGGCTATTAAAATACTACATCACAGTCACATGTCTTTTCCACAATGAGGCCATAAAGCCGCGTTTAGCGTGATGATGTTCTTTAGACTCCTTTAGCCACTTGTTAGCAATCCCAAGCAATGTTAGCAATTTTTAGGACACAAAAACTTAAAAATTTCTGAGTGGAGTATTTACTGATGTATTTTATGTTGTGAAACAAAACGTGCAAGTCACTTCAGCTTGTGTTAACCACAGACCTTATTGGAATAAATATGGTGTGATGAGTGTGACAGGTGGCATTTGTTCATGAGGTGTATTGGTATTAATATGAGTCTGACATTAATCACTGATAAGTTATTTTTTCAGTTTGTAAAATATCTCACTCACCACATCAAATATTTTTAATTCTCAATTATTGATACTGGCATCTGCCTCAAAAATGTGGCTTTGTTCAGGCTCTCATATTACAGGTTAGTAAACCACACAGTGTGTGAATAAGCTTGAGTGCTTCCATTAAGTCTGAAGCCAGAGTCAGAGTCAGTCAAAAGTCTTTACACATCAGGCTTTCTTAGATGACTATTGTGTGTTATTTCCTTTGCAGCCTGAGGAGAAGAGTAAATTTGATGGGATTTTTGAGAGTTTGGCTCCAGTTAACGGCCTGCTGTCAGGAGAAAAGGTCAAACCAGTCCTCATCAACTCCAAGCTACCTCTGGATGTCCTTGGGAAGGTATCGACATCACTTGGTTTCTTCTGCAGTATTAGGTCTTAGATTAGGTTTATTAGTTCTGTGATTGAAGATTAAACTACTCAAGCATGAACTTCATTATGTATATATGTAAATTAAAGCTGTAATTGTTTATTTCTTCCTTAAGTGAAACTGATGCCTAATCCCGTTTCTTTCCTGTTGTTAGGTTTGGGACCTGAGTGACATAGATAAAGATGGCCATCTGGACAAAGATGAGTTTGCAGTTGTGAGTGTTATCCTCTTTATTGTCACCATATGTAGGATGTCTCTCTGTAGCCTGACACAAGTGTGGATACATTTACACTTGGTTGCCACTTAAATAGGTACAATATTTGAACACTGGACTGGACTGTTTGCTCCCAGATCATCCCAAACTGTTCATGGCATGGATTCAACTAGGGTCTTGTTGACATTCCTTAGGGCCTATACTCATGCTATTGTTTTTGTGCCCTCAAATAATAGTTTTCAAGGTAGACGTGCGAAAGGGGCACCAATGCTGTTGTGACGTGTTTATGGTTGCTTAGCAACAGCCAGTGCCCGACCTCGTGTTTGCCACAGGGTTTATAGATGCGCATATGTCTCGACCCATACAGATTGTGCTCTATGTTGTCACAATGGCATCACATAGTTGCGGCAGATTTGTCAGCTGCACAATCCACATCTCAAACATGTTCTGTTGGATTGACTTCAGGTGACTGTGGAGGCTGTTGGAGCAAACTGAACTCATTTTCATGTTGGTTAAAGCAGTTCGACTTGATGTGTGGTTTCTAACATGGCGTGTTCCTGGTGGAAGTAGCAATTAGAAAATGGGTGGACTGCGTCCATGAAGGGATGTACATGGTCAGCAACAATACTCTGGGGCCTAATGCGTGCCAAGAAAATATTCCCTACACCGTAACACCGCCACCAGGCAGGATGGATCCATATATTCATGTTATTCACATCAAATCCTGAGCTTACAATGTGCCTGTGTCAGCAGAAACTGAGATTTGCTAGACTAGGAGACTTTTTCGAAAATGCCTTCACTGAGTGTATTTTGCTGTGTTTACATTTAAAGTTGTTGTAAAATCTGTCAGATTTTTAAAAACGACAAATGAAATAAGTATTAGATCAGTCTCAGTGCCGGCAAATGATCATATTATAAGTTGGGGCAAAAAACAGGCTTGGGACACACTTAGTTTTCTCAAAGCTCTATATGCAGCCATTAAGTGTGCGTTGACAGCAGGATGTGCTCCCACAGGCCATGCACCTGGTGTACCGGGCACTGGAGAAGGAGCCTGTTCCTGCAATCCTCCCCGCTGCCCTCATTCCTCCCTCTAAGAGGAAGAAGAGTCTGGCCTCAGTGGCTGGCTCTGTGCCCGGACTACCTGCAAGCCCTCCACCTCCAAAAGACTCACTGCGCTCCACGCCCTCTCACGGCAGCATGAACTCACTCAACAGCACCGGCAGCCTGTCGCCCAAACACACACTCAAGTCTGGACAGGTAATACTACACTACCATTCACACTTACCACACACACCTTGATCAGTTAACACTAGTAGCCGTAATAAACATACTAGGTGTTGTTCTAGGGACTCCCTTAACTTTAAATTTTGGAGCTTTAATGGTACCTCAAAACTCAAATCTGCTCCTCTGTAGAACACTAGTGTCAAATGGTTTTTATCAAGACTTAAGCTAGAGTCAGATGTACAGAAAGTTACAACATTTGCATCCATGTCATGCATTTCCTCTGTCTCTGTCTCAGCATTCAGTGAACTGGGTGGTCTCAGTGGCAGACCGTGGTCGCTATGACGACATCTTCCTGAAGACTGATGCTGATCTTGATGGTTTTGTCAGTGGACATGAAGTAAAGGAGATCTTCATGCAGTCCGGACTCACTCAGAACGTCCTCGCCCACATATGGTAGGCACTCAGACAGCCATGTTCCATGCTTGACAGTTAATATGCAATGTGTTCTATTCATTGGCTCTCTCAGTCCGTATGTTTACATGCACAGTTAAGTTGAGCTACAGTTATAACACATTTGGCCATTTAATTGGACTACTGTCCTTGTCCTAGTATACAAGCACCAGTGTTTCCGAGTCCTCCATGGCAGGTGGAGATATGCCCCCTTTCAGCTAGTTGCAATAAACCTATATTATTTTTACAGTCTATAACATAGACTGAATCACAATCACAGCTATTTATTAACAATAACCTCAGGGTAGAAACCACATCACGTATATATAATCAAACCGTACTGTGCAAACTCTGCCTTCATTGATTAGTTTTGAGCCACCTAAAAATATCATTATCAGTTTAAGTGTACGCTATATTTAGAAAATTTTCGCTGCTTTACCTTGTTGTCAGTCAGCCTCACTGATGGGAATTTGGAGCTGTTATATCAAAAACACCAGACTCCACTGAGAAAAACAGTCATTTTACTTCACTGAACAGCAAAGCTGCTGCTCTACCGCTGCCTCCATCAGCTGCTGTGGAAGGTAAAGAGGAAACAGTATCAAATATAGTCAACACTTATATTGATATTTTTAGGTTTCTAAAATATGTTTTGCTGTGGTCCCGTTCACAGCACTAACACAATAATTCCACTTTTTCTAACATCATATAAACATTCTGAGTCATAGGGTACATAACTTTTAACTAATGGCTTAATCACTGGATATTAAATCAGAGATCATAAACCATTTATTATAAAATATTACGGGTCACGGGGCTGTAAAAAAAAATCCTCCTATGTTTGGAGATAATGCTGTTATAAACATTAGTAATCTATTCATGGATTTTTCAATAAACTTTTATATCATGTCATGTTCTGTTTAACAGTGTGGTCAGTCTGCTCAGTTTAAGTGAGTTAAGTGCATGTGTCTCTGTTGAATGTCTGCTCCTCCCTGCAGGGCTCTGGCAGACACAAGGCAGATAGGCAAGCTGACCAGGGAACAGTTTGCTCTCGCCATGTATCTCATCCAGCAGAAAGTCAGCAAAGGAATTGACCCTCCACAGGCCCTGACTCCTGACATGATCCCCCCATCTGAGAGAGGCACTCCAGTACCAGTAGGTCCCACACACACAAACTGTCTGTATTATATATTAATCTATGTATTTCATGGGGCTCAGGAGGTAGATCAGGTCGTCCACTAATCTTTGAGCTGATGGCTCCATCCTCAGCTCTTAAGCGTCCTTAGGAAAGACACTAACCTCAAATTGCTCCCGATGGTCAGTCCTGCAACTGTGTGCTTGTAAATTGTAAAGTGCTATTGATTAAAGGGCCATATATATGCAAAACCTTTACACCTATGGACAGTACATATTTATAATAATACTATGATAAACTATGGTTAAAATTAACTGCGAAAAAATATGGTAGAAATCACAGGAAGAACAACTGAGGAGGAATCCTTCTTTCAGAATGGACAGATGTCTAACAGATGTCATGTTTACAGAACAGATCAACATAACAAATTGCAGTAATCCATACAACAAAATTATACATAGAAAGCAATTACAGCAATAACTTATCACATTTTACCTTTCAAATTAAACCATTATATTGTATGTTATGTAATTACTGTATATATATTACATATAGTATAATGTATATAATAATAATTGGGGACTAAATGTATCCTTATCCAAAGAGCACCTCAAACAAGCTCATTGTCAGACAGTGTAATCCATCTCCATGATAAAACACAGCTGAAAATCCTAGATCTGTGTATTAACTGTGATTTATGTTATATGTTACATGTTGTGACAGAATGTTAAAACAAATTTCACCATGAGACAATAAAGGCTATCTATCTAAATATGTATATATGTATCTATCTATCTATCTATCTAAATTAAAAAAGCTGCACAAGGACAGCAAAATGACAAATGTCTTCAGTTTCTACCCAGGGCTCCACAGTAAAGTTTTGTCAGCATGATCTTGGGACCATTAGCAGTTAATTTGGAGTATTCTTCACTTTTTGTCTCCACAGCATCGATTAATATTAATATTAGAACAAGAAACCTGCTTAATGACTTTCAAGAATGTTTTGTCTTTTCTTACAACAGATGTGTTTAAACTGTTGCTGCTGTTTTGAACTAAGTTATTCCTCTGTGGCTGCAGAGTATGTCAGGATACATGACCCCAGTGGGATCAGAGATGGCTGCTCTGTCTGAGATGAGACGGGTGAGTCCATACCTCTCCTCTCCCTTCCTCTCATATTATTCTTGCTCATTGCATATTTGGGCAAAAAGATGTACAGATTTGTTTGTTAAACATACTGTTTCTTGAGGTTTACCAATTTCCCAGTCTGCAAAAACAAATTATTTTGCTGAAAGACAACTAAGTCACATAGACATGTCAATGGAAGATTTGAGTAGAGGTAAATCAGTGATATCAGAGGACATTCACTGGCCACTAACTCTCCTAACTCTTTACTGCTGATGTGTCTACCTCCCCTCTCTTCCTCCTCTCTCAGGCTATAATGTTGAAGTTGTGGGTAGGTAACATGGACCAAAAGTGTATTCGACTATGAATGCTTTCAGTGACTGGCCATTCAGCCACAATACTGGAAAGCATTTGCAAGACTTTTTCTCTTCATTCCAGTTTAGTGCAGTGACATCGTCTCACCCTCTCGACTGTCTGCAGATCAAGGGAAGATTCAAGATCGCTTTAGCTGGCAAACTGGATTCGTTTAGAAGCAGTATTTTCATAAACCGGCAGCAATGTAATGAAAACAAATGTTTGTGGCTCTGGTATTAATAAGTCAGGTCAGTTAAATCAAGAGCATCCGGTGTACTTTATATAAGTAGAGCGATGCTCCTGTTGGATAAAGGAAGAGATAATCTAACCCCAACTCCAAAAAAGTTGAGACGCTGTGTAAATGGTAAATAAAAAAATAATTTAATTTGCAAATCCTTTTTGACTGATAAAATACAGTACAAATACAATATATTTAATGTTGGTAAACTGGTAAACTTCATGTTTTTTGGGTTTTTTTTGTAAATAAACACTCATTCTGTCATTTTAACAACACTCAATGAGTGCTTAGAAACTGAGGACACTAATTATTGAAGTTTTTTAAGTAAAATTCTTTTCCATTCTTGCATGATAGGTTCCTCAACAGTCTGGCATTTTTTTGTGCTTAAGTGTGCTTCACATGTTCAGTTGGAGACAGGTCTGGACCGCAGACAGGTCAGATAAGTAGCTGTATTGTTTCACTTTGAAGCCATGCTGCTGGAACACGTGCAAAATGTGTCTCATTGTCTTGCTTGAATAAGCAGGGACGTCCCTAAAAAAGACACCATCTGGATGGCAGAATATGTTGCTCCAAAACCTGTATGTACGTTTCAGCATTGATGCTACCTTCACAGATGTAGACGTTACCCATGATGCCATGGGCACTAACACATATCCATACCATCACAGATGCTGACTTTGAACATTGATCTGGTAACAATCTGGATGGTCCTTTCCCTCTTTAGCCCGGAGGACACGATGTCCATGATTTCCAAAAGCAATTTGAAATGTGGACTCATCAGACCACAGCACACATTTCCACTTTGTGTCAGTCCATCTCAGATGAACTAGGGTCCAGAGAAGTCAGCCGTGTGTCTGGATGTTGTTGATATTTGGCTTTCACGTTGCATGGTAGAATCTGGACTTGAGTTTGTAGATGCAGTGATGAACTGTGTTTACGGACAATGGTGTTCCAAAGTCTTCCTGAGCCCATGGAGTAATATCCTTTATACAGTCATGTAGGTTTTTTGATGCAGTGCAGCATCAAAGGTCGTGTGCTTTCAGTGTTGGTTTTCAGGGTTTCCCCTTATATGCAGATATTTTCCCAGATGCTCTTAATCTTTTGATGATATTGTGGCTTTCAGATAGTGAAATCCCTAAATTCCTTGCAATTGTGCATAGATAAATGTCAACTTTTGAGAGTGAACATTAAATATCCTGTCTGTACTGTAATTGATTGAATATAGGTCAAAAAAGATTTGCAGATCATTGCATTCTGTTTTTATTTACATTTTTTAGAACATCCCAGCTCTTTTGGAAATTGGGTTGTAAATGCTTTTTTGTTTGTTTATTCTTATTGTTTTTTCAAGAAATGTCTCCATGTGTTTGGACTAGCATCACCAACAAATGCTAGTGGACAAAAACACATAATAAAACCACAGTCATGATAACTTTGTGAATGTTCTCACAGGACTAAATATTAGTCAAAAAATAGCAAAATCTTGAATCTTTCCTCTCTTTGGCAGTTTGTCAGTGGTGTTGACATTCCCCCACATGTTGGTGATCGACCCAGCCCCACCTGCTGACTCAGCCTCTATTCTACTCCTCTGAAATGAGCACTGGTTTCTCTCCTCTCCTCTCTTTTCCTCCTCCTCCTCCCTTTGGTCCAGTCTTCCATGGGTCCGTTGGTACCATTTCATCATCCCACTTCACTTTTTTAACAAATAAGGTTTACCTTGCCAACCTCGTTTCTTTTGTCGCCCCTCTCTCTCTGTGTCTGTGTCTGTCTCTACAGGACAGCTCTAGTTCGGTGGGTTCAGGGGAGTTCACTGGCATCAAAGAGCTGGATGACATCAGCCAGGAGATAGCCCAGTTGCAGAGGTAACATACATCATCACTGGTAGCACTTTACTAATGTGACAGCACAGACAGTATGCTCTGCTTTTACCTCAACAGAACTTTCACTGCTGCAGAGGAAATTAATGGATAATTACATCAAAAATTAAAAATACATTTTAATAATTTGCTATTCTTACTCATTGTAGCCCAAAATAACTCACTAAAGAGCCGCAAAGCACTAAAAAAATATGCAGCGTTACGCCGTACTACTGTACTACTGTGTATTTCAACTTCCACTTCAGTGGAAAACATAATACTTCTTAATTCTCCTGACAGAGACATTATTCTGGTTGCATCCCATATTCAGATTTTACTCACAAAATATACCAATTAGAATTATTATCATTATCATCAAACTATTCAGCATAAAATTAGAATTGAAAGTTCCACCGGAAGCAGACATTAAATACATTTAGGTACATTGTGCCCTTGTCACTTCCATATTGTTCTCCTCCCTCCCTTGTAGATGTTCTAAGAGTGCAAGCATTTAACTTTTTTTTCCAATGAAATTACCCCAAATTATGTGTTGAAATATAACCAACAGGCCTTTGCTCAGCTCAGCTGTTCATAGTATGGCCAAAAGGAGACCACTGATCTGTGAAAAGATTTTAGGGACACTATACCTAATAAAAATGAAGTTGGTAAAGATTTTTGCGATTTAAAAAATCACCAAATTACGTAGTAGCACATTGTTTTCAAACAGGAGACCAATACACTCACCAGATAGTCTTGGGTGGTCATTTCATACCTTTATACCTTTCTGAAATTTCTCCAGGGTATATGGGGTATATGTGTGCAACACTAACAAATTCCTACACCTGTTTTCCTTATTAAACAGAGAAAAACAATTGTACTACTTTTCAATTCAACTTTCTCTTGATCACGGAGGACTGACGAGGCTCAATTGCCTCATTAACTCGTCATAAAACACACTTCATTCAAACTTAACAGAAACAAATAAAAGATATAGAAAGTCCACTGTTCCACCAATCATTAGTTCCGGTTTAGTCCAAATAAATTCTTAATTCACCAAGTTAGATGTTATTCTCTCAGCTGCCTGTTCCACCAGTAAAGCCCGGAGACTGACTGGTGGTGCATGCTGTGCACTACAAAAAATGGGTTAAATTAAGATTAAATAAAATTAAAAACAATGACAGTATTGAAAAACATACCTTCAGGATTTCCAAATACCCTGGTATACTGTAATACCGCCTAAGCCTCCCTGGGAGGGGAAACGATTTCCGGTGGAGGAAGGAAGGGAGGATGCATAAATTGCCATGTTGGAAAGCACCCTATGAGTTTCTCCAACAAAATGATGTTGATATGCAAAGATGGTGGAGAAAGCTACAGAGGTTTGGACAGCAGCAGTTCACAGCTAACCCTGCAATACCCTCAGTTCTGTGTATACTGTATGCTTATGGTCCAATCGTTTTTCTGTGATAGAATGCACACCTGAAAAGGGAACATGCACCATCAAATATGGATGAGCTTCATTACTCATCTTGACTTCATCTCCATCAGCTGCTCTCTTCCTCCTTCCCTGCATCCATCCAAACAGCCAACCATCCAGTCTTTTGATGTGTTTATTTTATCCAATTTTTGTTTGTTCACCACTTATTCTCCATGCTGCGTCAGCACTCTTGCCTTTACCCAGTGGAATACTCTCAGGTAAACACACCAGCTACTGAACATCCATGGACTGGCATTCTGTTGAATCTACTGTCACACACAGACAATAAGCAGTGCATCTGCACACAACTTTTCTTGCATAGTGTTAAAAAGTAGATTTTACATATGTTCACATTTGCTTATTTTTATCACCTTAATGTCTGGAGTCATGATGCAGAGTTTGGTTAAGGATGGACTTGCAATATTTCAGTTCCCATATGAACAATGAAACACATTTTGCTTGCTATAGTTATTCCTTCTTTTCATACAGGCAATGAAGAAATCAGTTCCCAAAGAAAATTTAACAGAAGTGATGGAGGATAGCCTCAACAGTCCTTGTTCGGTGTAAAAAAACCCCCAAAACATTCCAAAGTTTACCATAGGCTAATGTGAGGCCTCGGCAGTCTGTGGTAACCCCCTTTAAGGCCCCTAACATCTGGGTTTTTTATGTAATGGGAAAGGCTAAAATCAGCATTTCCAGACAACTCAACTCCATTGATGTGAATGGGCCCCATCTAGGGGTCTGTCTGTTCACTGCAGCTCAACAGAAAAAGAAAAGACAGATTGTACTACCTGTGTACCTATGTTGATTTGATAGAATTCCAGCCCAGTGTCTTGTTACTCTGTTGATGAGTGTACACAGAAGTGAGGTTGGTAGTTATTTTTTGTGTGTTTGTGTGTGTGTGCCCTTGTGTGCATTTGTTTTGTATTTGTGTGTGATTGTCAGGGAAAAGTACACTCTGGAGCAGGACATCAGGGAGACAGAGGAGGCCATCAGACACAAGAGTGCAGAGGTGCAGGTGAGGCCAACTTCTTTCCCTGGTCACTCAGCTTCAGTTTGAACTCATAGCTTGAGTAAATGCTGCAGTTGGTAACTGTCATGAAAATATTTCAGTATTTACTGAAACTGTCACTATAACCACACAGTAATAAAGTAAAATGAGACAAAAAATCATGTTCCTCTGCTACTGCTTCTAATGACGTTTGAAAGAATCGCTAAAATAACCATGTAGAGTTGAGGAGTCTCCAATGCAGCTATCAGTCATGTCAATGAATGCTGGTGAACTGCGATCAAATTAGGCAGCCATGATCAAATATGAATCAAGATCCTGTTACTGCATTTAATTCCATGTTGGTAATCATTGAGCATAGCACCAAAAACCACCAAGATGCCAGAGCAAATTTCATTTCAAATCTTTCATTTCATTTCAAATCTAAACACTTAAACACTTAAAATAAGGTTCTAAAAACATTTGAGGAGAGAAATAGGTAATGGAGTAACAGAATCTTGGCTGCTTGTGTTTGTCCTGCTCTATGTGACTGGTAGACTGTCTGTAACTGAATTGCCCCTCTGTATCTGACTTATCTACCAGATAAACTCTTGGCTGCCAGATGGGTGAAATGGCACTTTTTTAGCGACCACGTTTGTTGGCACCATTGGGAAGATTTGCCACAGTCACAGTCAATTAGTCTGGTTAAGATTCTCTTAATCTGCTGAGCCTTTTTTTTTTTTCTTTTCAAATTCACTGGTGTATAAATGTCACGGGGTCTGGCAGACTTGTCAAAAAGTGACAAAGCAGCATGCTGAGTAAATTATTAATAACTTAGAGAGACATCACGTGTAATAGTTTCCCTTCCTCTCCCCCCTCTCTCTGTCACTATCTCTGTCAAACACACACACACACGCACACACTGTGAGGCTCAGTCCTTGTGTCTCTGTCCTTCTATCAGTTATCAGTTTTGACAGTTTTACTGCTATAACACAATAAAGCTGGCGGTGTCAGACTGGGTTCAGGTGGTTGATTAGATTCCCCCCAACAAGAACAATGACATTGTGCACTGAATATTTTACTGACATCGCCATTTGCTTATTCGGATCGCCCACTCCTATATCTGACCACTTGTTGTGATGAACACCAAATGTTGGGACATGATACTTGATTGACACTCATGGCTTGTTCTGCTTTTTGTCCTGTCAGGAGATGCAGAATGACCTGGACAGGGAGACAGCAAGCCTGCAGGAGCTGGAGGCTCAGAAACAAGATGCCCAGGACCGACTGGAGGAGATGGACCAGCAGAAACACAAATTAGAGGATATGCTGAACGAAGTGCGGATGAAGTGCCATGAAGAGTCTCAGATGGTGAGGAAGAGAGGAAGGACTGGGGGACGTGAGAGAAACTGAAAACAAGGCAGAAGTTTCCACTGCTGTGATGCAGTGCAGTAGCTTTGCTACAGTGGCCACAGAATCATCAGGAATGAAAAGTTTCTAATGAAATATATACTGTGTTCTAATAGTTTTACTGTTCAGCTAAATGCCAAAGTTAACAAGAGGCAGATGAGATGGTGCAGAGGGGAAGAAGAGAAAGCAAGGCAGCTTTATTCGGAGAGCACATTTCATACAACAGGGCAGTTCAAAGTTCTGCTTTACACAGCAATAAAATATGGAACATAATAAAGAATACAGATTTACAATATTAGAGTAAAAAGAGGAAAGATATAAAAGGTAAAAATTAACTACTAAATGATTTTTTTAAAATCACCATTAAAAATAGAAAAAGTGCAAAAGACAGCAAAATGTCTTCAATCATTTGGGGGCAGCAAACGGTTTCAATAAATCCACTGATACAGAATGAATTTCAAAGGTTTTGATTTCATTCTCTCCTGCCTTTAGATCTCAACCCTCCAGAGTCAGATCCACTCCCAGGAGTCAGACTTGCAGAGCCAGGAGGAAGAGCTGAGCCGGGCAAAGGCTGACCTGGGCCGCCTGCAGCAGGAGGAGAACCAGCTGGAGCAGAGCCTGGCTGCTGGCAAGATCCAACTGGAGACCATCATCAAGTCTCTGAAGGCCACACAGGATGAGATCAACCAGGTAGGACACAGGGCTTTTTTTTTGTGTGTGTGTGTGTGTGTGTGTGTGTGTGTGTGTGTGTGTATGTGTGTGTGTGTGTGTGTGTGTGTGAGGGAGAGAGAGATTGAAAATTGTCAACAGGGGGCATCATTGCACTGTGTAATCTTTATTACTGTTCAAGTCAGTATCTGGTCCTCCTGTACCGCTAGAGGAACTGGAACACAGCAATTAGTTGTGTGTGTGTGCATTTGTGCGTGCATTTGTGTGTTATCTGCTCCCTACCAGCCACTCATCTTTTACACACACACACAATTTAACCACCTGCAACACACGGCTTGGTAATGATGCATGTTGCCATGTTGTTGTTTCTGTTCTCCACAACATGTCTTGTTAAACCCTGATGAGATTAGAGTCTCCTGAGTGTAACAACCGAATACCACATCTGCCACTCGAGAAGTCTCAGCCGTTGATCATTTCCTCATGCCATCTGTAATAATATCCAGTCTTATTGCTTTTCAGAGCAGTTATGTTGATTTAATGACATACTGTAGTTTTTCAAGACTTTTGTATTATTCATAAGATTCCACATTAGTTCTGCCATCAAGGGCTGTTCCAGCAGTTTAAACAACTAAAGTACACACACACACACACACACACTGTATATATAGTCAAATATCGAAATAATCATCAAAATCATAATTTCTTACACACTAAGTAATTCACTGAGACTTTAACCTCTATGGTGTATCCATTAACTCTGGTGTCATATCGAGGATTGTTTCCCTGTCAGTATGTGTTTCCTCTTCTAAACCGGACCCAAACCATGACCACCGAGAGAAGCACTACGTGTTAAATATTAACACAACACCGGCCGGCTGAACTTCTTCATCCCCTCCTGCGGCTCACTAGAGGCTGCAGTGACTCATTATCGCCTCTCAGGCCAGGATGTATTATTACAGAAGGGACAGCTTGTCCCTGGCTGCTTAGCAGTGGTTATCTCTGCAATACAAAATGAAGGCAGTTTGGGAATAATGTCAAATGTGTTACTTCTTCACACTCTGTTGATAGGGTTAGTTCATTTTTTGAATATTTTAAACTAAAATTATGCCCAGATCCTTAACAAATTATTGTTATTTTTTTAAAAGTAAATTACTCCAAAGAGTTGAAGTGGTCTTGTGATGTATATAAAGTAGTGTAACTAAGACCTTGTACAGATTATATTAAAGGCATTGTAATAATGTTCAGCAATTACCTGTACAGAAATGTACATGTTTGTGTGTGGCGGTTGTCTTTTTAAAAGTATTATTAAATAAACTTTTGAGTTTGCTATATGACCGTAAATGTAAATTCAAAACCGAAAGTAAATGTCTGTTTTATGTCTGTGTGCATTACTCACAAAATTCCACTTAGCTCTTATGTATGAGGGTGAAGAAAGAAATTTGACAGACATGTATCTCAAAACCAGAACAAATTAAAGTAAATGTATCTGTGTAGCTAGATAGCATCACTTGACTCTTAAATCTGTTTTAGTGACCGTCTCGTTCTGTTGATGTGTGCTTCACAGTGTAGCTGTAGCTGCAAACACTGCTGTTGGACACAATGTCACTTAGATCGACATCAGAGTGTTTCTTCATGTGCATTCAACTCCAGCAGGTGTTCAGAAGTACGCTTCCCAGGCCAAACACATGCACAAGGAGCTTTGTAAAGCAAGAGGACCATGCAGCAGTGAAGTGTTTATCCCATTGTTACTGAACTGTTCGTATGTATGTGTCCTGCAGGCTCGGAGTAAGTTGTCCCAGATTCAGGACAGCCAACAGGAAGTGTCTAAAAGCATTGAGCAGTACAACAGCACATTGAATGGAACCCATGGAGGCAGCATGACCAACCTGGCCGATATGAGCGAGGGCTTCAGTGACCGAGAGAACGGTGGATTTCCAGCCACGGTGAGAGCCGCACAGGTCAGCATCTATATTAACACTCTGCTTCTTTCTCTTAATGTGGCTCAACACACATTCCAATATAAATTAAAAGACCGCTAACTGACATGTTTCCACCAGCCTGGAATACATTTGAATTAAAAAGCATAAACAATACAAGAAGTTGTGTTAGAAATAACAAATGCGTGATGACATGATGTAGCCATTTAGCTACAGCGTTTAAACATCATGACAACAGTTTAGTTTAATACACACATACTCCATAAACAGCTTGCAAACAATGGCCCGTAAACGCTAGCAGAGTCATGTTTTTCGCAAATTCTGTTACTAGGGATGCACGAAAATATCGGCACATTTTTGGCATCGGCAGATATTGGCTTTAAAATGAAACATTGGAATTAGCCAACATGCTGATTTCTGCTGATATGACAAACCAATATTTATTTATTTTTTTATTTTTTACATTATATACCTACACTGCAAAGTATTGCATTTCACTTCTCCATCTGCTTGTGGGTCATCATGAACAACAAGTGTGTTGTTATATTTTGGCATATCGAATATCAGCCTAAAATACAATATTGTTGATCCCTAAATATAACTGTACTTTGTCAGTCAACATGGTCGTGGCCTCTCACAGGTCTGTGCCAGCTCCACATCCCTCAGCTTGTCAACAAATGCACGTTGTCAATGAGGGGGAAGTGTAACAGTGCTGTGTGTGTTTTAGGACAGTGGTGTTTCACTCAGACAGAGACATTCAGTGAGTGCCAAAGAGCATGGAACCAAATTGCAACATAATGTAGCTTTAAATATGGGGATAACGGTGCATGTATTCAGTCTCTCTTCTGAGATGTCCATAGTGTTGCAGTCGGTTGGACACATGAAAAGTGACAGAAAAAGCTGTGTCAAGAGTGAAAGCCCAAGCATTCATCTCTCTAGCCCTATGAGGTTAGTGTTTCCCACAGAATGAGAGTGGTCCATGACCACAGCACAGATGGAGCTCTACATCGGTTCTTTTTTTCCACTTTGTGGCTCACAGTTGGATGATTGATTTGTCAATCTGTTTACAGCTGATCAGATCAATAGAAGAGATACACAGCCGTCTGTGAGTAAATGCTAATTTTTAGACCCAGCAGAATGACCGGTCGGGTTTCACCTTTAATGCACCTGGTGTTTTGCTGCCCTGTGTCTGCCAATGTGCTGCCATAAATAACCAAATGGTATATATATTGCAGTAGCGCTCCTAATGAACAGTCTGGCTCTAGACATAGAAAACAAATTTGTGGTGTGTTATTTGTGGCATATCATGCGTAACATTGTCTGTTGCAGGGTGATTTGTTCAAATCAGCAGCAGTGTAATAAAGCACAGGGGCATCTTAATACTTCTGATGTTAATACTGTAACATTTCAAAGATGCACATAAAAACAAGCTTTTAATTCCAGGCTTTTTCGAATTCTACCAATCCACTCATAGTTTTGTCATCGTTTCCTCTTTGGCTTGGAGATTTGCAGCAGTCTGCAAACTACAGCATGCCAAATTCTTTGCTGTCATTTCTGTCATTTGATCGTTGTTTGCTAAAACTTCAGTTATTATTTTTGTCCCTGACTCTCCATTGTTTTCCCCGGAGACAGCACATCTAATCACACAGTTCCCTTCCACTCACTTTACTCATAATAACATAATTACCTGAGCTCAGGCCCTCTCACACCTGGCAAACAGTTCCCAGGATCAGCAGAGGGATTAAACTCAGGGTTTCCTATGAAGCACAGCACAGATCCTCTAATGAGCCATAACAAGGCAGAGCCCTGTAGAGTCAGGATGGCACATGAAGAAACTTTGAGTCAGAGAAGCAGAGTGCATACAGAGCAAGGCAAACTGCAAAAACAGCAACAACAACAAAAAAAAAGAAAATTGCTCCAGTGCTTTTTTGGTGATAATCATTCTTGTGTTGTGTTTTGTGGGAGTGTGTGTGTGTGTGTGTGTGTGTGTGTGTGTGTGTGTGTGTGTGTGTGTGTGTGTGTTTGCACTTGTGTAATCAGAGCAGACTCTCCTTAGACATTCCTTTGAAAAAGCTCTTAAGGTTCAGTTCCAAACTTAAGTGGCTGTGGCTTAAGTGGAACATTATTAAAAGATAGTTCTGGTTTTCTACAACTTGGGTCATCTTGTTGTTTTTTACCAGTTCTGTTAACATTTTATTATGCCTCTACAGTGACAGTTGTGACCAGAAACATATGCTTTCAGGTTGTCTTTGAGTGAAGTTCTTCAAATTGGGCATAAATGTTCACTCAGACTCAACAATGAACACATTTCTGGCCACATCTCCAGAATTCATATCCAAATTATGGCAAGATTCCACACAAATGTCTAAAAGCAATGCCATATTGCCATCGCTGACGTTTTGTGTTTGTGTGTTTGCTAAAACTGTACAATGAACAAATCTCCCTCTGTTTCTTTCCTTATCTATGTTCCAACCACAGGAGGATCCATTCAAAGTGAAGCCGTCTGTGTTCAACAGCCAGCCTCAGGAGCTTCACACTGACCCCTTCCACTCTGAAGACCCTTTCAAAACAGACCCATTCAAAGGTTGCTGTCCCCCTCTGTCCATCAGTGTTCCTCAGGATATTTATCCTGTCTTCCTTAACTCACCATCATCCATTTAGTCTACTCTCCTTCCTTCTCAGTCCCTCTTTTTTCACACACTCTGCCTGTCCTCTCCTCTATTAACTGTGTTTACTGCTCTGCTTATCTTTAGTTTTCTTTTCTCCTGACAGCTTACTGTTTTGAACTTGAGTTGCTCTCTGACTGTCCTTTCTGTCTCCCTGTCTGTTTTCCTCCTGCTCTTCCCTCTCTGCTGGATTCCTCTCCTGTAGGTGACCCTTTCCAAAATGACCCTTTTGCAAAGCAGCCATCAACAGCTACAGGTATTTACTTTTGGAAAAAGGAGCTCAGTTTTATTGACTTAACACTCACAGCGTTAAAAATACAAATAAAGTAACAAATTCATGTCATTTCACTGGAATCATTGCCATCAGCCTGTTCTATTGCAAGAGCAAAGGAAAGCTAGTAAGTGGTCCTTCAGTTAAGATCATATTGTCGCACATGAACAGTTAAAGACCTAATAACTTGCCAAATCCTTAATGTAGATAACAAGCTAATTTAAAAAGAGTTCTGTGCATGCATATAATCTATCTATCTATCTATCTATCTATCTATCTATCTATCTATCTATCCTTTTTTTCTGTAACAGTTATTTTACTTTTCTGGACATTATCCCTGTTTTTTTGGACAAAAGATGGGTTAAACCAATTTTCTTAGGTTTAAAATGTGTAAATGCTTGTGAAAGGCATCGGCGCACAGAAGGAATATTCATTTCAATCCAGGTCTTAAGGGGTTAACTCAAACTAGCTTCTCGTTATCCACTGAAACAAACAAAAAAGTACAATTTCCTGGTAAATGGCATCTGAACCCTCATACATATATCGAAGAGTGGCCTGTGCTGGTGCTGGCAGCAGTGTTTCTCTGCATATGTGAAACAGCAGTTTTTGAACTGTGACTTCTGCCACACTTCCCTCTTCAGCGATATTGGGGAGTTTCACTTCTCTAGTAAGTAGATGGAGATTAGTGATCGAAATCATCCTTTTTCACACAGCAGTAAAACTACTTCCCTACTCCATAGTTTACAACCCATTATTGCTTTTTTGGAGAAAAGAATGGTAAAAGGCGAGCAATGAGCAAAGGCATGGACCAGTTTTGTTTTTTCAGTTTATCATTTAGTTACCATGCATATGATTTTCCTGGTAATCTAAAACAATCAACCATTTTAACTGCAACTTCAGCATCTTGTGATGCAGAGTATTTGTGTCAGTTATCAGTGGGATCTGATACTGGGTGTGAAGGAGAAAGCACTGGCTGATATAAGCAACTCTAATGTGGGTTCATGACCTGAATGATCGACTTATCATAATCATCTATCGGCTTCCACAGAAGAGCACTGACTGAATGCCTCATGTTGTCATTATTGCAGTTCTGCATAACATGGGTGGTCAGTATGTTGTAGGCATTAGAGCAGGTATCATAGGGAGGACAACTGATTAAAACTGAGATGGGCAGTTTTCTCGAAAGGCAAAAAAGGATAGAATTTACAATATAGGCCTCCTGCTGCAGCTCTCCTCTCTGCCTGCCCACCAGATGAGCACAGGATTACACATGCACTTTATACAGCAGCCTGTACAGATACTTGTCATTCATGTCAGTCATCCTGGTAGTGATTGTGATCCCGATGCCCTTACATTGTTGGGGCGGCTGTGGCTCAGAGGAAGAGCGGGTTGTGGGTTTGATACCCGGCTCAACATTTCGAAGTATCCTTGGGCAAGATACTGAACCCTAAATTGCTTCTGATGTGGAGTGTGAGTGTGTATGAGAAGTTACTCCATAGCAGGTGGCACCTAGTCTGGGCCACTAGTGTGTAAATGGGGGAATGTGACATGTAGTGTAAAAGTGCTTTAAGTGGTCGGAAGACTAGAAAAGTGCTATGCAAGTGCAGTCCATTCACAGAGTCTCCCATCATGGGCTAGATTTTGTAAAGCCTGAATCTGATCCAAGCTGAGATGCAAAAGTTGAGTGTTCTCTTTGAATAATATGTTCAAAGTGGATTATCATTTCTGCTGCAGATCCTTTTGGAGGAGACCCGTTTAAAGAGACAGATCCTTTCAAGGCTTCATCAGAAGATTTCTTCAAGAAGACCACAAAGATGGATCCCTTCTCCACACCAGACCCATTCAGCAAAAGTGCCACATTACCCTCCAAGGTACTTTTTTAAGCTGTAGGGACTGTGAGGCACATTTTACATGGTTTTCATTCTTCATTTCTTTAAAAGTTTTGGCTGTGTTCATACATATGACGTACATTTTGGCAAGAATGTGTATTTTTATTGAACTGTGGAATCTCCAGCATAGCTCTTGCATTGCGTAAACACAGTTGTTACATTCATACTGTTAAATGCAAAACGCTCCAGTGAAACCCATTCAAATTGCAGTTTTTGATCCCACAACCATCAAAGCTTAACAGCATGCATTATATTATTTCCCACCTGATGACATCATTTTTTTACCAAATTTGCATATAGAGAAAATACATGCTATTTCTACTACGTGCACTATCACAATCAACATTGCTACTAATCAACAATCTTAAAATTCCTAAGAGTGGCACAGACCTTAAGATGACTACTTATTGTCAGCTTATATGAATCATTTAAACAACAGCTGAGTTTGGATTACCTGTTGGATGAATTGGTGCTACAGGACTCTCTGTATATTCTGGTCATGTCTACTCTGAAGTTCAATCTTAACAAACAAACAAAATGTGGGTAAATTTGTATTTAATTTAGAAAGTAAAAAACACCAACAGTCAAGATAAAATTTATAACTAAGGTTTGGCTGTGACTTTGTAAATTTCCCATGACTTTATTCACCTTTCTTGTTCTCCCTGCAGCAAACCAGTCACTTCACAAGCATTGACCCGTTCTTCTCAAGTAACCCAAAACCCAAAGGACCAGGTACAGCATTATTCTTTATTACCCTACATCCATGTTGCTTATGAACATAATTTATGGTTCTAATTAAAAAATGAAGGGAATCTGTCAGTCTTTGTGCTCTCTGATATCCAATATTGCCATTAAATAGTCTTGCTCATTGATGTACAACATGGCCTACAACAGCCTAATACAACCACAGATATTAAAGGATATTTATGTTTGTATACCTTAGTACAACAGTTAAAAAATAAAAATTGGTGTACAGATATCCCAGCCCTATTTCAGGTGATATTGGAGTCAGTTTTGCAGTGTCTTTCAGTCTGACTTTGACAGTGACAGTGTTGTTGTTTGTTCGCTGGCGTAACTCTTGAAATGAATGAACATGTGCTGTCAGTGCACTGGAGTTCTGTCAGTCAGCTGTTTGTTAATTTCAGCACAAGAAAAGCTCCGTCATTTTCTCCAGGATATGAATGTTGTCCATACAACACATACACAGAGTGGGGCAGCTTGAGTGCCTCAGTGATTGGAGGAATCTGAGCCTGTCACCACACTGGGGTCACTGTTTCCTCAGACTACGCACACCATGTTGGTTTGTTTATTAAAGCCATGACTGAGGAGGGAATGTGTCCTCTGTGATGCGTGTCACATGTCAGATTTGAAAAAACCAAGAAAGTTTTTACACTCGCGGGACGTTTTATTTCAGGTGATTTGAAAAAGCCATATTACACAAAACTGTAATGGAAGTACTTTTTTGGCTTTTCTGGGTCACATGATGCTAAAGCTATGTGCTTGTCAGAAGGAACTGGCTCCCCCATGATGCAGCAGGAGCTACAGGAGGTGTTACTGCATCACATAACTCTTCAAAAGTTGAGCAGACCATATGGAAGTCTTGAATCCACAATTCTTTTGTGAAATTGTGGTCTCTCCTCCCAGAAATCCCTAATACATGGCAGCTCCCTCATATAAGGGGCTTGCCTTTCCATTATGGCTCCATAACACGCCTACGTGGCCTTGGATTGGAAATAATGATGGTTAGTGTGGTGGCAGCAATAGACATAAAGCTGATAATATTTTGAACATCCATCACCATGCTTTTTGGCATGCTGTCCATCCAGTAATTGTTGAAAAATAAAATTTATAACCACAAATTTCAACTTCATGTTGAAGAAAAGTCGAGGGACCACTACTGTCGGTAGAATCCATTGACAGGTATCCATTACTGTCAGTGAAAAATTTGACTGGCAATCCATCCAGAAGTAGTTAAGAAATTCTACTCTGGACCAATGTGGTGGACTGAGTGACCAAAATGACCTTCTCTAGAACCCCTCTGTCAGAGAGTCTAAACATTTTGGCTGGGCATTAGACTGCTGAACATTTTATGTACCTTTAAGTGACCATTTTTGTGTGAGGAGGCAACTCTTGGCTCTTGAAATTCCCTGGAACAGAAACCTTACTGATAGTCAAATAATTATAAAGACTTCTAAAAATATGTAAAAAAAAATGCAAGTTAGAAATGGAATAGTTGGTGACACTGTCAGTTTATGATCATGTTTACTTTAGTTTGTGTTGGTGTTGCATTGCATTTATAATGTGTATCTAACTCTAGCTTCTTAAGGTAGATCAGTGAGATATGGCAGACTATATAAAGTAGAGAGCTTGTTGAAATAAATTAATTGAAACTATTTTTGGTTTTTTTCTTTTTTCAGACCTGTTTGTCACGTTGGACCCATTTGGCAGTAGTTCGTTCAACAATAGCAGTAACAGTTCTGCTGGATTTGCAGACTTCAGCCTCATGTCGAAGCCCAGAGACCCTTTTGAAGGCAGAGCCAGCTGGCTGCCGGACTACCAAAAGGTAGGTAAGGTAGGAGCCAAAACCTATCCTGGAAGCACTGTCTGGGCAGATAGTTCTCAAAGTCTTCCATTGCATGTAATAGGTCTTCAATTTGAGAATGTCTCCTATTTGGTTTAGTACAATTATTATTTTTATTGTGATGTTTTTTTTTTTAAGAAAATTAAGAAATTGAACTGTGTCCTGGTGCCATCCTGTCCTCAGTTTCAGAGCTCTTATAACATATGTTGTGTCACTACCTGCCATATTTTAGTATGTACAATTACAGGTGAGTCTTAATAGAACCACATATTCTTCCTCTCAATCTTTCATTCCAGTCTGTGTTTGTAGACGACCCATTCAGCAGGAAAAATGATACACCAGCTCTGCCACCGAAGAAGACTGTTCCTCCAAGGCCCAAGCCTCCCAGTGGTGAGTCTCATTCTCTAAAGGCATTTTGAAACCCCTAAAATGGAGCTGCTGACCCTGTTTTAGCCTGAAAACTCTGGGATTGTGTTTTGGTCTGGGCGGGCTGAAACAGAGACTTTTGAGAATAATGACTCAGACACCCACGTATGCTTCCCAATTGGATCTCATAGTCACAAAATATCAGGTCAAAGTATTATAGTTAGGTCTACATAGCTTTAGTGATGTTATCCTTCTTGTGTGGGCACTCCTGTCCCATCAGCACTGCTTCCTGATAATTTTGGTAATGCTCTGATATTTTGCCCGTACTGGGTTTTACATGCATGCTGAGGAATGACAGGGACGGAGAAGTGTGTATGTATTCATGGACTGTGATGAAGAATAATTATTTTAAAAAAGGCATTCAGAGGAAAAAAGAAAGAAAATTAGTTTAAAAGGAAATTAAAACATGTGGAGGATGGAGAGAAAACAATGAAAATACTAATAATGACCGAAATATCTGCATATGCAGAGTTGATAACTGTCTTTGGGTCCATTGGAGACATCATATTTTGTCCTTTCCTAACAGGACGCGATATTTAAGAGAGAGAGAGCAAACATTAGATTTCTTCAGTGTTTCCAAATTCTGTCCTAACCTGCTCCTCAGACAGACAAGTGACATGTCACTTGTTTAAAAAAAAAAAAAAAACAACTGCTTGCCCTGGTTCTATTTGGACAAAGTGTCGCACACCCCCAACCTATTCTCAGAGCCATTGCTTAGGGTCGTTAAGAGCTCCATAGGCTCCATGAATGTTGGTGTCAACCACAGTATATCTGGACCAGTGTTGGAAATTAACTTTTTAGTCCACATGCCACTGTGGTTGGTGGATTCCAAAATCTAGCAGTGACTCAAAAGATTACCATCGGTTTTTAGTTGGGCTGGTAAGTGAAGCAAATCTAGCAGCCACGCATTTGGCTTGTGACTGGTGCTTATTTCCAACCCTGATCTGGACAAATTTTGCGTGAACCATCACATGTCCTCCACACAGAATATGAACTCTTGCCCTCTGACAAATGATATAGAGTTCCCCACTGCAAACTCAACTGCTTTAAAACTCACTTCTTCCTACCTCCATCAAACTTTAAAACAATGCTACTTCAGGCTGCAGGGATTGTGTAGTAATTGTGCAGTGATATTTTACCACTTGGTGTGTGCAATATTTGTTGCAATATATGTTCAATATTTTGTATCTGCAGTTTGGATTATGTGCCATTTATTGGTGTGATGCTGTACAGCAAGTGCTGGTTTGCTCATATTTGGTTTGTTTTATTGTAACTGTGGAGGCATTTATGGGTGCAGCATCTAAGACAAATGCAAGTATATTGTATCGTATCGTATCGTATCGCACCGCATCGCATCGCATCGCATCGCATCGCATCGCATCGTATCGTATCGTATCATATCGTATCGTATTGTATCGTGTCCTCCGCCAGGGTTCACTCACTCACTGTATGTTAGAAAGGGGTTTTACATGTTTTCATTTTAGGCGTTATTGTAAAAATATTGATCAGGGCTTTTTTAGATCTTGATATATAATATATTCTGCTTTTCCTCTCTCTCTCTCTCTTTCTCTCTCTCTCTCTCTATATATATATATATATTTATACGTATATATTTAATTTTGCTTGCAAGTTCAGCTTGCAAAAAATAGGTAAAATATCTTACCATGAAAAGACCATGTATATTGGAATACTTTATAACCACATGGGAAGGACAAGACCAAAGAAACAATTCTGACATAGAATAAAAGAATAAAATTTGGTATTCTAAACTTTTTGAATGGCAGCCTTTCTGTAGTGTGTAGTTTTCACCAATGTTGATATGTATACCTGTTGTCTTTTCTTTAACCACGGAAAAGTGTTTTTTTTTCTCCACCTTAGAAAGTGCAGTCTTAAACTCTGCTCTAATCTGTCAACAGGAAAGAATGTCATTGTGGGTGCGGAGAAGATAAAAGCCTTCTTGCTTTTGCCAAGCCACTGCTGTCACACACTCTATATTCTGTGTTGTTCCTCAATTCAAATAGTAAACCAGCAGTGAGTGAAAGAGTGAGGTGCACTGTAACATGTTATTTTGAAGCCTTCGTATATGATGATAGATAGATAGTTTATTGTTTGATCTCAGGGAGGAAACTTGTTTACTACAGTAGGTGCACAACAAGTAAGACATACAGAATACATAACATAAACAGAATTATACAAAAAAGACAAACACATGGATTGACATTCTAAACACCACAGACTGGACTTGTTTTAAAATCAGAAGCAGGGCACTTCTTTAGAGCTTGTATGGCTGTGTAACAAAGCTCATGTGAGAATGGTGATTGGAATAACTGAGTTTGCTGGCTACAAGAGTTAATTCTTATTGGTGACTGTCAGCATATGGAAAAACAGATGGCTCATCAACAGAAGAGAGAGTGAAGGATGGGTCTTATGGCTGCACTTTGTGCTTTTGATTTTCTCTCGATTAATCAACAGTTTTTTTTCGATTAGTCGACTATTATTCTTCAAATAATTTTTTACTTGACTAATGTAACAAAACCCAAAATGAATATCAAAAAAATTGTCTTTTTAATAATTATTTTTTTCTGTCATCTTCTTTCAAAACAATGATAATAGCTGTATATTTTAAAATTGCTATGTTAAAGCATTCTCAGATGCCTGATCAGAAAAATATTGGACCTCAAACTCAAAAGCATTGCTGAGACACATACAGGAGTTTAATCGCTGTATATCATGGCAGCCCTTTTGCTGAACTGGAGAGTAAGTATCTTTTCTCAAGAACTTAAGAAAAATTCAAATTTTTATATCATGGATTTATTTTATCACTGGAGTAATATGTGGTTTAGATCATCACTAACAAATCTAGGCTATGTTTGCATCAGTGTGGGGCAAGAGCAATTACTGAAATGATTTACAGACTGTAACAGCAGTCACATACTGAAACAGCGGTCTTTAACATTGGTTTTATCACTCTTACATGACCATGAAAGTAAGCAGAAAATAAAACAGCCCAATAACAACATTACAATGTAACGTTAGCAGCAATGCAGGAAGTTTATGTGACTGCTACAAATAGAAACATGTTCCATGTGTTAATAATAATATATCCTGTGTGGGAGGGGACAAAAAGTAAACAGGACGGTGCCTTCTGCTGTGGTCTTAACAAAGTGCTATGTGATGCTTCAGGTGTCTGTGCTGAGCAGCTGTACTCCTGTGATAACTCACTTAAGCCACACTTGTGGGCCACCACTTGCTCTCCTGTGGAATCCATGCCTTGACAGCATGCAACTCAGGAGCATGTTTCTATATCGTGGTGCGCTGAAGCACGTTTTGCAAATCCACATATTTCCATTAATTGATTACGTCAATGAATTGCAAATAATGTGCCCTGGAACTAACGCCCTAATGGGCACAATTTTTTAGGACCTAAACTGGGATTCCATCTGGCCCAGGAACATTATTGGGTTTTCATGATGTATTCATTATTGATCAATATATCCAAACTTCACAGCTTTTTCATTACAAAGAAAGATGCTGTCCATCACCAACATGTTGCCCAATTCAATACTGCGCCCTCATTCTATACAGTATGTAGAGTACACTTTTTGAAGTTTATATACTATGAATAGCACCTCCATTTCCATAGCACATTGCATTGTGGGACACTTGTGGACATCAATAGTACAAAAAAACAGTGTGAACCTATTACATACTAAAATCCAGCCTAAAATAAGAATATTAGTACAGAATTTGGACATAGCTCAGTTTTTCACTTCTCAGTTTAGTGCCCGTAAGACATGAGCTTGAGAGACTTTACATGGCTCCAACTGCTGGCCCACATCAATAACATAGAAGCAATTAATGGATAATTAAAAGATATGGAGAAAACATTGGATTTAGTTTTTTAAATGGTGGTGATCCAAAACGTTTTATTAATGATGCCATGATCAGAAAGGATGTGTTTAGGGACAGCACAACACTGTCCCGTGGCACTTGGTGTTCATAGTGTGAACCCCAGTTACCCAGAATCTCAGTTTTTGTGTGTCAGCCTAAACTGACACACTTGCTGACTCAGGGGTTGTGGAATGAAACTAGAGAGAAATGTGTTAGAACTGTGATAGCAGTCTTTTCATTTGTTCAAAACATCAGTCAGACTCCAGCAGCTGTCAGTCAGCTTCATCTCCATGGTTCACTCTGCAGCCACTAACGGCTAAAACACATTCAAGCTCTCAAGGTTTTTCATGTTCTGATTGTTCACCAACTGCTGCTCTGATGTTTTTGTGTAGGCACGCGTGAAGATGGTGTTGTAAGAGCGATGCTGTGTGGTTTGCTTGGCCTGTTGTTTGCAGACACACCCTAACTTGCTTCCTCTCTCTTCCCTTTGTGTGCGTGTGTGTGTGTGTATACACAGGGGTGTGTGGTTCAGAGAAGGTCAGGCTGCAGGCTGTATGCAGAGGGTTATGCCAGCATTGTAACCAGTGTGACAAACCTCTCTCTTCGTAAAGTCAATTATATTCTTTAACTTTTCTGTCTTACTCTTCTTTATACACATGCATGTATTCTCTGATCTCATCTTCTCTTATCATCTAATAAGGTATGAATGGGTACTAATGAGTACAAATAAATTGAAATAATTGATAGAACATAGCTGCAGCTATTTTTGTTTTTAGTTGAAATATAGAAATATTAGACAGTTTAAATATTGCATGTGCAATCCTGTGATAGATATTAAAATTAGATGCCACTAATGCAGTGAATTATTTGTGAACAGGGTGGAGCTCATGATTGTGGTTTCTCAAGTGTGGGTGTGTGTGTGTACGCACAGTTAACTGAAAGAGGAAAAAACTGATTGCTAGGCATGCAGTTTTGCTCAGCGTGTTGTGTGAAATGAACTGCTCACCCCGATCAGCAGAGTTATCTGGGAAAGAGAACTGAATACGTATGTGTATGTTGTATGACAACGGCTTTGACTGGTCTTGTGGTTTAACACCTACACAAGCATCATGGTGTACTCTTAACATTCTCACGATCCTCTGCCAGGCCCAGCTTCATCTCCCTGTTAATAACAGAGACTGCCATCACTACTATTTCTGTTACAGTATATTGTCTTTTTGTTAATGTGTAGATCTACCTGGGCTTCTACAGCATAAACGAGACCAAATTTTATATTTTTATATATTTACTTTATATCTTACATGTAGTGTAAGAGATGGGAAAATGTGATTGTAATTTGAAGTCAGGAAAAAATAATATTTAGTAAGTGGACCTTCATTTAAAATTATTTGTCACACATGTTGGCTCCAAGCTGAAGAATAAACTTCAGTGCTCATGATTTAATTGGCTTTATATGCTTCTGTGTGGTGGTTGTCTTTACATATGTTCATCACGTTCTTGTGAGGGTGATATATGTCAAGATTGCCTGAGGGAATTTCTTTAAATTTGGCACAAATGTCCACTTGGTCTCAACAATGAACTTACTTTATTTTAGTGGTCATAGATCAAGGATCAAGGTCACTGTGGCCTCATCTGTCTCATTCTTGTGAAGGCAATAGCTCAAGAACACCAAGAGGTAATTTCTTCAAATTTGGCACAAATGTTCACTTGGAACCTACAATAAACTGATTAGATTTTAATAGTTGAATAACAGCCAAAAAGGCTGTTATTCAACACCAAAACTCAGGAACAGAAGGGGAGACCTTATTGGTTTGCAGAGACACACAACTTTGAAGTGATAGTTCTGGTTCACTTTTTACATATGGAGTTATGGTTGGGTTTTTTTCCTCATGACACAGAAAATGTGTTATATAAAAACATTTTATGTAGAGCTGAACAATTTGTTAATTGACACAATAAATCTGCAGTTACTTGATGATCAATTAATTTTTACTTATTCTATAAAATATGGTGTCACTTTGGGGTAGTTTTGATTTTATAGACCAAACCATGAATCAAGTAATCAAAAAAATCATCAGGAGATTGTGAAATGAAATGTGAATTACAGGCCTAGTTTTATATTTATGAATTCCAACTCAGACAACTAATCTGGAAGTAAAATATATCATTGCTGAATCCATGTGGACTGTTCCCATGACTGTGAATATGTGTGGTCTATGAACATGAACAATATGGTTGTTTGTTTCATTGGTAAATTGGTGAACCAATAGTTGGTAATGTGGGCAGAAACCCAGCCAAATGCGTTTTTGCAGGAAACCGTTGAGAATGGTTCCGTGGGTTCTGGGGTTTGGTTTTGGTCCTCTGGCTGTTGTCTCTCTCTGTGTTATTTCCAGTACCAGCGGAGGATGCAGCACTGCATGTGATACCTGACAGAGAGATTTGGGTTGAGACTCTGCTTAAGAATTGCTCTGGTGTGCCGCGTGTGGGAGATGAAACTTGTGTGGCTTTCAGAAGCTGGTAGTTATCTTTGAGGTCACAGCGGAGGTGAAGCAGGGTGTGGGCAGAACTGTGAGAACTAGAAAATTTAGTGTTTGTGTGTTTTAATCCAGAACACATCAAATCAGATGGTGTATTATCAACACAGAGGTTAGAATTACTCATGCTGGCTGCAGTGATGAGTCATGGTATCTGTCAGCCATCAGTGTACACATGCACTTTACATCCTCCTCTTGAGATATGTTACACCTGAAGTCTGTCATAAGTCTGTTTTGTTTTTTTCTTTGCCTCTCTCAGCAAATCCTCCTCACCACAAAGCAGATTATTTCTGTGCTGTCCCAGAAGCACCTTGTCTGTTTGTCCTTATTCACTCCACTGATCTTTGTAAAGAATGCCTCAGCATGTCAGACTCTAGCTTTATTTACATCAGTGCTGTGAGCAGGTTGTTTATGCCTGCTTCAATGAGGAGTACAGAAATAATATATGACATAAAATGATGACATCAAACCCTCTTCTTTGTGCTGATATTTACCTCTGTCTTTTCTGTTTTCAGGTAAGACCACACCAGTGAGCATGTCTGGCACAGCAGACCCTTCCAAACCATGTGACCCTTTCCAGCCATTTGGCAGCGAGGCCATTGACCCGTTTCAGAGTAAAAAGGGCCTCGGAGACCCGTTCAGCGGCAAAGACCCTTTCGCCCCATCGTCAGCATCAAGTAAAGCCCCTAAAGACTCCACCTTGGGTTACGCAGACTCCAGTTCTGTGAGTTGAGATGGTGATACTGTTTGACTGTCAGTGAGTAGACCAGGCGACACAGCTCTGCTCACACACCAGCACTGTCACTGCTCTGAAGTTACATTGACTGCAGAATACTTCAGGATCACTCGTAAACACTGATGAGTGCCGCAGTTTGAAATGAATCTCAGAGCCACATGATTCATGCTGTCCAGCATGTTAAGACAGTGAGCAGGGCCGTTTATGTACAACACATTGCCATATTCAATGATGGGTGAAAAGGTAGACTCCACCAATTTCTGTTTCACACAAAAAGAAAATACTTTTTGTCTGAAATAAAAGCCAAGGAAAATCTTCAGCTTTTTGACAACATACGGTGCATGCACCTTAAAAGACAGGTCGCCATCCATAAAAAATCCCAGATATTTAAAAGTATACACCAACCCAATTTGTTGACCACCTCTGGTAACAATTTTCTCAGACAGTTCCGAATTTACTGATCTTGACATAGTAAAAAAAAAAGAAAAAAAACAACAACAAAAAAGTTATTTTTTTCTTCTTTTAGGACAAGATGCAGCTGACAAAGCTGTTCTTATACTTTTTAAACACAAACTGAAGATACTCAAAGGCCTCAGCAGAGTGCAAAGCAATAATGGATAGTATCATCAGTATAGAAATAAAAGGCGGTGTTTGGTATATTCTTCCCAATGCTATAACACCTAGTTAGTGGATTGTACTGAAGTGTAGTGAATATACTCAGTTGTTACTGTGTGTCTTCAAACACGGTAGTATATTTTGTGGCTTGAATCTGATAAAGGATTTACACCAGTGACCTCACTTCCACTTGTTATTAACATAGGATCCATGTCTGCTAGCTTATCTGGATAAATAAAAAAAGGCTTGTTTGTTGTCAAGAACAACACCTCTTCATCATTCACTTGCATACTGAGATCTGATCACTGCGGGCAGAACCGAGATAAGAAGAATTCTTGTTATTATCAGGTGTGAATACAGAAGCCCTTTGTTTAGAAGTGATTATCCAGATTAGGGCTACAGCTATCATTATCAGTTCAACCTCTGAATGTTTTCATATTTTGTAATACAACCTGAAAATATTCTCTTTTTTATATATTGATCTGTTATAATTACCAAGATGAACGTGTTTTTTAACCGAAACACAGCCAATTTGGGACAGGTCATAACTTAACATTACTGAATATTGAGCGTTTAACACATCAAATTGTAAGATTACGATTATATCTTGTAATCATTTTTATAGAATTCGCTTGTCTAAATTTACATTTACAAGCAAATTGTGATTGCAAACAAAGAAAATGATTAAATTGGGTTTTTGCTCTACAAGAGTCCAGTGTTCTGTAACACAACAGTGGAACCCAGTTCAGTGGTCTGAATTATTATAAATACTTCTGCCATATATATATACATCAGTATCAGGAAAACATTATTTTATAGAGTTTACAATGTGATATTGATTTCAAATTACATTTAGTTCTTAACACATCACTGGAAATTAAAATGTCATCTGTCATGGTAAGGATAAAAATTGTATAATTGAATATAGTAAGCTTCCAAAGCTCAGCTCACTGACAGACAGTATGTGTGTAATGATGGGGGTAAAGAAGCCAGGACTGGTGCTACTCAGCTCAGATTTATCCATGGAACACACAACAGTATCACTACTCAACTCTCAGCAGCTGAGTGTGTCTGCCCTGCATGACCTTACTGTGTTTATGCTCACTATTTGGTGTTGATAGTTGATTAGTGCTACAACTCTGCAGTCTGTTCTTGCCATGCATGTTTCATTATATTAGGGTTATTCTCAAGCATTAGCATTAGCATTAGCAGCCTGACACAGCAATGCAGGACTCTGCTGTTGCTTCCTCGTGCCCTGCACAGGCCTCCTTCATGTCCACACCTGCCATATAGAACACATGGAGCCATAGTTCTGCTCCCAAGTTGTTCCTCAGCGTCAGGCCGTCAGTAAGTGAAGAACAGAAAAGAAGATGAAGAAGTTCAACCGCTCTACAGCTAGCTGTCTGTGCCCTGCCTGTCAAACCGGCTAGATCCTGCCATCAGGAACTGTAAGCTAAGCCAAAATTTAGCCAGATGCCATGCTAAATGAATCTGCTTTTGGTTGCTTTGTAACGTCAGCTGAATGAACAGTCATTCATAAATGGCAAGCTAGTTAGCATCATTGAGCCAGTGGTCCAAATAAAATATAGGAACAGACAGGTAGTAGCATTACTCTAGATATGATTGAAATTTATTTTCCAGGATTTTATCAACATGATGAACGTCAGTCACAGTTAGTCAGTGTTGTGGCAGACGTAGGTGCTCTCCTACACCCACACACCGAAGTCTGAACAACAGGTTGCAGTTCACTCAGCAGCCTCAGACAGAGGCCTCATTAAACAAGGATTTTCTTAAAGTTGCATATAGAACCTTTAAAATGTGCATGGCTGACCTTATGAAATGACCAACTGCCTCTCCTCCATGGGAGCGAGTTAGTGGTGACATCTTATCACTCCCTATAAGCTCTGTAACCTCAGTCAGGCTCTGGATGATGGTGCAGCTTTTTTCAGGCAAACTGTTGCCGCCCTCATGGCACAGACACTTTGTCACAGTGGACAGCACTGCGTTTACCCCATGCTTGTCATTTGACCATTTTTTTTAGATATAACTGCATAAATTCAAATAACCACCGAACAATCGAAATCTCCGGTGCTTTTTTGTGGAGGTCTACTAACATTATGTCTGAGTGCGTTGTGTACCTTCACAAAATGTGATTTGCTCGTAGCGTTCACGGGCAGTGCTTAGCACCATCTACATCAGCTGAAGGAAAGCTGTCTTCAATCAGGAGCAGAACTATCATGGAGGTGTTATATACCATAGGCGTGGATGTTAGGGAAGTCCGTGCAGGGCACAAGGGCAAGCGCAAGGGGATGATGCCCATAGCGACAACTCTCCGAGGGCTATGCCCATATTCATAGAATCTGGAGTAACAATATGTAACTAATAATACCTTCACAGTGGATTTTACCGCCTTTTTCTCTCATTCTGCATGTCACACCTTCTGCTGTTGAGTCTTCCTGTTAGCTGTTCTTTCCTTAAGCTCCAGTTATAGTTTGTCAGCATGTGTAGAGGTTCACTGACAGTTCTGTTTCACCTCAGTTGATTTGTCTCATATCTGGCACTGAATGGTATCAATTTTGGTAGCTTAGTATTTTTCTAATTCATGATTCTCTTCAATTAACACTAATTTGGCTGTAGTTTGAAGCATTAAAAAAAAGCTAACAAGTGGCTAAACACAGTGTTATATATTGTGTTTAAAGTGGACTGAAGAGAAACACTGCAGGGACCCCCTCACAGTGTCTGTGTGCTGTGCTGTGATGTCTTATGAACTAGTCCAGTTCAAAGTTTGATGATTCATATCCTCTCTGTTCTGTGATTCACCTCTCTGACAGGACCTGACAAAGTCAAGGTGAGACATTGAAAATCACGTAAAACATGTTGGCAGTTCTGTTTAGAATAATGTGAATGAATTACCATAGAGGCAGTGCATTTCACATGTCTGCTGAAGCATTTGTTCTGATACATCTCCCATCACGTCTTACTGAAAAACAAAATAACATTAACTTTGTAGATTATGAAAAAATCACACTAATGACCATGAGGTTATCTGTAACTGTAAGCAAAAAACTCAGTTTCTAACATGATAGGACGCAGGATGCATTTGGATTACAGGATTGTTTCTCACTTCACTGCTTTTTCAGGTGAAAATTGAAGTTATTGCCTTTGATCAATACTCTTGAAATGACCATAAGGTACTTCATATGACACTTTGAATAGAATAGCCCAACTGTTGTGATTTCAGATCTTAGATATAACTTTTTCAATGTTGTTATTCTTTTCATCATTAGTTTACTGCTTATCCTTTATAACACTAATTCAAATTAAAGATGAAATTGTTTAACAATAGACACAAAGATATAACAACTACATACTTACGATTTGAGGTCAAATTTGAAATCTCTATTGATATGGGGAATCCCATGTCTGTCATAACTCTACTCTCTGCCCAGCCCCTTCAGACATGCACCTCGTCATGTAATTGTTCTGACAATTCTACATGTTGGTCTTAAGAAAAAGCTCTTGTGAGCAGTATATCTACTGAGAGGGACATGTTACAGGGTAAAGACTTCCCAGTGGTCTTTGGTAGACAAGCTTGTACTTGAAATGACTAGTTTTACTTTTAACTTTCTGAGAAGCATCAATTCAACTATATATTTATTACTATTGCTGAGTCATAGTTAGAGGTGGTGTTGCAGTCCATTTCAACACCACTGCCAAACTACAACTGAAGCATTAAACAACACACTTATGTTACAGAGACAAGCGTACAAAATTAGAACATCACTTTAGATAGACAATGCTGTCTCTCCCTCTTAATTCAGTTCAGTTCAAGTTAATTCATGAGGCTTTATTGCCATGACATTTGACGTGTTGCCAAAGCACGACAATTACAGACAGTGAACAAAATTAACAACTGATCACATAAATAACAATAATAGTCAATAATAAAAAAATAGGTCATTAAATTAGTCAACAAAGTATACTAATCTACAGTACATATATAAACATACATATATACAAACATATCTCATATGTCTCTTAAATTATTACTTATAAACACATGTTTTGCGTGTGTGTTTGTGTGTGTGTTACAGATCTGTTGTACTGTATATACAATTTGAGTTTGTTTGGGGTCATTAAAGAAAAAGTTAAAAACAACGTTTTAATAAAAAAATTACAGGTATCAATTATAACCAAGAAATATAAAGTAGAGGAATAAATAAAAAGGCAGAGTGTGAGTGTGAAACTTCAGCTGTTATGTGTTGTTGTTGTGTGTGTGTGTGTGTGTGTTTATAGGCTGTGTGTTTGTGTGCATAGATCTGCTGCACTTTCTTCAGGGTCATTAAAGAAACAATTAACAGCAATATATAAATACAAAATCATAGTTATCAATTGTTAAAAAAAGTGAAGTACGGTAGTAAATAAAAAAGGCAGAGTGTGAGCTGTGAGGAGATGAAATCCAGCTGGTGTGTGTTGTTGTGTGTGCATGTGTAGACTCTTAACAACTGTTAATATACACCCCCCTGTCCCCTGCCTCTCTGTCTTTCTCTCTCTGTCTCTCTCTTTTCAGTTTGGGAATGAGGCTCAGCAGTTGGAGTGGGCGAAGCGAGAGAGTGAGCGAGCGGAGCGAGAGCGGCTGAAGAGGCTCAGACAGCAGGAGCAGGAGGACCTGGAGCTGGCCATCGCCCTCAGCAAGGCTGAGATGTCCAACGCATGACCTGGAAACCAAACCACACACAGATACACAGACAGAGCGCAGACAGGCTAATCTGCACACAAAAATGACAGACATCTAGATAATCAGACACAAAGCACATCACTGGACTAACTCAAGTGTTCATACACACTCCGGTACACACACACACACACACACACACACACACACAGGACCTGGACTCCCACTATCTACATTCCCCTACGCACTATGACTCAATGAATAAAGAACTTCTTGGCGAGCTGCTGACCCTGTGTTTAGAAAACAAGCCAACAAAAGTGAGGGTCGAGAAGTTGTCACGGCAAAACTCTTCAGCTGACATGAAGACATGGAGAACTGCAGGATGGAGGAGGAGGAGGAGCCAAGAGGGGCCTGATGGAAACAAATAGATGCACTGTGTTCATGCACTCTGGTGGCCGGACAGTAATGCGATGGATCCATTCACCGGACTGAGCCAACTTGCTGACTGTAGATGAAACACGACACCTGGACGGCTGGAATCTCAGCTCGTTTTTCTTCTGCAGCTCCACTCACAGCGAGGGAACATGCGACATACTGGCATGCTAACCAAACTGTTGCTATTACCTGCAACATGCAGCTGTGAAGAAAAATAACACTACAATTCAAACTCCCAAGGTAAAAGGGATGTTTTCCTCATATGTAGGTGTGACATGGATACATCACTGAGCTACTGAAGGCAGAACTGTGTGGAAGTATTTAGTGTTTTTTGTTTGCTGGAAAGAGAATCCCACAGAATGAGGTGTTACACAAGTGTTTGTTTCTAGAGGAGACTGGATCTTACACTTCTCAGGATTGAGAGGTTGCAATTCATAATAATCTCTCTTTTCTCATTTCTTTTCTCAGGAAGTTCTGTCACTTACCCAGACTCAGTGAACAAGTGAGTAGGTTGATTTTCTGCTGAAGGAGAATAGTTTCCTTTGCTTTGTGCTGAGATCGACTTGATTCTGTATTGGATGCACAGAAATGAAATTGACATTCGTCTTTCATCTGACTCTGGTTAAGTTGAAGCATATTTCTACAAATATTAGTTTTCCTTTTAAGTTCATACCACAACAGGGAATAAAACGAGATTAGAGATTTGCATCTAAAGTTCCAGACAGGGCTGGATTATCAACAAGGCAGAGCAGGTAAACCCCTGAGGGGGCCTGATGGCTCCAGGTTCATTGTGGGAATCTTATAACCCTTTTCCACCAACATGGAACCAGTTTCGTTCTGGTTCCCACACCCAGTTTTGAACCATACAGAACATTTCAACCAAAAATAAACTGGTTCAGAAGCCGAAAAGTTGGTTCCCAGCTGAGACCAAAATATAGCAGGATTTCCTTGACCTGAGTTGCGAACTATGGCATCATCAGAAAGCGGGTCATATTTTACAAGTTTGAAAGAGGATGGAGATGACAACAGTGGAGAAGTTAAGTTAGAAATCGTCAGGAAAAAAATGAATGTGCAGTGGTTCCATTAGTAGTTAGTCTATGCTTGTTTTTTTGGTAAAAACCAAGGCTGTCAAATGATCCATTTTAAAAATTGTAATTGCAATTAATTGCAATATTTGATCACATTTTTTTTCAGTCCCATTATTATGCATTACAAAAATGCTCATATTGACAAGGAAAATCAATTCTTACCAGATTACTCATGGAGTTCCACAGAAGTCATTTTCTCTCAGGTATCTTAAAGTCAAAGGTCAGGTGGCCCCTGTAAAATGACCATACCGTTTTTTCCATCATCAAAAGTTTGAAAGTTATTTCACCTCCATCCCAAGAAGCTAGACATGGTTGATACCACTGGATTCCTTTGGTCTTTCAGTTTTGGATAAATATCATCACTGTAGCTTTAACACTCAGCCCAGTACAGCCTCGTAGAGACAGGAATGTCGACCGGTGATAAATCCAATGTAAAAAAAACCAACCCAAAACCTTGTTACCTGCGGACCTTGATGGCATTGTGATTGATGGCATCGTCCTTGATTGTGATGGTTCTGCGCAAAACTAATGGAAATGCGGGCTGCTTCACTAGGTGGTTCCAAGGTCCCAGGAACCCTGAATGGAACTGGTTCAGAGCTAATTTGGTGGAAAGGGGGTATGAGTTTGTGATCATGTTATTGTAGGTTTGTTAAGGAACATGCTATGCATCACTGAAGCACACAATATAAATGGATATGACAAGGGCCTTAAAGCACTACTGACATTATTAACTCATTGATGAGGTCATGTGCTGTAGGGGGGCCAGGATAAAACTGGGACCTCTGTGATAAGGCCCCCATGTCTTTTAACTTAACACCCTCAGTGTGTAACACAGGCTCTCTTATAAACATAGAGTCTCACAGCCCAAGCTGAGACAATCCCAATAACATCACTATGATGTGGCCGCACACATGTCGCGTCTTTAACCGCCTGGAAAACATGAATTTTCAAGCACTGGGTGCTACTCTTGTGTTGCGTCTGAGGTTGCTAAGCAACCAGAATCAGCACTATATCACAGCCCTCTGCGTGCAGAGCTGATCTTCTCCCAGCTGTTTATTAAGTGTGTTTTAGGTCTAAAATATTGTCTGTGGAGAAATGTAAAGCTCACGCTATCCCTGCATTAAAATGATCAACTTCTTCTCCATATTTATCAGAGACTGATATTTACAGAAGAAAGGAAAGATATCTGCCAGCTTGGTTGCTCCTCGTCAAATGACGTGGTGCACGCAGCTGGGTTCCAACATAGACTGTAAATAGGAATAGACAACTTTCTCTTTCCCCCACTATGCCAGTGAAGCTAAAATATCCCGGGTACGGCCGCTGCCATCTTGTGTTGGTGATGCCATTCATAGCCGGAGTGTGCGCAGTAGCTATCTTCGCAGTGACGGAGCTCCCGCCAAAACACCCGTCCAACCAGTCGCAAGCAGCCTTATTGAACGTGAGTGCATTGATTGGAATTCACAGCTGTCAGTCATTGCAGGAAATCCCCTTTTTGTTGAATTGACTAACTTAATAAACCAAACAATCACTTGAAAAATCATCAGGGTGATGAGATCTACCCTCAGGGACAGAAACCACCTTTGGAAAAAAATAATTTTGGCAAGTTTTTAGTTTGGCCTATCTCCTATTTACTTACACGGGGTAGGGGGGGGGCTTTATGCCCTCTACTGCAGCCAGACACTGCAGCGATTGAGATTCAAAAGCTACACTTTTGGAAGCTGTCATGGTTTCCATCTTTTCATACAGTCTTTGTGTTCCAAATGTTGAACTCTGTTTATCTTGTGACAAAGCCGTCATGCAGAGAGAAATAGGGCAACACGCGCACATTGCAACGGCATTGGTGTGGCGTAGGAGCATGCCTGCTGCACGTCTCCGTTGACAACAATAGAAATTAGCACGCAAAAAACGCGGCATGTGTACGGCCCTTAGAGCTCCTCCAGCTCCCGTTAATCTGTCCCTGAGTCAGTGTTTGAGATAGTCAGCAAGGAGAGATGCTCCCCTCCTCCAGCTCTGATGTAAAAAAGAACACTTTTAACCAACATTAGTCTTGTATGTTTGACTCCTTTGACTCTTGATGCATTACGTGAGGAAAGAAAAAACAACTGCTCTTCAGCTGTTTTAAAAGAAACTGATTATTACGCTGTTTCCCTCTAATATGACACCTGACGAATGAAAATAATAGCTTCAAGTGTCAACATATCCTCTGAGTGACAGCAACAAATTGTACAGATCTATTTTCTTTGTGTGTGAGTGTGAGACTGTACTGTGCTTCCCTGCAGTACTCTCTCGCCCTCTGTCCAGTGTAAATAGATAAACAGAGCTAACTATGCGTCTCCTCGACAGCTCTACTCTGATCCTGATGCTGTGATGTCACACCACATCCAACAAATGAAAGGCAAGATGAGGGAATTATTTTTTCTATGTTTGACCTCGTTTTCTTATTGAACAAGGATTTTAACATGGTTTTCAAGAGCTGGTTATGATTTTATTATTTTTGACATGTTTATATTTTAAAAGAACATCCATATTAATCTAGATGTTTTGTGCTATAGCCTCATCTGCAGTGGTAGTCAGTGCTCTGCAGAGCAGCAGGCACAAGCTGCAGAGTGTTTGGAAAGGTTTGGAACTGACTGGAGATTGGAAATATTTCTATTTCTGATGTGTCATAGTTTGATGTTTGGATTTAACCACTCTCTTTGTTTTTCTATGAGTTGTCCCTTTTACTTGAAGTGGTTACTGATGTTTGAGTGAAGCAGAGTCGAGTCGACAGGTAAAGCAAAACAGATTCTGCTCAGCTTCTTTTCAGTTTCCCTCAAGCCCCTCTGTTGTAGGTATGAATATCATGTTGTTTTTTTATATATGTGAGTGTGTATTCAGTGTGTGTTCATGACCAGTCATATGCTTCAGTCAGTGTTTTGCCACGTGCATGCCGTGCTGCTGGGTTCTGCTCAGAGCACATACGTTCTCCTAAATGTTACTTATGGGACGTTATTATTTTTATCATCACTTTGTACACTTAATGTGGAGAGACAAGTGTTGCACTTGGCTCAGTCAAAGAATCAATCAAAGAACAGCCTGTTGACATTGTTGGTGTTTATTAGACCACTAGCAGTACTTTGCTCTCAGGTTAGTCATACATTGTAAAGCAGCACTGGATGTCTTCTGATGGGACTCAAAAATCTCTGTTAGTCTGTTAATTCTTTAGAGGAAAGGAAGAGTTTTGAAGGTACAAAATGCCCTTAAAAACTTTTTGGGAAGGAACAAAAATGTGATTTAGTAAAATCAAAGATGGCTCAGTGCTGCCACTGGTGTCTGAATATATTACTGTTAGTGCTACTACTACTAGTACTCACAACCACTGGCAGCCCTGTAGCACGCTGCTGCTGAGTAGATTCCTGAGTGATCTGCAGGGTTTAATACCACAGGATGATGTAGGTTGACTTGACTTTTCACTGATGGTGAGTGTGCTACTGACTTTCAGCTTTTTAAAGACTAATGAATACATATGAGAAACCCTCAAAATGTTAAGAAAAGTAATATTCTCACACCTATTTTCCTCATTAAACAGAAATACAACTGTACACCTTTTGAATTCAACCTATTCTCGATCACGGAAGACTCACAAGGCTTAATAGCCTTGTTAACTCATTTTAAAACACACTTCATTCAAACTTGGCACAAACAAAAACAGTCTTGGTTACTGTTGTTAATAATCTAGTTAGTAAGTCCACTGTTCCAACAATCACCCGCTCCAGTTTGGCCCAAATAAATCCTTAATTCACCAACTTAGATATAAAAA
The DNA here is from genome assembly GCF_008729295.1 of Plectropomus leopardus. NCBI lineage: Eukaryota > Metazoa > Chordata > Actinopteri > Perciformes > Serranidae > Plectropomus > Plectropomus leopardus. Next base: position 1,540,959 of record NC_056465.1, on the reverse strand, counting down.
CATGCTGTTATTCCCTGCACTTTCTCTCTCTGCCTGCTGGCTGCCGGCTGTTTATAGTCCTGCAACTAAGCTTTGGTGGTGCATGCTGTGCACTACATACAATGAGTTTAAAGAAAGAGGAGTGCCTGTGTTTTTGACAGTATTGAAAAACATATTTTCAGGATTTTCTAAATACCCAGGTATAATACTGTGGGACAACCCAAGCCCACTTAATTGCACAATTTTAGGGAGCGTTTATACTTTTAGCATTCTTCCGATAACAAATTTTATGACTGCCTATTATCCAGAAATGTCTAGCCTCCATCAGACACCCATCAAAGACCGTGCTACATAGTGTGACTGTCCTCAGGGCTGGGTCTGTGTCAAATGCCAACATGCGGTGTTTTGGGTGGAACTCCAGAACAAACAAAGGAATGTTTAATCCAGTAATTGGACATGCACATGCTGAAAATGATTTGTAACTGCTGAGATAGTTTGTAAACGCAGTCTTGGTGTTGGGTCACAGCAGCCTCTGAGGAAGGCTTCGTACTGACTGCTACAACAAGATGACCTCGTGTTCTTTGGTGTTACATTTGCCTCTCCAGTCACCACATTGAAAGGAGGCCAGTAAGGTAACATATTTCTCCAGATGTGATATATAAGTGTGGAACTGCCTTTCTAGGGGTCAAAATGCTAATAATGTGAATTCACCCAAAACGGACAGAAAGTTGAAGTTGCTGTGTAGCCACTGATTCTGCCAGATAGAAATGTGAACTGCCTCTCCCTGCCATGTTTTGTCTTGTTTACATATCATGAGTATTTCCTTTGCTGTCGCTGTTCCACACTGCGTCCCTGTAGAGGAGCAGTGTCCCTAGTACATGGTGAGCTGCTCTGAGCCGTACACAGCTGACAACAGTTACCTCTGATTCATAAAACTCACACTGGCATTTAAAGTGTTTGCCTTGCTGCTGTCACACTGTAGTGAACATGTTACTGTATGAGGAACATTGTTACACCTGTTTTCATTCCTCACTGGCTGCTGCTAGCTATCAAGCTAGCTTGTTGTCAGCTGTTACCCAGTAGTTGTGATAAGGAATACCAACACAGCTTTGGTTAGTGTATTGAAGCTCAAGTGTTAGCTAAGTGCTAATGCTCACTTCCTCTGCACAAAAAAAGCTGCATACATACCATATGATACTGCAGAGATCACGATTTTTTATTGCCTCAGGCTCCGATCGGCATTACTGCAAACACAACACCCAGGTGAATATGCTAATTTCAGCTCATTAACTGGCAAGGTGCAATGGCACGCCGTGCTCAAACATCGAGCCAAATTAGTCTGCACCGAGTTTAAAAGAGAGACTGAATTAGTAAGAGATACAAGTTACCACCATGAAGTTTCCACAGACCTCCACCATGTTGCTTTCTACTGCGGCCCATCGATGACATCAAATGTGACACACACAGAGCCCAAAAAAACAACCCACACACACACACACACACACACACACACACAGAAAGACATAATCTTCTGCAGCAAGCTGTGTACACAGCTCTGCTTTACTGGCAATGGGAACGCAGTCTGTAGCCTGTTTTGAGCCTGTTTATCAGTGTTTAAAAAACTTACATGCACATGCAAATTTTGGTGGAAAAGGAGTATAAGGTTCCAAACTCACCATGGTAGTCTCTGTTATTCTTTTTCATCTCCAAAAACGTCACATAAAAAGGTTACAAGTATACCGTATAATACCGAATAGCATTGCTAAATAAGCAATGTTCAGTTATCTAAAGCTCCATCAACTTACTCACAACAATGTGACATGCAGCAAAAAGATGAATATTCAAAATGTCCGAGTGTCCTGTTTAATGTGGTGTCAGTGTCTGGTCCTGAAGTCACTGCCAGCTGGCTCAGCTGCATTCTGAAAGCAAACCCTTTGTGAAACATGGGAGCAGAAATGTATCATGAAGACGAGATGTGAATATCACAGGATGGTACCAACTCTTTATGTTATAGATGTGCTCCAAAGTATAACTGACGTTCTGCAGTCACAGTTATCTCTACTTACATTAGCAGGCCAGGTTAGATATTTTCACACAATGTAAATGGCAACTTTTAGGAAGCAGAGGGCTATATAGAAGATGTGGCAGCAGTTATGTGACATGTCCTGCCAATACCAATACTTAAACTTGAGAAACTAAGTAGAGTCACTAGGTGGACTTGCTGGCTTTCAGATTTTTGTCAAACTACTGTTTCTTGACATGGGTCAAGAATGAACTTCATGCTAAATAGAGAAGCTAGAGAAGCTGAGATCACGCATTCTGAGAAACAGTGCTGGGTGTCTTTTGGACCTTTTTGATTCTAGTGGTGATACCTGAGTCTCGGCACAGACACCGAAACATTACTGAAGGCAAAAGACAAAGCTCTGACATGTTAAATGTGTGTACAAATATGACTTAGTCTAAAGTAGACAAATTTAATTGGGTACTTTCACATCAAAGAGTAGGTTACCATGTTTTAAATCTGACCAGATATTTGATGCCAACTCCTGGTACATGACAGTGCCTGACCTTTGCAGCTGAGAGACATTTTAGTTGGTACCTGAATGTTTAGACATTGATACTCAGCCTGCTGTGAACTGTGACCCTCCGTCTCCTCTTCGTGTGTTTCTGTCCTCAGCCCATCTGCTGTGTACTGCTTTGACACCTGTACCATCATTTTAACTGTCATCTGATACCTCCATTGTGCAATTGATAATGTTTATTTTTAGTGTTACTGTGTTTACTGTGAAAGCAGCCTGATGTTTTTGATATGTAGCGTATGTTTTTAATATGATTATTTATGCACCAGCAGCCACCCACTCCTCTGTTCGCACTCTGTACAGTAAGCTCATGCTTTCATTGCATCCCACTTGCTGCACAATCAACAAACCTTTCATTCATGCTTTTTATCTGTTTTGGGGAAAGAAAATTGTTACGCAATGTTCCTGACTCCATATGTTGTAATTATGAGCATTGTAAGCAGTTTAAAAAAAGAAGAAATATTTATAGCTGAAAAAATATGTAGATTTACAACTTAATTATTCCTTTGTTGAAATATTCCTTTTATTTTTCATCTTGGTATGAAGCCTTTAAATTCTGTCTTACTGACATACTGATGCTTCATAGTAAGCAGCCAAAACTAATTTCAGAGGGACTAGTTTCTCCATCCACTTTATTGTTTTCTTTGCTGAAGCTCATTGTTTCTTTTTCTCTGCTCCTCCATGTAGGTGAAATAATCTGAGCTGTCTTTATGAAAATGCATATGATGTGTATACAGTGTGTATAGTATCATGTCTGTTCTATTTGTCCTATAAAAAGTGAAGATGAAGACGAAAGTGTTTGGAGGAGTGCTCACAGTTACACTAACCTGCTGAGGAGAGAACAGATGCTGGTTTATTTTGAACAGTGATCCTCTTGACATGCTCTGTACTGTTTACTAGAATAAACATTTCAGTTCAATGACAACCGAGTGCTGCTTGACTCCCTCCAGGTCATGAATGACTGTGAGACCAGTAGAGCGCCTCTTTAAATTAGACGTGAACAATTTTGAGTCAGTGCAGACATTTAAAGCATCACAGGCTGAAATAACCAGAATTTTATTGCCTACAGGCCAAAATCACTGAATCTTACATTTCCCATAATGCAACTCAGCATATTTCTTTTTGACCCATCATGTCTTGTTAACTCCTAGGTCTCCACTGCCTCATTCCGTAGCACAGGCATCGTGTCGTGAACTTGTAGTTTGTTTGTTTTATTTAATTTTCATAACAATAAACTTGTAGTTTAAACATGTTTTCATCCCAAGTCATAACATGTTGCCGCTTTGCAGTGGACTTTCATGTCTATATATTACACTCAAGGTATCCTTCTGCACCTGCTCTTGTTCATGTTAACACAAGCACATGATGATGCTGCATATGGTTATGTTTAGACAAAAGCGCATGGCAACCAATGCAGGGACGTCAACAAACACACATGCTGACACTGATGGTTAGGATTAGGAGAAGGAGGCACATGGTAAAGTGTAGAAAAAAACATCCCATGCAGACAGGAAGCGAACATTAAACTACCATATGAAAGTCCAGGATTTGTTGGACCCATCCACCCTATAGTTAGTTAGTTAGTTAATTAGTTCTGTGTCATGCTAGACTGTGGCCCACCTCACATGGAATACCGAGACACCATTTCAACACAAAGCATGTGTCATCTTCCGGTTTTACAGATATCCGCAAAAATAAATAAATGAATAAATATGTCTAGAAAAAATTGAGTTCCAAATTAATGTAACTCAATATTTATATATATATATATATTTTTATGGGCTGTTTATGTCTTTATTGACAGGACAGGTAAGTGTGAACAGGGGAGAAGGAGGGAATGACATGCAGCAAAGAGCTGAGGCTGGAATTGAACTCATGGCTGCTGTGGCAAGGACACAGCCTCTGTATATGAGACGCCCACTCTACCAACTGAACTACTGGGTGCCCCTTATTCTTGAAAAAGGAATTTTACAGTGAAACATTATTTTCACAAATTTTACAAGTCTACAGTTTATCTTAATAAGGAGCTTGTTTTCTCATCTCACATGCTTTGTCCAGATAACGAGCTAATCCAAATGTTTCATATGTAAATAACCACCTTAATCGTTGTGCATCATCTAAATATATACACTGAATCAACATCTGGTTTTGTCACTAAACAAAAAACTTGCACAGTTCCACATAAAAAGGCTGGAAGTAGAAAACAAAATGAAACTCATTTTTTATAGCACACACGTGAAATCTGCATTTCTTTCTGCATTTCTCTGTGACCAATCACACCTACCTGTGACCAATCACACCTGAAGCACTTTTTGCACTTACTAAGGCTTTTTTCCTTAAGTCTAAATTCTTGCTTGTGTTGTACGTCGCTTTGGATAAAAGCGTCTGCTAAATGAAATTATAGAATTGTAGAATTTTTCTAAATTCACATATGTCCAGTTTCAACCATCAGTGGTAAAATACCAGATCTCAGCTAAGCACACAGGGATTTTTGCTTCTTGATTAAATTATATAAGACATGTTTTCGAGTGTCAAGTGATGCCACCAGTGGGCATATCATACAGATGTGGCTGGTGCCCTCTAGCAGCATATAAGAACAGTGATTTTTTTGTCCACCCGCATTCTCACCTGACTCCATCCAGGATGAGTGGTAATGGTGCATAAACTGGGTGGAGTGTAACAACCCAACAGACCCTCTGAGTTGTGATAGTGCTGACATGCAGGAAGGGCACAGGCATAAAGATCTGAATGATGGCTGAACTACATTGAGTTGCTCCTGCTGTTGTTCATGCTGTTGCAGTAGCTCCTTTTACACTACCTGTTCAATGGCACAAATTATTGCAAGGTTGAAGCGGTTGATATTGACAGCTGTCTGTTGTATTCTGTTGTCCACTGTGTCATGATTGACTGGAGAATATATTAATTTAACCCTTTAACACCTGGGTCAATGTATTACAGGAAGTCTGGCCTGGATCAACCTCAGTTTTCTACTGTTGCCTTCAAATGCCTTTCACAAGCATTTAAACATCTGAAACCTGGGAAAATAGATTTGATTTGTTTAAAAAAAAATGTGGGAAAAGACATAACAAGCAAACTGCCAAGAAATGTCCTGCAAAATGCTGCAAATTAGTTAAAAATGACCAAAAAAAAAAAAAAAAAAATTTTTAATGGAAAAACTGGCCATTTTATTTTTTATATCTAAAGTTTTCAGAATTAGATATTAGCTCATTTTTTGCACTTTTGTTGTTGTTTTCCTTTTTAAAAAAACAGACAAACAAACAAACAAACAAACATATTTTCAAACAAACATAAGCCAATTTGCTCAAGTTTCAAAGGGTTAACCGCAAGTTGGGTGATGGAAATATTTGCTTTTGTTGCATGTTTTTAATATTTTGTGAGTGTGAGGGCATTTTGGCCAGAGACATTCTGTTTGGGTCTGTATGTGAATTTTTTTGTAACCTCTGAGTGGACCAATGTGTCCAAGCAAATAAGAAAAACTGAAAATGAGCAATTGCCCTTTTATTTCAACATGGAGGCCAATAACTTATTTTCTTATTCCAAGACATGCTGTGTAGACATGTTGTTCTCTGACTCAGATGCTCAGGTCTTAAACCCAGCCTGCAGTAACGGCTCCGGCTCTCCCAGAAGGCCACAATGTGCAGTGAATTACACTCGGCTACATTTCAAGGATACAGCTGCAGAGTGTGAAATGAATGCTGTGCAAACACAGCAGCCATTTCTGGACATATTAGCTGAAACCCAAGCAATGTGCTTTGTTAGCGAATGCTAACTGCCTCCGTATGGAATAACAGGAAATTCCTCGCTGGGTTTGTATTTACCCTATGGTAATGGAGAGGAGGAAATGAAAAGCCTATTGGCTTCTCACTGGGAATGTGGGTCAGAGAGAATCAGAGGGTAAATGTTGGTTTGCCCTCACAATGCTTCAGTATCTATCTTCTTCTCTCGTCTGGGCACATTTCTTTTGCTTTCAGCCTCATCATCACTGCTACAATATCCTGTTTTATGTTGAGGGGGAATTCTGGAAATAGTGGGGTGTTCCTTACTGTCCGAGGACCCTGAACTTTACACACACACTGCAGGTCAATGGTTAGTTTAGTGTGTGTTTGTCATGTCTGTCAGCATTGGGCACCAACGTGTGTGAGCTCATCTGTTCACTGAACTCATTCTAAAAGATCTCAGAGAGACCAGTCATTGTGACTCACGGCGTCTAAAGCAAACGAAGGACTAATTTTATTTAAAAAATTGATTAGAAACACCTCTGAATAGAAAACATATTGACAGAAACCTGACTCCAGCTTCTCAAACTTCAGAATTTGGAGGTTTTTTTGTGTCATTCAACTTGCAGGTCAGAAAAAACAAGCTAGAAGAAATAAACTATTTTTTGCTGAGGAGAAAAACCTTTGAAAATGAAAATAACCCTTGCAGCTTTAGAATTAGAATTAGAGAACTCCACTGAGGTCAACGACCTTATATCAAAGTAAAGGGATTCTGTATTTCTCCAGCAGAATGACATAACTGTAAAATAATAGAAAGTGTTTTCCAGACTTGTTGGGAGGCCCTGCTATTCTACAGGTAAAAACTTAGTCATGGTGGCTGCTTTTTTAGCATGGATGGATTACTGGACAGGCCTGCAAGGTGCAGTCCCAGGGGCCAAATGGCCATTACCTGCAAAATGTCCCTCAAATAAACTTGTACCAACCAGGAAGAGACACAAAGAGGCCACAAAGAGATACAAAGGAACTACAAAAACAGACAAAACAGCTGCAACCACAACAGCTATATACTCTACCCTTTACCTCTAACCTTAGTCTTGTTTTGTTTTCTTCCTCTCTTCTTCTTCTTTTGTTTTGTTTCCCCTGGCTTTCCTCTGCAAATATATGCTGTTCAACCTTCAGGTCAAAGCCTGGTGCTGGGATTATGGAACATGCTCAGAACACCAAGGCCAAACTGTATTATAAAGGTGTGTTAGTCCGACTTTGAGAAATTTTTGTTTCCTATTAACTGTTTTGGACTGCCAGTAAAATAAGAATTGTTTATTTGAAATAATAGCACAAGTTTTTCAGTGTTTTTAAAGGGTCCACTATTAATACACACATGACTATCACCACATACATCACTGCAATATTTTCATGTAACATCACATGCTATCATAAATTCCATTTATTATTTTCATGTCTGTTACGATTGTTATACTGTTTATTATGTTATTGTTAGCATTATTGTTACTGTGCATTTCTTCCCCTCTCCCTTTCTCTCCCCCTTCCCTCCTCTCTTTCCCTTCTCTTTCTCTCTTTGCACATCTGTCTGTCCTGGAAGAGGGATCCCTCCTCAGTCGCTCTTCCTGAGGTTTCTACCATTTTTTCCCCTTGTTAGTGTTTTTTTCAATCAATCAAATCTTTATTTGTATGGCACTTTTCATACAAAGAGTAACACAAAGTGCCTCACAGAGATTAAAAACAATAACAGAAATGACAAACATCAATGAAAATCAAGAAAAATACAGACAGCCTGACCCTCCCACCCCCACATAAACGTACGCAACAACACACACACAATCATTTACACACTGCAAATTTTTTCCTTTATAGATACAATTGATCTGACTTGAACTGATTTTAGGAACGTTTCTGAAGTCATCATAAGCACGACATAGGTTACACATGGATGCAGTGGTCAAAGGCTTCTCATTTTTGAACAATAAGACCACATGGTTCATGAGGTTATATAGCTCAAATGAAGTGGCTGTTTAGCTTTCACCTGTACTCTACCCTAACCTGCTGATCATCAGCATGTTAACGTGACATTGTGAGCATGTTAGCATGAAGTCAGAGCTCGTCCTCACAGAGCTGCTAACATGGCTGCAGACTGACCCCAGACCTGCTGCTCTCTGCACAGTCTGTGAAAACCTGATCTGCTCCGAGAAACAGAAATCAGCTGCCAAAACACCAGATCAGCTCCAGGTATGAAACATGTGCAAATCTGATTTTAAAAAGATTTGATTTAATCTGTTTACACAGAAATTAAATGAACAGATTGAAGCAACTTGCTGGCTGAGAGTCACACTCTGTATGTGAATCAGAAAATCTTCCACACATGAGGACAGCCTGTATTCACTCAACCCTGCAAACTCATATAAGCCATGGCTGAAATTTAACACTGGCCCAAATGTTTCATACACACACACACACACACGTGCATGCATGCACGCGCACAGACACACAGACACACACACACACACACACACCAAGGGGGAATTTCATGTGTGTGAGCTTCCATCTGCAAGCTCCTTACCTGGGGACATGTTGCAACACACACCTACTGTAGCTCATTTTCACATGCCTGAAGGAAGTCTGTGTGTGCATGTATGTGTGTTTTACAACCTACAGTATGAAGAAAATCCAGAACTGGCTGGGAGCAACAAGTCTGTTAGCAATTTGAATGCTGACAGAAACCAGTTTGGTAACTGAGCTGAAACCAGACTAGATGCTGGGATATTCACCTTAAGTCACGTTCACACACACACACACACACACACACACACACATGCACGCACACGCGTGCGCGCAGACACACACACACAAACACACACCCACGCACACATGCATATGCAGAGGGAGAAAATCTTGATTGACTGGAGTTGATTGAAAGCAGTTGTGCTCACAGTTTAGTGAATGTGATCAGCTGGAGTCAGAGGAGGATGGATGTATTGACAGGCTACAGGTGGAGAAGTGAAGGATATGTGTCTGTGTGTGTTTGTGAGCGTGCATATTATTATATTTAGTTCCTTCACAGCTTTTTGACTCACAAATTAAAAGCTGCATTATCAAAGCAATGTTTTGAGTGACCTTAAAGGATCTTTGCCTCAATCAAAGCGTGGGTGGGTGGGGGTGTGAATGAATTTTAGATAATCAGGTATGTTTAAGGGGAAGCACACTCATCCCCTCACACAATAGTTGGCTTAGGAGATGCTAAACCACATCAAATTCAAAAAGATTTGATTTTCACCTACAGACAGGTGGTTAATCCTTTGACAAAACCTGGAAGCTACTTTTGGAGTTTGTGAGTATGGCTACCATCCATCAGATGACAACTACATATCTCAATAATAATAATCTGAATTTTAACTTGATGGTCATTTGGAGGCTGCATTTAATTTGGAGCCCCGCTGTTAAGCTGGCTTTGTTATGCCACCACATCTTGGGGGACTTTCTTTAAATTTGGCATCAACCTCTACTTGGACTCAACAATAAACTGGCTTGATTCTGGTGGTCAAAAGTCTAAGGTCACTGTGACATCATCTGTCTTATTCTTGTGAACGAGATCTCTCAAAAACAGCTTGGTAATTTTTTCAAAAGTGGCACAAATGTGCCCTAACCCTAACCCACAGTGAACTGATTAGAGTTTGCTGATCAAAGGTCAAAGGTCATTTGTATCCATCTGATTCTTGTGAACATGACATGTCAAGAGGGCCTTAAAGGGGTTTCTTCATATTTGGCAGACACTTTCATTTAGACTTAAGAATAACCTGATTAGAGTTTGGTTGTTGAAGGTCAAAGGTCAAGGTCACTGTGACCTCAAAAAAAATGTTTTTTTGGCCATAATTCAAGTATTCATATGCTAATTATGACAAAATTTCACATAAATGTCTAAAATGATGACATTTTATATCCAAAGGTCAACTTCACTGTGACATCATAATGTTCTGCAGAAACACTTTTCCAGCCATTACTCAACATCATATCTCAGGAACAGAAGGGGAGACACAACAAAAAAAAACAAGGAAATGATCTAAAAAAACACTTTCTGTAGCTTTTTAAAAGCAATTTTCTAAGTTTGTCAATTTCCTGTAGTTTAAAGGAAATTTCTTTTGAAGTGGCCCATTGCCCTTCTAACCCACGTCAGTCAGTCAGTCATTTTCTGTAACCGCTTGTCCTCGTAAGGGTCGCGGGGGGGCTGGAGCCAATCCCAGCTGTCATCGGGCAGAAGGCGGGGTACACCCTGGATAGGTCGCCAGACTATCACAGGGCCGTCTAACCCACGTTTGAAAAAAAAAAATTAAACCAGTTTGCTCAGCACCCAAAATACCTGTGAATTCAGTTAATGTCAATCCAAGTTTTAAAGGTTTAATTTGCAAATGTTTACATACTGCTCTTTCTTTCTTTCTTTTTTTTTTTTTTTTTTACAACTGCACTCCCTTATTTCACTCTCACCCAGCCCTCCTCCCTGATCTCCTCCCTAACCTCCTCAAGGAGAACACACATGAAATGGAAACCATTTCCAACTGAACTTCCTATAGCTGGGGAATTGCTCTGTCATATTCAAGATGTTCAGGGATGGCATTCCAGCAGCTGTTTCCTGCTGTCCCAGTAGATGGCACCCCCTTCCCATAAACACAATTCCCACTTTTCCTCAACAGTGCAGGGCACCTGAGGCTCTGGGAATCCGCTCAGATAAGATCTTTGAAAGTTAAGGCTGATGTTTCCCAACAGCTGATAAAATCCCCTACTCCACCAAATCTCTCTGGGAACATATTTTCACTGCGTCCAGTAAATATTACCTCAAATGTCCTCATTTATTTCTCTTCTGGAAAGAATCAGCAGTGGTGGTATCACTGAGCTCTGTGGCTCAACCTGATGCTCCTGTGTTTAGTCACATTTATGTAAATGCCTTTTTTAGAGGCTGAAACAGAGCTGGTTTCAAATGCAAATGTTGGTGCTCCTTAACACTCAGCAGCTTTTTGACCCCACTGACAGCAGAAACACCACCTCTCTGCTATCTCCACACACTCATGCTTTGATGAGTGTGTTCTGTTGGAGTTGGAGAGGAATATGCTATGAAACACTCCGGAGGGGAGTTCCTCTGAGATAATGTGTTGCACAAGAGCTTGTGAGCATTTTTACAGCCTCTTGCTAAGTGAAAATATTAGCCTTGGATAGAGCGGTCAGAGGGAAAATCAGTAAAGAATGTCACATATTTGGATTTGATCCCTCAGGTTTATAGATGTGCCGTGAAGGAGTCGCAGAGCTGAGCGCTGGTGTGGCCCTCACTCGATGTGTGTGTGGAACGCTTCATGTTGATAAGGGGACCAAATAACAGCTCCTCAACCTTTTGCTTTTGTATCTTAGGTTGTGTTCAAAACCACTCACTCACTCACTATTCTCTATGTAGTGTGCATCAAATAGTGAATGAATGTGATTTTGGGCACTGTGCTGGAATTTTATTCCTACAGAAATACATGACGGCAATGCATTGTGGTATACAAGAGAAAAGTCTAGGGTACATTATATGTACACTCAAATTTGCTGTGCATTGTGGGTATTTTATAATGCACAATATATTGAAATTAAGTGGGAAACAATAAGGGAATGTCGATATTTGATGACATCATGTCATGTGAGAGAAGGGCCATCAGCTGTGTGACTGTCCACCAGCACAGAGAAAACACAGCAGACAAAGACTGAGAGACAGTAGATCAGTGAGACTCAACTTACAGCCTGCAGGCCAAATCAGGCCCCATAAAGGGTGCCGGGTGGCCCCGCAACCATTTTCTATTTCACAATAACAATAAAGTGATTCACACTGTGAATTGTTTTTGTACTTTTAGTATACATAAAGTGCCAGAGTGCATAAAACAGCATAACAATAGAAATGTCCTAAAATCCTAGAAACATTCTTGAATCCTAGAAATGTCTTAAAATCCTAGAAATGCTCTAAAAACCTAAAACCTTCCTAAAAACCTGGAAACATCCTAAATCCTTTAAATGTCCTGGAAATGTCCTAAAATCCTGGGGGCTGCTGCAACTGGCCCCTGGCCTCCTGTCATTTTGCAAAACACACACAAACACACACACACACACGCACACACACACACACACACATACACACACACACACACACACAAACACATGGCTACATATCTGAGAGAACACACACACCAGCATGTAAAGCATCTGACCCCCGAAGCCGCAGATTCCCACGCTCTGCTGCCGTACCCAACTGAAAAAGTGAAATGAAAATGTTTGATTTTTCACTTGAGTAGCTAGCGTCATGATAGAGGCGAGCGGGGTTCCTCTTTTCTCAGGGCTGGCACAGGGCCATCTTGGAGATGACACCAACATATGTGGCCTTTCACAACCCAAAATAGACAAAGGCCCTCTGCCTGCTGCACCAGTGCAAGTGTGAAATAGAGAGGCAGTGAAGATTTGAATGAGAAGCTCTCATCTTTGTGTGTGTTAACTGATTAATTTGATAAGAAGAGTCAGAGCCTGTCATGCATTTACCAACACAAAGAAAGTGCTTGCTGTTCCTGATGCTGTGTAGAAAAGGTCACATTTACTGTTAAAGGAGAAATTTTTATAAAAATCATTTTCCTAGATTTCTCCATCAATGATATATTTGTTTGAGACTGTTTTTTTTTTTTTTTTTTTTTTTCGGTAAGGAATTATTTTTATTTTGGTTTTAATGTATTGAGGTGTGTATGCAAGCATTGCTGTATACGTAGATGTATTACTATTATTATTATTGTGTAATTATGTATTTATTATTAATATTATTTTTTATTTTTATCTACAATTGACACGTTTGTTACATTTTTTTCCTTTACCTTTTTGTTATGTGGGATGTGAGGGATGAGGTCTGTCAGTGTTTGTTCTGTCTATTCCAAATGAACAAAAAGGCAGTAAATGTATTAAAAAAAAAAAGCTGTCAACTTTGGTGATGTGGTGGATGTTTACAGTTTACAGCTTTGTAGGTTACAGCTTAATCATTTTATTACACCTCTTCGGTTGCTCTTCCAAATAAGTTTGATTAGGCAGCTTGTTTCTGAGTCAGGTCTGAGTGGGCCATGTTTATGGAGCAACCGATTTTTGTTTTGTTTGTTTTAGTGATTTGAAGTGGAGGAGAAAAGTCTGCTCTGATTAAACTCTGTCTGTGTTCCCCCTCTCTCCCCTCTGTTATGCTCCAGTGACTGCATCAGTCATTTTCATATCGATCATTTCCATGTTGTGGCTGTCTATCACTGACTTCTGATATAACACAACAGTCACTGAACCCACAGCCCTGATGTCATCCAAACACCTGCTTTCTAAGAGGAGGAAAAACCTGCTGGCTCACAGGAATCACTTTGTTTTATGTCTTTGGAGTGAAAGGATTGCATGTGAAATAACAGACAGAGTGCCACCGTGAAACTATCTCTGTGAAACTATGGCTGTTCAAATAAAAAAAAATCCTCCTTACATGGAATGACAATTTCCTTCATTTTTCCATCCTGCAGATCCCGGCAGGTCTTTTTAGTTTCGACAGGGTTTCTCTTTCCTTCACCTCTCCATTCCTCCTCCCCACTGTGGTCAGCCCACATGCCCTGATGCAGCCTCCATCTATATCCAGCCTCTCTAATTATGTCAGTGCAATGTTTGTATTTATAGGCGGCTGCCGCCGTGCTCTGGCAGATGCTCTGTCCCAGCTGGGAGGCATCTGTGTGATACTGCAGACAGGATGCTCTTGGTGCTTCAGCCTCTGAGGATGGCTCACCTGCAGCTAAACCTCCATAATTAAACCAGAAAATGTTATACAGGTCATGCATATCATCACTGTAACAAATTTTACTGTAGCATTACCGTAAAGAAAACCTGTAAAATTAAAGTAAAGTAGTACTGGCAGCTGTGTTTGCAAGCAACCTACTTTTCCTACATTCTATTTTACAGTGTCACTACCACAAATGACTTCAACAGTTTATTAGTGTTAAATGTATTTTTAGTAATCTAAAGTAAAATGCAAGGTTTAGGGTCTAATATTAACTGACAAAAAGCATCAAGATTTTTGCAGTGTTTTACTGTATTTTGGGAAAATTATAAATCACTGTTAGAATCTGTATCTTCACATCAGTTTCACAAATTATCCCCTAAATTAACAGTAAACTACTGGCAACTGGAGTTTCAGGCATCCTACCGTTGTTTATGGTGTAGTGACAGCTGTTGTTGCCAGTATCCTTATATATATTACTTTAGAGTGTCACTACTGTAAATAATTTCAACAGTATAGTACTGTTAAAAATATAGTGCTCTACATTCAAATTTGAGGTTTACACTGAAATTTTGGTTCCAAAAAACATCAAGATCTAGAGTACTTTATTTTGTACTGTATTTTGAAAAAAATATACATAACTGTTGGAATTTGGCCGCATTTTTGCAGCAGTTTAATACAGCATAGATTTCTGCTGACATGTAAGCAGCCAGCATCCTGTTTCAACACTAGTGGTATAATGTTATAAGTATAAGTATAAGTATTTTTGGGAGTATCTGCACTAGATAGTTTTTTTTTTTTTACTCCACTACATTTCCCTTCAGCTGTTTAGCTACCTACTACATAATAAGGAAGGATGGGAGGAGGGGACAGATAGAAGAATAAAGGAATGGGAGGGAAAGAAAAACTTGACTTTGTTCTTTACAAATTTTAAGTTGTAAAATAAGACCTTGTTTTTCATAAAGAGTAATGTAAACTTAATTTTTAAGGTAGTGTGTGTTATTAAAAAATACACTTCATGATTGTCAGAATTCTAACACCTTGCTGTAAAAAAAAAATCAAAATGTACTTTTACTTCCAGTGCTTGAGTCCCTTTAATGTCACAATATTACTTTTGATGCCTAAGTACAGTAAATATCAGATACTTTAATATTTCATGTTACTGGTAGTAATAGAACTAGTAGCACTAGTAGTAATAACAGTAGTGAGATAGTAACATTACATATTATTGTTAAGCTAAGTATTTTACTGTAGAATATGAGGTTTACAGTGTAATACTGGCTCCAAAAGCATCAAGATTTACGGTGTTTCACTGTAATTTAAAAATTTGGAATTTGGAATAACATTTCCTGAAGCTCTGAATCAGGCGGGGAAAGCAGAAAAAACACACATTTCTGCTCTACAACACCATGTTTTACTCAGACTTTGTTTCAGTCTTTGTCTTTTTCTTTGTCTTTTTTCCTGATTTTATTTCTACAAGGAATGTTAAATATAACAATATAACAATCTGATAGGAGTAATTTTTTACTGATCTGGATACAAGTTGTAAATATATGGAAACTGATAAAAGGCTACAACCTCTGTTACAGAGTATAATCCAGTATTCCAGTATTATCTTCTTCTCAGATTGTTTCATTTGAATAGTTTTTATGTCTTGTATAGTAAACTTATCCAGTATTTGTAGAATAAAATAAAATCAGAGATTTGAGGGAAAAAAACATTATTTTGACTATTTTTAACTCTGTGGTCATGATGTTGTGACCCTGTTTTGGGGGTCACAGGCCAAATCTGTGCTTTTAAACTTGTGTGTATGTGTTTTTTCACATCAAACCATGTTTTAAAGAATCTCAGACAATCACACTCAGAACTCACCAATCATGTTCATTTAGTTTAATATGTACATTAAAATAAACTATTTACATTATTATATAAAAAAAGATTCAATTTACAAGGCAGTACATTTCTTCAAGACAAAAACATACAAGTCTTTTTGCCAAAGACTGTGGAGCCCTTTGTCAATCAGGTGGCAGGTTGAGATGGAGTGTACTTCTGTGAGACTTCCTACTGAAAGACCTGGACTTCTAATGCTACTCGACAACAGACAGACTCACAGACTCCTATTCAAGCCTTCAGGGAGGACACAATGAAAGGCAGTTTCACAACAAAACATTGTCTCAAAGCTTATCTCATGTGCTGTTTACACATACAATATAATACACAGAATAAAACTTTGATTGTCTTCTGGCCAGTGGAGGATATGGCTCTCGTAAGATGTGTAATAACGTGCTATAAAAGGCGCTAATGGTGAAAATACAAAATAATCATCGCTCTTCAAAGGATTGTCTGCTTCCAGTTGCTTTAGTGGCATGTGCCTGACATGTTGAGTGGAATGTTTGCTGTCTATATAAACAGCATTGCATATAAAAAAGTAGTACCAGCTACATAGTTTTAAAAAAATGGTTTTGGTCCGAACAGAATTCATCTGTCTCTGTCATATCTGGCTGTGTGTCCTTGTGATTTGGTTTCTGTGTCATTGTAGAATTTGACAAGTTGATTTCACCTTCAAAAGGCTCGGAAACCAATCCCTTGACTATTAGCCTTGAATTACATTCACTTTATAACTTATTATACTTACTTATAATAGACATACTTATACTATACTTATAATAGACATATAATTGTAACGTTAGCTTAAAATTTAGATGTATGTATTTATTTTGTGCATTGCTGCAACTTAAAAAAGACAATTGAAATGAACTCAATCTTTTTAATTATTAGCAAACCAGTGTTACTTTGCCTTATATCTGTATTCTGCGGATTTTCACATTTGTATATTTTAAAGTATATTAACAAAAACTTAACAAGAGCTTGCAGGTCTCCTAACTTCATCATTGGGGAAATCCTCTGTGCGATAATCAAGTTAAGTCAGACCAACTTGGTTTACAGAGGTTACTAACACTTGAAAAGAACAAAGTAATTTCACTAGTCATTTTTAAGTTGCAACACCCTCACCTGATTAAGTAAATACAACAAAAATTTTAAGTAAACTTAACAATAAGGTATGAACTAAAACTTAAAATCAATCAATTCACCTTAATTTACCTTTTTTTTAAGTCGGTCTCCTACATTTTTTAAAAAGCAAAATCAACTTGTCAAATTAGTTTTTTGTTGTTATTTTGCTCAAAAATAACATTTAAATAAATCTTGTCACAAAATATCATTTGAGGGCACTTCATGTTGAAGCTCTTCTAGCCTCAGGAAAAATCACTGTAATATTCCTATAATATAAATATAGGTATTACAGTGTGGTCAATCATCATACTGTATGGCACTTTATGTTGTCATGGTATCACTATAGTTGATACTTGTGTCTATATATTTCCATCCTACAGCTGATCACAGGATTATTATAGTTCTTTGATGCGGTGCATAGAAGTCCTTGTCTGCGTCGTCTTTACTCTCTCACATGTGTCTCTTCATGTGCAGTGCAAGGTGGTCGGACCGGGAGAAGGCTCGCTCACACAGGTGACACTGGAATGGCCGGTGTCCAGTGTGCTTCCGGAAGTGACGTGTGAGCTCATCGGAACGAGCAAACTTCCAGCCGCAGCCCTCCCAGCTGCAGTGGTATGGTTTCTCTCCTGGAAACATAAAAACAGCCATGAGTGAAGTCAAAGTTTGAAGTTAAACCCCTACACCATTTTTGTTTTTACTTGAAAGGCAGTTTATATGTATGGGTGTTTAGTAGTACTGTTGACTGATTCTGGCCCAATTCTTGACATTTTAGTGCAAAGTATTAAAATTCTACATATTGTGTATGAATATGCAGAATGACTGCCCTCTAAAGGTTGAAACCTGGCAGGGAGGTGCTGTGGATTGAGAGGAGGCATGATAAGTTGACTGGGTGTGCCTTAGCCCCCCTCCCAGCCCTGCCCAGAGGAAGCGCTCGATCTAAAAATGAGAGGTTGGTTTCTCTTTAATGTAGTTCCCAACACATTCAGCACTCGGCTCTTACCTGTGTGCGTCCTGAGATGCGCCTTCAGGTGGGAGCTCTTGGTGTAGGTCTTCGCGCAGCCGGTGAAAGTGCAGGTGTGCGTCGCGGTCCGCTTCCTCGGCCAGGACCGGCGGCCCTTCTTTTGTTTGGTGTCCATCATCTCTAGCGGGGAGGAGGGTGGAGTGAGGAGGACCCGCTGACCGGCCGCCGGCTGCTGCTGCTGTTGCTGCAGCAGGCTTATGGCTGCGTCCTCCCCGAACATCCCGGGGAACTGGTGATGGTGGTGCGCTCCGGCGAACGGGAGCTGCATCCCTGTATGCGGGTGAGGGAACCCCCCGGGCGTGCAGCGGTGCTGGGGGTGGAAGCTCTGCGGGAACGTAAGCGAGCTGGAGTTACACATGTGGTTCTGGTGACACTCGGAGCTCATCAGGTCGTCCGGGCTGAGAGGCGGCGTCATGCTGCCCACCGCGGCCTGCGGGGAGTTGGCCAGCCGCGGCTGCTGCTCGTACGACATCATACAGGACACGTTCCCCTCGTGCTTGACTTTGGCGCAGCTCTGAGGCACCAGACCCATTACGGGTCCGTACGTGTCCATGGAGGCGGGCTCCACTTTAATGTTCGGGTGCTCGGGGAATAAATCCTGAGATGTGTGAAAAGGTGCGGAGCTGATGAGGAATCTGCCCTGGATGCTGCTAGTGCTCCCGGGGAGGAAGCTGGGGTCCACGTCGGAGCGGAGGAGCTCCGCCATCAGGCTGTTGTAGGGCGGCGGAGGGCTGCTCATGTCGGGGACGGATGAGTAAGTGTCCGACTGCTGAGGCATCCCGCTGTGCTGCTGCTGCTGGTGGTGATACACTCCGGACTCCTGCAGCCGATAGGACTCTGCCCCGGTCCCTGCTGCTTGCGCGCTGTCGGACACGGTGGTGTTACTGAGAATAAATTCAAGATCCAGAAACTTATCCAGGTCCTCTTCGTCTTTTCTGCCGAGGTAGCTGCTGTCCATGTTGAGCGCGCTCAAGTCTCCCTTCCACCTCTGGAGCAAGGATGAGAGCAGAGTTAGTTACATTTACAGCTTAGTTTTTTCCCCCACATTACTTTCAGCTCGATAAAATAGCTCGAAAACCGCACAAACAGTGCGCTGAGAGAGCGCAGAAACTACAAAGACACAGTACAAAACAATTTAACTCCAGCTGCGTAACTAGAAACTTAACAAAATTACAAAGTTTTAAAAAACATTTCAAGGAGCAGCCATCAGCGTGTATGTATTGTGATATTACAAAACATTTAAAACAAGTGTGAATATGGAAACAGCGCAACTTACATCTTCCCAACATCTCTCTTTCTGGCTGGCAAATGTAGAGATTGAGGGTAAAATTGTCCCGCTCAGAGCCATTTCCAAGCGTTAATTTTTTAAAAAAAGTAGAAATACCTCCCGAAATACTGAGAAAGAAGACTTTCTCCGTTTGAAAACAAATCAGTGTCCAGAGAAAGCTACGGAGCGCGCTGCTGTTCCTGCGGTCCGCTGAGCTGCTGCTCCTCACTCATGTGGAGCTGTGCGCCCGAAGGAGAAGCTGTTCTTATAAATATTGTTCGCAGCACAAATCAGACCAGCGCGACGCTGGGGGAAGGAAACGCGTCCAGGATGGGGACGCTGCGCACCGGCCAGCCCCCTAAATTTAGCCTCGGTATAAAGGTCCGAGTTTTCCTGCAGTCAGACTTAGAGAGGCGGTGACAGAGTCAGAGCAGGGCTGATGTGGAGTGTTCTCTCCACTCCGCTGCGGGCAGCTACTTAACCTTCTCAGGGAGAACCCGCCCCTCCGCCAAACCTGGCCAACAACTGGCAGAGAGAGAGAGACAGAGAGAGAGAGAGAGAGAGAGAGAGAGAGAGAGAGAAAGAGAGAGACCTGCTCCACCAAAACACTAATAAGCAATTAAGACGATGTTGAACAAAAGGTAACGAAACTGAGACTCCCGGGTTCGCCACAGAGATGCCACAGGTGCCGTGCGTATTACGCATTTAAATATGATGCGCTTTTTCGCACACAAAGAATGAGGCATTTTTTTTCTGATAATTATCATGTTCTAACGCAGTTTGCGTCGTCTTTATTTGTTCACTGTGTAGCTGGGTATGACAACAACAATCTTGATGATAAATAAAGATTCTGATTCTAAAATACTGAATGTCTTTTTGTCTCTCTTCTGTTTCTTGAGCAGAGAGAGTACCTGTGTGCGCCCGATCATGACTGTCTCCGAACAGACAGTTTCTTCCCAAAAACTCAAACTCCTTGATTCCCTCCAAAACTGTCCTGCCCGGTACCCGGGGAGGATTTTCTCCTAAAGGTTTCAGTCACTAATGGCCAGCTATGTCCCAGCTTTCCTCCTCCGCTCCACTACGCTCCGTGAGGCATCCAGGGAGTGATATGAGGCGGCTTTCCAGTATTTCTCCATCATCCATTATCCATTAATGTGTGATCTTTAAGCGTGGCAGTGTGGAACCAGAGTTGCTGGTTCCAATGTAAACATGAATGACAGACGCTCCCTTCAGTCTGCTCAGGACCAAAGAAGGGACTGTGGCCAAATCTACCCTATCCTATCAAAGAAATACTTCCCTGTGATTTGAAGGAGATAAATAAAAAGCAATCCGGACTTTGTGTTTTCCAGTGTTGGAAAAAGTGTCAGTGCCATTTAATTCATTAACCCTGGAGTAACATTATTTTCCTTTGCTGCTTTCACACACCTTTCACAAGTATTTAAAGCTTTGAACCCTGAGCAAATTGGTGTGATTTTTGTGCGGAAACATGAACAAAAAGGCAATGAGCAACTTGGTAAGACATTTTCCTCAAATTGTAAGAAATTAGTAGATTTAGAAATTTATTTTTTAAAAGCTTGGGAGAAAATGTCAAGGGAAAAAGCAAGGGAAATATCTTTATAATGATCACAATTCCATATTTTAAATTATGTCACTAAATTATTATAAATTCTAAGTACTTTTCCCTGTAGTTTTTAACTCTACTAATTTTCAGGTAATTTTCTTATACTTTTAACTAATGTCTTGCTAATTTTTGGCCATTCCTTCTTTCATTTGTCATTCCTTTCTTCCTAAGTATTTGAAAGTCATACAATTTACTCAGGTGTCAAAGAGTTAACAGTTGAAATATTATGTAAAAGAAAACAAAAACTCTATTAAAGGTATGATACAGGTGTAATTACATAAGAAAAGGTACCATCAGCAAAATATGCACGCATTAAAAGAAAAAATACACATTTGTGAATGTTTATTATGTGATGATAACTACTGTCACACAGCTAATCTACCCTGGGGACACTGTGCCACATGGAGGAACACTACTAACATGCAAATCAGATCTTTGTTGCATCATAATTATACCCACTTAGCAAAGGGAGTGTTACTGACACAACAGTCATCATTCCTTTTCACATTTCACGGAAATAAACCTGCAGCAAATAAAGCTTTACCTCATCTGACCTGCAGACTTCTCCCTGTCCTCACCTTATCTGTCTCTGCCTTCACAGTTAAATGTTAATCTGCCACCCTGCTGACATGATATACAGCTGTTTCTTTAGCTTCTTTAGCTTTAGCTTCTCCAAAGCCTTAAATGATTCACGAGGAAAATACATGTCAAACATTCCTAAAGCAATCTGCACTGCCAGTTTTTCTGTGAATTGTCCTTGGTTAATTGAGGCAGATGAGCAGGCAGTTGGCAGCAGACAGACAGAATAGGCCTGTGTTGTGTGATGTAGTATGGGGCCTGTTAGTACAGTGTTGTGTCCTCAGGTGAACACAGATCTGAAATGCTAACTCAAGACTGACTTGTCTTTGACAGTCACTCAGTGGTTACTGAATTCCTGGCAGTCGCTGGTGATTTGGTGGCATTCCATTGCAGTTAGTTAGATTGCGTGCAGTGTGTTGCAAAGCGTGTGAAGATGTGCAGCATGCACCAACCAGTCAGCTGTGTTATAGCCGTTAGCATGAAGTGCCAGTCTCTGGACACACCTTTACTGTTTACACACGTTGGATCTTTAAAGTGACAGTTCACCCAAATACTTCACAGCTCCTACAGGGCCCATCTCATCATTGGGAGGTTAAGGATATTTACAGTAAGCTCTGCGACTTCATTTAACATCAGTTTTCAAATCAGTGAGAACAAACAACAAAACTCAATTTTTCCCCACAAAAAAGAAAAAGAATATATATGGACTACATTTGTATAGCACTTTTCTAGTCTTCTGACCTCAAAGCACTTCTACTCTAAGTGTCACATTCACCCATTCACATACATTCACACACTGGTGGCCGAGGCTACCTTACAAGGTGCCACCTGCTACTCACCATTCATATGCACTCACAATCCGATGGTGCAGCATCAGGAGCAATTTGGGGTTCAGTTTCTTGCCCAAGAACACTTGATGTTCAACAAGACATGTTGACTGGAGGAGCTGAGGATCAAACTGCTGACCTTCCGATTAGAGGATGACCCACTCTACCTCTGAGCCACAGCCACCTGAAAAATAGCTGGTGAAAAATTCACACATGGAAATGTGTTTTTGACTGTGATAACCTACATTTTATATATATAATGTCCCTGATTTTTTTTAAAGATATTTCACAGTCAAATGGTAAATGGACCTGCACTTGTCATTCATAGTTGCTGAGACACTCAAAGTGTTATCACACTATTTGTTACATTCATCCAGACACACACTAGGGATAAGTATCAAAGCTGTTGCCAAATTATTAAAGACTGGTGTATTAATAAGGTGACATGATGATAACGGTTCTCCTATCAGTATTGGAGAAATGAAGAAAAATTTTTTTTTGTTTATTTAGGTTACATAAATGCTATCTTGTACACACACACACACACACACACACACACACACACACACACACACACACAGAGGACTTCTCAAGAGTTGATGCTGACACTGCATGTGGCCCTAAGTCAGTGGCGAAGGGTAGTTACAACAGGCCCCAGTGCACCCTATTATGACAGCCCTGTTGCACACTTGTTACTATGAGGCACACACAGACACTGGCTACTCTTTACTGTATCGTCTTGTCACATGATAAAACAGAGACTTGACATTGCAGTGCATAAAAAACACATTGTTTTGACTTAAAAAAACTAGTGTCTGGGCTGCCTTAAAATTTTAAGTTGACCGAATTTTCTCTTTAAGGGTCCCCCTACCTTAAGGGCCCCAGTGCAACTGCAATGCCTGCACTGTCTATATTTATGCCCCTGCAACAGTGCAACAACTCTTTTGCGGGTAAGGGTGAAAACAGGAACTGTCTTTCAAACATGTAGTGTAAGTGCATCACACACAGACAGAGCAATGCACCTTTTTTGACCGCCAAGCTTGTAGTTCAACTCCTGTTATCCCATCCACTTCAGGTATGTTAGAGTCTGTAATAGTGTTTTGTTCAAAACAATGCTATTGCAGAATGTTAATTTGTATACTGTTCTTACATACTGTACATAGAAAATAAGCAATGTTTATTCTGTTCTTAATTTTTTTTTCTTTCCCCTAAATAGCCCAAGAAGAACTCAAAGAGTACCATCAAAGTACTGGATCGATATGCAGTATTGGTAAGAATAGCAGTACTGTAAATTCATCAGAACCCATCCCTGTCAAACATATTTGCACACTGGTGGTCAATGCTACTGTAAAAGGGGCCACCCGCTACTCAGTTTAACATTCATACACACTCACACACTGATGGAACAGCCACTGCATTTCAGTGTCTTGCTCAAGGATACATCATCATTAAGTCTTGAACCTCAGCCATACATCACGTGATTTGTAGCTTGACTTGTAGTTTTCTTCAAGCACTAAAACTTCAAGAACCACTACTGGGGATGGAGAAGGGGAAACCTTTAGCACAGACATCTCCATATCTGAATGAATGAAACCAAAACTATCTGCAGAGACGGACAAAGGTAAAATGTGTTCCTAACTCTCCTTTTTGGCCTCTTTAAGGTGTATAGCAACACAACAGTTGACTCTTGCTCAGTGGTTTTAATTACACTTTTTTTCACGTTTTATATTATAATGTATGGTGTTCTCATTGTTGATTTCAATTCAACATTGTGGTTGATAATAAGGTAAATTAATGCATTTCACTGATAGACAGCACTACTGTCCCTACATCAGCAGGAGGAGGCAGTTAAAACACAGACATAAAAGAAAAACTGAATATGATGACGAAACCTCCTTATGCTGAGTCAGTCACTTGCTTGCTTTCCTGGATAATACTGCATGTGTGTGTGAGAGTGTATAACAAGTGTGTGCATCCAGATCCTCCTCATGTGTGCTCATCAGTGTGACCTGCTTTCTGACTGAATGTACTTAATGTACTGAAGGTGAGACTCCTTCTTCTGTGGTTTTCACTTCTGAATTCAGATGGTGTCATGTAGCACCAAACCTATTTCACTGTGTTGCATTAACTGTGTGTGAATTTAATGCAAAGTACTCGCTAATCAGCATTATTCTGGATCTTTGAAGTGGGGCTGTACTTATCTATAGAACTAACTAACACTTAAACTTTGAAGCCTGGAGCTACATCACTTTTCTTGAGCTGCGTTCAGATGCCTTTCACATGTCTGTAAAACTTTGAACCCTGAGCTATTGATTTTTGATTGATTTTCTTTTGAAAAAATAGGGGGAAATGTCAAAGAGCAACTTGGAAAACAATGTCCTGCAAATAGCAATCACTAAATTTATTAAAATGACTGGATTTAGAAAATTATTATTTATTATTTATATTATTAAAAAGAATCTAGAGAAAAACTATTTCCCAGATTATCATTTGAGATCACATTCAAGTCATTTTCTTGTTTTTATTCAGGGTTTTTTTCTCTTTTTTACCCCTCCGCTGCTCATTGGCTTTTTCCCATATTTTTGTGAGAAATCAAGCCAATTTGCTTACATTTCAAAGGGTTAACAGACTTACAGTGAATAATAGGATTGACAGTTTAGGCCTCCCTGTGATTAAAAGCATGCATTCCCAGTATTGTTGTGATGGTGTTGGAGAGGATGATTCACACATCAAGTTTTGATTCAGTGACACATTCAACCAGTCTGACTGTAACAAGCAGCTGTCCACTCCAACATTTCGGTAACAGCTAGCAGTGGGCTCATGTCCCTGTGGTTATCTGCTCTCATCAGCCTGTCATGTGTTCTCACAACTCTTCAAGACTTTGGGAAATCCATGCTCTGTCTTGCCCAGAGTCATAACTGGATTACTCTAACATGGGTGTATTAAAAATGGATCATGATAATATTGCTTCTTTTGGCTTTTGAATACACAATGAGTGTTATGGAGAACCAGCTGCTATTTATATTTAAAGGATGTATAAAAAATAGTGTGTGATAAACTAGAATAACCGTCATGCTTCTACGAATCAGTCAAGTGCATTTACAGTTTACATCCATGTCTGTGAAAACATGGACGCTTCACACACATCTTCCCCCCGCAGCACAGAAGATCTCTACAATCAGCACAGTTTCAAGATCAGAGTCACCAA
The DNA here is from genome assembly GCF_008729295.1 of Plectropomus leopardus. Taxonomy (NCBI): domain Eukaryota; kingdom Metazoa; phylum Chordata; class Actinopteri; order Perciformes; family Serranidae; genus Plectropomus; species Plectropomus leopardus. Next base: position 1,515,325 of record NC_056465.1, on the reverse strand, counting down.
TTCAGTGTCTGACAAATGTCTCCTGTTCTGTTTCTGAGATATGATGCAGAATAATGGCCAGAAAAGTGTTTGCAGAACACGATGATATCACAAAGAAGTTGAACTTTGACTTTTTGAATATAAAATGTCATCACGTCATCATTTTATGCTATTAGATGTTTGTGTGAGCTTTTGTCATAATAAGTGTTTGAATTCTTGAGTAATTAGTGTTTGAATTCTTGAGTTATGGCCAAAAACATGTTTTGTGAGGTCACATAGACCTTTGACTACTAAAATTTAATCAGTTCAACCTGGACTCCAAGTGGATGTATAAGCCAAATTTGAAGAAATTCTCTGAAGGTGTTCACAGGGATTGTGAGGGACAGACAAACCAAAAGCATAATGTCTGTGGCCATGGCTATCACAAGTAAATGCAGTGCAGCACTCTGCTGGTGAAGGAATGGCCCTCCTTACTCTGCCTATGACTGGAATTTTAAACACCAAAGTCACACAATAACACAAATAAACTAACTGATGGAGGCAGCAGTAGACCAGCAGCTCCTGTGTTCAGTGACATTAAATCACTGTTTTTCTCAATGGAGTCTTGGCTTTCAAGAGAATGATCTAACAGCTTAATTTTTCCATTGGAAATCACTGTCTGACATTAAGGTAAAGCAGTGAAAATACTCTCAGTATAGCATAGGCTTACACTAATGTATATATTTTAGGTGGGACTTTTTAATGAGGCTAAAATAAGTTTTGTTGTTGACCACTCCACAGCAGTTCATTGCTTAGTTTCCATGTCGGTCCCCAAACTAGGGTCGTGCCAACTGACATCCAATGTTTGATATACCGTCAATGAATAAGTACCCTATACAACCCACTTCAAAAAATCTCAACCATTCCTTTTTATTAAATATGGAAAAACCCTGTATCCTGTATTTATATATATAACCATCAATGCAGATAAATAATCATCATATTCCCCAATGTTTATTTGTCTCCTTTCCAGCAGTGGCAGTGTTGGAGCTGTGGCAGGATGCTGCCTAACAGAGTTTCACTGTTTCGCCAAAGAGAAAAACACACTTGTTCCTATCATTCAGAAGTCACAGCCGCAGCCATTGCTCTCCTCTCGCTTGATAGCGACAGCATGCTTCTACATGCTTCAGCAGTTGTTCAGCAGATGAGAAGCAGCAGTTCTTCAGCTCTGGCACTCTGCTCTCAGCTCAATGTTTGTCTCCTTCCTCTATTTCCTACATTCCACTCATCTCATGTCTCCAATGACTCATCCACTTTCATCTCCATCTTGTCTCCCCTGTCCTCTCCTTCTCCAAACACACTGATTCATGGCTCAGTAATCACCCATGTGTGCTTGAAGTCACCTGTGTCCGTACTGATGCTGCCGCAGCTGTAACTCAATGAATATTTGACACATGCTCTCCGCACACAGGATGCCACTGTTTACTCTGTCACTGCCAGTTACTTTTTCACGCTGCGTTAAGACGATCTGATCCTTTAATTGAGACATGAACAGCAAACCATGGACTAGTGCTGTTTGTTGATGGTGCTCTCAGCCAGCAATAAAAACTGCACTCCACATGCTGAAAATATTAAATTTTACATGGATATGTAAATGCTGTTTTTACAGCATGAAAGAGCAGTGTACATGTGGAAATGAGTCCTCTCTGGTCGACTGGGTGTTTCTCTGTGCAAGAAATTCTCACATGTGCTCATCTGGCTCCATGCCACTGTTTGTTCTGATATTTACATCATGGCACAACAAGGCTGATGGGCCTGGCTGCAGACACATGACCTTTAGAGGAGTCCAAACCTTATTCCCTGTCCACAAAGATTACCAAACTAACTCTTTGAGAATCACTCCCAAAAGAAAACACTTCAAAATAGGCATATACTGATAGATAGAGACATGTGAAAGGCTGTAGCAGTGATTGTTACTTGAGGTCTCTCATTCTCAGTGGGAAACCCTAGCCCCTTTTACACTGCCTGTTCAAGGCAGGAATATCCAAAACGTTCTCATCCAGAGTTGTTACATATTCTGCATCTGCTATTGACATTGTGGGATGCCGCCACCGTGATGTCAACAAATGCACGTCGGGATTACACTGCAAATGGTTCTGTCCCGCCAGGTTCTTAGCTGACTCCGTCCAGTATCATGCAGACACAAAAGGTGGCTTTTTTTGTTGGAATCTTATGCCAAAAGCACCGCAAAGTGGTGGTATTTGATGACTTTGGAATGAGAACAGGCTGGAAAAGGAAAAAAAGGAATTGGGGAAATTAACATAAATTAAATCATTTTTTTAAAAACTTAATTGTGGATACTATACAGTCTATGGGCATGCTTCAATGAACCCTCCAATTGCGCAGATGGAAATTGCAAATATAAAATACGCCTAATGGAAACGTCAAGTTTCTACGCTCGTTTGAGGTGGTATTCCATGTGATTTGAAATAGCCATATTTTACAAAACTACATGGAAAGATCAGTAAAAGATACAGAGGCCTTGGAGTGAGATCAGGGAGGCAGTGGGCTGCAGCCAGGAGAAATGTCACTAATAGTCCCTCATTGCACAACCTTTCCTGTTTTTGATCTACTGTACATACATGTTGACAAAGTTTAGGTCATAAATAAAATAAGATAGTTTTGCTTTATTTTCTCCTCTAAATACATATGTTTGACTTCCCTGAGGGTTTGTCTTGGTCAGACTCCTTTGTAGTGATGTCACCGTATTCCTTGATCTCATAAATTATTTAAGTAATTTATTAAGTGTACTGTCATTCTCTGAATATAATAGTAATAATAAAAATAACAATAATAATAATAATACTAATAATGCTAATAATAAAGACATTATTAGGGACACATAGTAATAACCATAGCGTAGAACATAAAAACTGACAATAGTCTACATACAAAAATACGATAGATACAATAAATATGATTAAAAAAACCCCCCCACAAAATACACAACACTACATCATTCAAGTTCGTATAAAACACACTAAAGCAACTGCCTCTATCCAACTCATATACCTGATAGATCTGTTTCATAACACTGTGTATTCAGTATAGTCCAATTTTGCTTTGTCTGACAAAACAAGACATCTGAGTATGTAGTATCAATTAAGTATCAATTAATTCTTATGATAATAAATGTACTTGAAAGTAAAAGTACACATAAATGAACTACTACATTTTGTTTTTGAAAATTATGACTACACCACATTAAAAATGAAGACTATAATACATCTGAAGAAAAAAAGTCTTTTTTTGTTTTACAAGGTAAATGATTTAAAGAACAAAATCCAGTTTTCCTTTCTAATTTCGTTCCTATTTCATATAAAGTAACTAAGATTCTTAAGGGAAATGTAATATTCATTTAATTGAGGAAATGTGGTGGAGTAAAAGTAAACCAGTGCTGTGTTTACAGCACTGGTTACATATGACACATTTGTGTTTTAGAATCTGTAGGAATGTTTTTCCATGTTCCAATCTCGTGTAAGAGGTTACAAAACGTGCTGAAGGCAGTGATACCCCAGAGCCTTTAAGCCCAGCTAAAATGCCTTAAAAAAACAGGACTTCATACTGCATACACACAAACACACACACACTGAACCAATCTGATATCAGTGTGCCATCACTTCAGCCTGGATTACAGTGTGCAAAGGAAGAGTATTTGTTGTCCTAGGCTTATCCGAGTAATGTGTTTCTGCGAGGAGCCTTGACTTCTTATTGGAGACAGACAAGACTTTCTCTCTCTGTCAGAGTTATTGCAGCCTGTATGGGGATAAAGTGGCTCTCCTCAACGCACATATTTTATGTCTTTGTTAAACTTCTTGGAAACACCTGCTTTGACTTCTCCACTTTCTTCTGCATAGCAAGAAAGCCGTGATGTTTCTTGTGTGTGTGTGTGAGAGAGAGAGAGAAAGAGAGAGCACTAGAGAGTGGAGGCAGGCTTCTGGCCGAGGCAGAGCTGTGTTGGAACAGAGAGTGAGAGTTTGAGACAGAGAGTGGGCTCCTGCCTCTGCTTATATAGGCGGGTTATTTTTAAACCCACACCCCCTTCCTTATTCCTTATTACTGCACTTCCTCTCTCGTTTGTTCAGGAAGCCCACTTGGCCGAGTTTCCTGCCGGCACGCCATGCTGACTCGGAGGGAACCGAGGGAATGATAGCACTGAGAGGGTCAGGCACTGGGAGCAAGAGACATAGAAACAGAGAAGCAGAGAGAGAGGGAGCGAACAGAGGAGGGGGGAAGCTGGCATTTATTCAGAGTCTGACATGCGAAGGACTGGGCCTCTTCCAGGCCTTGTTAAAGTGTCCCTCTGGAATACCTCAGAGAGAGAGAGAGAGAGTGAGTGAGAGAGAGAGAGAGAGAGAGAGAGAGAGAGAGAGAAAGAAAGCGAGAGAGAAAGTGAAATGGACAGAGAAACAGACACAGGTCAAGTTTAAAAGGAATGAGAGATGAGAGAGATGTAAAGTAGCGATACAGAAACAATGACTCGATTTATAGACTTTGAACCAACCTGCTGACATCAATTTCTTAAACTGTCCTTTCACAGTTTTTTAAACCTAAAAGGAAATATTTACCATTCTTTATGTGGATATCCAACCAGTGTTGATGGTAAATGTTGTCAACTTAAGCAATAAATTCCACAATGCATTGAGCAGTATCACGCTATTACAGTATACCAGGGTGTTTAGAAATCCTGACGATATGTTTTTGAATAACATCCATAAATCCTCTTTTGATCATACTCATTGTATGTATTGCACAGCACACACCAGCAGAGCTCAGTCTTCGGTCTCTACTGGTGGAACCCTATACAGTCTATGGGTGGAACAGGCAGCTGAACTGAAAGACACAGTGACACCTAGTGGTGGAGTGAGAAGTTACAGGACTGTAAACAGCTGGCAGCCAGCAGGCAGAGAGAGACTGTGGGGAATAATGGTGTGTTTTTACATCTAACTCGGTTGGTTTAGGATTTATCTTAACCAAATTGGAGCTGATGATTGTTGGAATGGAAAGAAGAATACGTCATTGTATAGTGCCTAGTGCTGTGTAACACCACCTTAGCCTGTAGCTATTACTTTGCAGGTCAAAACATAGCACTGGGTAGAAAAAAAAGCCTTACCCACTGAGTGAGGACAAAATCAATGGGCTTGGAGCTGAGAGCCAAAGACAGGACACTGAAATCAGAAAGTACTAAAAGATAGACACTTTAATTTCATGGGACTTGTTTTTTGAAAAATCTAAAATAATACCAGCCTTATCCTCTTAAACAGACCAAAGTTCAACATACTTATGTCATATAAGACAGTGTCCTCTTTGCAACTCATGGTTGGAGAAAGATTTGATATCAGCTCATATTTAACATTTTCACTCTGTATTTTTGATATATTTATGCTATAAGAACAATAACTATAATTTCTTAATTCTTGCAAATGCTAACTTGACGTGCTGGATACATTTGAATTTAAATCTTGATGTTTTAATGAAGTTTGTCGTAAAGCAAAAGTAGCACTCTCTTCGCCTTTGCATAGTGTTTGTCGCCGTCTTTATTTATTCGTTATCATTAGATGTCGGTTCTGAGTTTAGTGTACAAAGCTATTATTACACTACTACGGCAAAAGTCAGTAGATCACGATTTTAGAGTCAGAATACCAAAACTTCAGTTGTACATGCACTATGTGGTTTAAACCTAAAAAGACACTTTTAAATGATCGACATGAACTCCGATAGTGTTATGTTTGGCTATCTGATTTTGCTGTGTATTTGTGAGGCTTATTAGTTGGTCTTTTAGTGTTGATTGAAATGGTTTGCTTTTAGAAATCAGTTTGTGTAAAAGTTGCTACTTGTAGTGTGGCTGAGTTACTAAACAACCAATCATAAAGTTGTTCCGACAGGACCCTGTTTTAGCCCTTTAATGCCTGAGAAAAAAACTGTCTTGATTTCTTTCAAAAACATGGGAAGAAGGCTAGAAAGAAATGAATACAACACAATTACTGGAAAATTAGTAATAAAAAGAAAAAAGAAAGAAAGCTAAACAAATACCATGAAAATGACCTGAAAAAGTGCTTAAACATTATTATAATTTTAGTAATATTAAACATGTAATTATGGTTTGTATAAAAATATTTTTTTCCCCCTAGCCCCCAGCTTTTTTTTTCTTTTTACCCTAGACATTTATTCCCCTAACTTTTTAAAAATAATTTTCTAAATCTACTACTTAAATTTCTTGTAATTTGTAAAACATTTCGTACCAAGTTGCTTATTGCCTTTCCACCATGTTTTGTAAGAAATTGCATACATTTTTTCAGGGCTCAAAGGTTTAAAAACATGTAAAAGGCGCCTGAAAGCAACAAAACAAAAGTGATGTCACTGCAGATTTCAAAGGGTTAAATACATACACACACATCCACATGATCCTTTGTGAAGCTGTTCAGATGAAGTCTTCAGCTGTATGGGTCCACCTCTGTTTTAGCTGCTCATGTGTTACTTTATACCTTGTGAGCTCTGTGTGTTCTTGAATCACATCAGCAGAAAGTCTAAAGAACAATGTGCACTGGCATGTTTACAGCCTGTGAATACTGTTGATGACTTTGTTGTCAGGAGCATTTGACACACATCACATACTCTACCATGATTCACTCATGATCATGATAATACAGTCATTAGAAAGGATTATAACACCTTCAGTGAGCAGAATGTCAAGTGATGTGTGATTACTAACTCCATAGTTGAATAGGGAATGTAGGAGAAAACAGAAATCAGAGAAAATCTGGTTGGAAAAGGAGGGGGAGGATTCCATGCATAGCTGTGGGCCTAGTTGGACTGAGCTGTTCCTCTGTTACAGTGCAGAGCAGGAGCTCACATGGAATCTGGAGAGGAGAATTATACATAAAAAAACATTAAAAAGCATCATCATTCAATTCACGTTTGGCTGAACGGTTTGCATCATGTCATTCCCCTACTCTGTATCCCCGCATTTCCTGTCTCTCTCCGTTCCAATAAAAACATTAAATACCCCCAAATTGAAAAAAAAATTCAAGTTTACATCCTCTTCACAAAGTTTAGACTGTGCTCACATATTCCCTCTGAGGGATACATTTATACACTATTCCGCACTGACTGTAGTGTATAGGCAAATCAACGTGTATGTATTATTTTAGTGTAGTTTTTACAAAAAATAATTACTTTGCCAAAAAACAAACAAACAAACAACGCAGACCTAAGTGAATCCAAGGTATGCTCTTAACATGGCATCCCTAACGAAAACTGTACAGATTCTGTGCTTTAAGCTTCGTAAGGCAATTACAACTGACTGATGAAAGCTGTATTCCTAAACCACACTGGCTTGTTATCGGCTTTCTCTAGTTTTCAGGTGTGTAAAAGTGGAAATGAAAAAGTGAATAGTCATTAAAAGCACTTTACCTGTGTTGTTGGCCATTATCAGTTGCTTCTTGAAGTTTGAGGTCAGTTAAAAACATGCACAAACACATCTTTTTGCAGTTGGTGGCCATGTTAAAGAGGAGTTTTACAATATGATGTGTTTAAAGGAGAGTTTTATGAGGAAAATGATGAAAGCCCTTAGGGCAGTGAAGAGCTGTGAGGTCACTGCTACCCAGTTAGTGAATAATTGGTGTGTGTGTGTGTGTGTGTGTGTGTGTATGTGTGTGTGTGTGTGTGTGTGTGTGAGAGAGAGAGAGATCTGTTGACTGTCAACACTATAAGAGTATTAACAACCTGGATACTGTTTCAACCATATCTGTATATTTGTGTGCATTCTGTGTGAGTGTGCATACATATACACTGCAGAGAAGAAGGTGATTTACTAGGTAGTTAACATTCCACCTGTAGCATCACATACTCACTTACATACTCTAAAAACCCAAACAACAGCAACTACACACACTGCCGGGGATACTTTTTCAAAGAAATATTCTTGCTAATGCAACATGGCAGTCTATGTGTGTGTGTATGCTTAGCATTACAACTTTTAATGCATGTGTTACTGTTATTTCTGATTGCTCTTGACAACAAACATTGAAGTACATCTCACCATAATGGCCTAAATTAATCACTGTGTGATGGACATCCATGCAGTAGAAATCATTGTGTTTGTGGGAATTGAGTGGAGTTGGATTCATCAATGCAGCTCACGCAATAGAAAGAACTCTAATATTTAATTCCCAAGGTGGGCAATGGGAGATTGTTTTTGGTATAATGTGCTGATAAGAAATGGGCATTAGGTCCAAAAGAACATTTTTTGGACTGATAGGGCTTTGGAATTTTGAGCTGTTGTAACACGAGGCAACAGATCTACTCTGAGCTCCCGCTGGATGTGTGAGCTCCTCACCCTATCTCTAAGACTGAGCCCAACCATCCTATGGAGTAAACTCATTTTTACTGCTTGTATCTGTGTCCTCATTCTTTTCATCATCACCTCTGATGCCACACTAAACCGCCTGTCCATCTCACGCACCATTTTACTCTCACTCATGAACAAGTCCTCAAGATACTTGAACGCCTTTGGTTGGACAGTAACTCTCTCCCCACTCAGATGGGGCAATCCACCATTTTCCAGCAGACAACTGTGGCATCAGACATGAAGATACTCTCAACCAGACGACTTCACACTTGGCTTCAAACCATCCAGCAAACCAACCCAGTGCATGCTGGAGGTCACGGTGAGATGAAGCCAACAGCCAACCACATCATCTGTAAAGAGCAGAGATGCGGTTCCCCAAACTGGACACTCTTCTCCACTAGGCTGTGCATTGAGATCCTTTCGATCGATATCACAAACACTATTAATGACAAGGAACAACCCTGGCATATGACAACACCCACAAAAAAAGTGGGCAAGGTGCTGAACCCCAAATAGCTCCCAGTGGCTGTGCCATCAGTGTGTGATTGTATATGACTGTATAAAAACTGAATAACACGTGGCACCTTGTACAGTAGCCTTGGCCACCAGTGTATGAATGTATGTGTGAATGGGTGAATGTGACAAGTAAGTTAAAGAGCTTTGAGTAGTCAAACAACTAGAAAAATGCTACACAAGTGCAGGTCCATTTACCATTTACTTCCTCAACAGAAAGATGAAACATACCAATTTTGCGCTGTGTTTGCTGGATGTAAAGTTTGCTAACACATACATGATAGTGACTTGATTCAGTAATAATATGTCTGTGATGTGTTTACAATTTTCTCTGCTGCCCTTAGGTGGACTTTTGAAAATACTGCTAAAGGTTCAGGGAAAGACTGTAACTAAGTGATCTTTGAAGGGCAGCAAACTCCCAACTCCAGTCAGACATGCTATGCACCCACCCTGACCTCTACACATTTTCATCCGCCACATTAGGAGCATTTGGGAGCCTGCATTTGCACAGAATGTTGGCATTGGAGGCAAAAGTGTGCAGCAGAATTGTCTCATATAAATGGTTAAATATAAATATAAATTCCTGTGGTGATGAGGCTGACAAATTCATTGATGCCATTTTCAACTAAGGTCAATGTAGTGGCGCACCATCCTCACCAGACAAATACCAGCATCGTACATTTGCTTGAATGCTTAACATGAAGAAGTTTTTCCTGACAGGAACCAAAAGAGAGCCAGACAAACCAGCGCCAGTGTTTTTAAACCACTCAACAAAGTGTGTTACACAGTGTGACTCAGAGACCCATGCACCTGCTTCCTAAAAACAGTCAACATTAGATTCTTTCAACCATGACCACAGTGCTTCCCCAACCATGACCAAATTTTGGTTACCTATATCTAACTAAAACGGAACGACAAAGGTAGCAAATCAGAAAGTGCTCATATTTATTTGTAATGGCCATATGGATTGATCTGAAAAATCACTTGCAAACTGTAGATTACTATAGATATTTCTGGAACACCAGTGACTAGGTTTGTCTTTTTTAGGCATCAGGAAAAATACTTTTCAATAAAAGTACCTCTTTTTCTACCAGTTCCTGCAGGTAGATACATCTGTTTTTATGCAACCCAAATGCCACAGATAAATTACATGTACGTTTCATATAGCTGCAGTGCATGACAGTGGTCGCCAAATGTGGGTAGAATTTGTCAGTTGTGGCAGCAGCAACACAATCACAATTTTGTAAAGCTAATTCTTGGAGTAAATTGCAGCACACCATAGTCATCTGGGAGGCTAATAACTTTGGGGAGCCATTCATGTTTTGACAACACTCCATCAAGTCCTTCTCCTAATGAGAAACTCAACACATATATATGTAATCTGAGCTACGTCACTTTATAAATGTGTTTGTGATATGCATGAAATGTAAATCTGTAACATTTTTGTTTTTTCTTTTATTTATTCTGGCAACAAGGCTGTTATATGCCTTTGTCAGATGGTGATAAGAAGTGATTATGGGGAAATGATAGGAAATGAGAAGAGCTGCAACAAAGGTGCTTGCCCAGATCCAAACCAGGAATGTTGGTTCATGGTTGCTGTTTTAATCCCTAAAACACAGAAGTGCCCCACATGTTCCTTTCTTCCCCCCCCCCCCCAGTAAAGGTTAAGAGTTTTTCCTTAGTCGATGTGAGGGTCAAAGGACAGAGGGATGTCCTTTGACCCATTATCACAAACTGTGATTTTGTGATAATGAGCTTTATAAATAAAATTGACTTGACTTGACTTGACATGTTGGTGTTTTTCATGCAATACCCATCAGTGCAGCTGAATTGTCAGAGTTGTGTAAGCTATATGTTGGGATTATGCGAGGATTCATAAACATGTATAAATGAGTTTCATCCCTAATAGACTTTGATAGTCATCGTTCCTCCTTGTGTACAGTTCTGCACAGTTTCCGGAAACACAAGTGCATGAAGGTTTCAGTGTGATCCTGAGGTCACAGTGCTGCTCATCAGTGCATACACTCTGTGTTATATCTGACCAAAAATCAGACAGACAGACAGACAGGCAGACAGGCAGACAGACTTCTGCTGAACACTAGATAATCCTGAGGCTGGCAGGCTGGATACACACATCCAGCACACTCACAGCAGGGAAGAATGTCCAGCGGCTGTTGGAGGAGGTGATTATAAGGTTGAGTTGAAATTTTCTGGAGCTGAACCTCACTTGGAAGCATTTGGGTAAACTCGAACATCCAAGACAATCTCTCTCTCTCTTTCTCTTTCTCTCTCCTGTCCCACCCTTTCTTTCTTTCCCTCCGTTTTTCCGAAGATGCCAAAGCCACAGGATTGCTGTTGGGATGGCCAGCCAGAAACCCAGTCTCCCTTTTTATTGAGGGGCAGGAATTGCAGGGTGAATGCTTACGATGTAGGCCTGTCTTTTTGGCAAAGAAAAGAAGAACATGTAGAGGAAAGAAAGGAAAAGAGGAATGGGGAACGAGAGAATACATGGGGAATCAGAGACAGAGGAGTTATCAAACACAGATCGAGACAGAGACAGACAGAGATTGCTCAGCCCACAAGATTTTCTTGCACTACTCTAAACCACAAACTCAGTCACACTCCAACATGTCTCCTTAAACTGTGCCAGCTGTCCAAATAGTGTGTCCTGGCTGCAGAACAGGTTCACCACTGTATTTCCACTTTGAACTCTGCTGTTCCAACATTGTCCGGACTGCTCTTCAGCATTTTCAGACCCAAGATATTTATATATTACAACACACATTGCCAAAGAATTCCTGTGCAGATTTCTCAGAACAGTCCTTTAAGAGGGTCATTCATGCCATAATTTATGACATTCATGACAAGTCCTTACAAAATAGGTTTTCCCCCAAAAGCCACAGTTAACACTGAACTCAGCCAAAAACTGAAACTGACGTGAAATCTAAATAAACTGGTTTACATCACTGAGCATTGGACAGTTTGAAAAATTTAGACACATCTGCCCTGTTAAAAGGAGCTGAGCCTTCTCTGTCTGTAGGTGGGTTTCCATTACAGATTTGTGCAATACTTAAACAATATTTTTCCAAATATTGATGAAACACAACTGCAAGAAGACTGTATTTCCATTAAATGATGTTCTTCAACTACTCCTCTGGGAATAACATTCCAAAAAGCATGGTGATGGATGTTGAAAACATTAGCAGGTTTATTTCTATTGCTGCCATCGCACTAGCCATTTTCCAATCCAAGGCCACCTAGGCGTGTAATAGAGCCACAATGGAAAGGCGAGCCTCTTATACGTCAGAACGGCCATGCATGAGGGATTTCTAGGAGGTGATAGTCCACAATTTCGCAGAGGAATTGTGGATTTTATAACTTCTGGATGATCTACTTAACTTTTGAAGAGTTGTGCGATGCAATAACAGCTCTTGTAGCGCCTGCTGTATCATGCCCGAGGGAGCCAGTTCCTACTGACAAGCAGATACCCATAGCATCATGGGAGCTAGAAAAGCCCCCCCCCCAAAAGTGTTTCCATTGCAGTTTTGCAAAATATGGCTTTTTTAAATTGCCACCTCATGTGAACATAAAAACGTTTTTTTGTGATAGATGGAGTTGTTTTGAAATTGACATGTTTCCATTTGCAGTATTTTGTATTTGCAGTTGCAGTTTCAGTTTACTGGCAATTCCACAATGAATATAAGGTGCAGGCGACTGTGTTGTCTTGTAACACCAAACACTGCAAATTAACACTAAAATTTTATCAAAATCAAACTATAATATGACCACTGTGCCTTAATTTTCCTATAATTTACCACATTTTCTTACCTTTTCTTTCTCTGTAACCCTCTGTCTCTCATCAGCAATGTCCACATGTTTCTAAAGCTCCACAAGCAGTCTTGATATAGTAGTAACCCTTGTGCTAGCTTTTTGATTGGAACTTTTAGCAAGGCTTCTAACTAAGTCTGAGACTAACTAGTCTTCTATCAGGAAACCATGTTACTCAATTTTTACACACATACCCTGTGTGTGGGTGTGTGTATGTGTGTGTGTGTGTGTGTGCGTGTGTGTGTGTGTGTGTGTACTTGTGTGTTTGTGTGTTGGCAGTTTGGTAAAAGTTTCCTTCAAGGAAAATTCAGAATGACTATGTTGTAACCTTTATCTTAACTGGGATCATTGGTGTGTTCTTTTTTCCTGTGCAAATGTTTTAAAGGCCACACACTGAGCACACACTTTTTCCCCATATAAACAACTTTTAAAAGCTGCCTACCTCCCCACCACCACCACCACACACCTTTGTTGAACATATGCTCATTGGCATTGGACTTAAAAACTTATCACTTAATATTAGGGCTCAAATGATTAATTTGTGATTTATTGCATTTCTTAATTGCATCTTTCAGCAATTTCAGTTCCATTATTTTGCACTACAAACAGTACAGCCTCTTTAACAAGTTGGTATTTATTTATTTTTTTTAAATTAGCACATTAATTACAGACCGTAATTGCAGCAGGATTAATGCGTTATTGCTGACAGCCTGACTTAATACTATATTCACATACTGTATATATTCACACAGTGACTTGGTAGATAGCTTGATATGGCACAAACGTCTACGTCATGTGGTGATGTACGATGGCAGGTGTCCAGACAGGGCTTTACAAATAAATAGCAACCAATGCCTGTCCCACCTAACTGATAAAGGAGGCCAGCCGACTCTCTCATACAGAATGCAGTGATAAGTGGAATAACTGTCGCCGGTGATGAACGTAAGGGCAGAATGATAAACTTATGGTTTAAGGGAGTCAGCTGTAGATCACGTCTCTGTAATCCAGAAATGACAAGAAGACAGCTTCGACAATTTGCTTCCTGCATAGCATGGGGAAGTTTGTTCTATTTCTACATGAATATCCATTTTTTGTCTTCATTTTGTTGTAGGTTATCTATGTGGAATTTAAATGTGAAATGTTGATCTAGCCAGATACCAAGATATTTATACTGGTAGACTTTTTCTATACGTTGACCTTCCAGAGTTGTAAGTGAAATATTGTCAGTAAGATTTCTATTTCTAGTTTAGATCATGTATTGGTTTTGTCTGCATTTAGGATTAATTTCAGATTAAAAATTTGTGTAGTTCTTGTTGTAGTGTTTCAGTGGCTGACTGTGCAGTGTCGACAAAGCAATACAGAAAGGTGTCATCGGCATAAAGGTGGAATTATAACAGCGCTTTGCTCCGTTTAATGTCTGTTATTCTGTTTACCTGCTGTGGGAAATCATGATACGGCTGATGAATGTCTCTGAGAATTTTTCTTACTCGACCCTCTCCTGCACGCACTCCCATTGAAGACAGATAGCCAGTCATAAACTTGCTGCCATAAGATGGGCCCGTCTGTTATGAGAGAAATAGCCATTTAATCAACGTTTTATTTAACAGACAGTAGGCTATGCACGGAACATCAGGCCAGTTGATTAACTGTAGACCTAAACAAGCAAGAAAACTTACCTTATATATTGAGCCATGCACCACCCAGTAGCTGTGGCAACTTTTGATCCACTCAGGTTAACTTGTGATACAACATCTGTCCACCATATATCGTAATTTATAGCCTATTGAAGGCTACAGCCATCTATGTATTTCATCCCATTTACATTCTGCATAATTTATTAATTAATTGAATGATCTTTTCGTACTAAAGATAGCTGATATGTTCTTATTGGGACCAAAAATAACGCCCAGCAATAGATTAATGTCATAATGTTTCAGCAGACACCGTCAAATGAATGAGATAATGAGGCGAAACTTTTGAAATGTTTATTTCCTGGTTTGTCCGCTCGTTCTCAGAGGCCACGTCTACAAACACATCTGTCTCTATCAGCAGTTAAACTGACCACCAGTCAATCTGTGACACCGGCAAAAAAGACAAACTTCCGGGTCACGCAGATCAGACAAATTAAATAATAAAATCAAATTCAGCCCGTGGCCCGTATTTCAACTTTCCTTTATTTGATCCAGATTAACAAATGGGATATTGAAAAACAAATTAATTTTCATTTATTTGTTTTCATTTCAAAAAGGAAAAAATGGAAAATGTCCCGTTTTTTAATTTATCGTTTTTTGATTCTCAATTGAATATTAATTGAAGGAATGATACATGAATCCATGTATCATTCGTTCTTTCTATTTTCAATTGGCAATCAAAAATGAAAAAACAAAAAAATGCCTGGTTTTTAATATTTCAATTTCAGGATCAGATCAAAAATACGAAATGGAAAAACGGGCCACATTGAATCAATTTGATTTTAATATTTAATTGGTTGGATGTACGTGACCTGGAAGTTTTGTCATGAGCGTTAGCAAACATAGCTATGCTAGCTTGCTAGCTGCAACAATCTATCGATCTGGACCAGCAGCCAGGAGCCACCAGCCCCATCAGCCATGGACAGCTATGTGTTGTTTTGAGGAGCAAAGCGTGTCACCCTAAAAGAGGAGGACATGACTAACGAAAAAATAGCCAGGATTTTCCAGGTAAAAATAATCTGTCACTTTTTTGTTTTTTCATTTTTGATTGCGAATTGAAAATAGAAAGAACGAATGATACATGGATTACATACACTATTCTTAACCCCTTATCTATGACTGTAAGCAAATTATTTGAGAAGCAATCAAGAACCAGTCAACACTCATTAACACTAATAAGGATGTAGCTACTAGCTATGTCACAGCTGTTAGCATTGATTTTATGCACTTTAAATGTAACACTATGATCCAGTTTATTTATTTAATCCTATAGATGTTGTCAGTAAAGCAGCAGCCTCTGCTTCATTCTCAGTAGATGGAAATCAGACACCCAAGTCCAACACATTTACCATTGCAGAACGAGGGGAGGTGACACAGGAAGAAACAGCAGAGTGTCACAGGGCTGCTGCCCAGTTTATTGTGAAATACAGCCCTTCATTTCAGTGGAGTGAAGTTGCTTTAGGTTTGGTAGATAACTGCTGATAGGTATGCTAAGAATTAAGTTTAAGCTGCCCCAATAACAATAAACGTTAATTAACGAAGACTATAGTTATTATTGTTATTATTATTATTATTTTTTTTTTTTTAACTCAAAGCAAACTGTGAAGATTCATGAGAAGCTCTACTGTAGAGAAACGTTGCAGTTCACTCAGTTTGTGAACGTCGGGTCAGTCAAAGAAAAAGCTCCATCATAAGGCACACAGGACAGGGGAGAAACCTGCAGGTCAGGTCAGTTTGTGCAAATAATATGTCAAAGGAAATCTGAATAGCCAGTGTCACATAAGAAGTCATACAAATCATAGAGTTTCCCAGTTTGTAGCAAAAACAAAATATCTTAATTTTTTCAATTTTTTTTTTACTGCTTAAAATGTCATGTCTTTATTTTTGGCACCAAATTGTAGAGAGTAGTATCGATAAGAGTACTGATATATGTACTGGGGCGGCTGTGGCTCAGAGGTAGAGTGGGTTGTCTTCTAATTTGAAGGTGTAATTGGTTCGATCCCCGGCTCTTCTGGGCAACATGTTGAAGTATTCTTGGGCAAGATACTGAACCCCAAAATGCTCAAGATGCTGCGTATGCATGCGTATAAATGGTTACTACCTAGTACGTGGCACCTTGTATGGTAAGCTCAGCCGCCACTGTTTGTGAATGGGTGAATGTGACATGTCTTTTGAAAGCGGGTTAGGGTCAAAAAGACTAGAACAGACTAGAAAAAGCGCTATACAAGTACAGTACATTTACCATTTACCATAAGCAGTATTGGTATAGATCGAATCCAATTGATGCCAATCCCTAATCTCACCACAGCGAAGAGTGCTGAGCACCAAAACTGAGAAAGAATTGTAATATAAAGTAAAGGATGTAATTTATTGTACAGGCAGGCACGCTGCTCATGTTCACACAGCTAAAGAATTCTTTGGCAGTAAGCCTGCTGGTGATAACTTCAGACGAAGATCTGACTTGTCTTTCTTTCCAGAGCTCGTTCAAACCTGTGTTTTTCACTTTGACTGGTGGTGAGCTTGTGGTCGGGTGCTGATCGCACTCAGGGCTGCTGGGTTCACAGTGTGTATTCACACTTCACTTATATGATTTTGGTTAAGAGGAACAGAGTGAAGGCCCTGTGTGTGTGTGAGTGTGTCTGTGTGGGAGTTACTGTGCACATGTGCATTCAGGTATTACAGTGCAAATTTCAACACACATTTCAGAGAATTTGTGTGTATGTATGCGGTGTGTGAGACCATGTGCAGGTTTAATTAGCATCGTTGCAGCAGGATGTGCGGTCTTCAAACCACAGGAGAGGTTTCATCACACATTCTTTGCTCTGTTGACTCAGGTTGACACCTATATGCTCTGCAGCGCACATCACCCACAGATCGATGTGAGATCATTCACTAATAGTTACACAGCAACAACAATCATTTTTGTAATGTTTGATGAGAAGATTGATGTCGGCGAGCCCAGTAAAGACATACGAAGGCCCAGTTTTTAACCTGCCTCAGCACAAAGACCTTCACCATGTCAGTCACTTGCAGGGGAGTCACAGCTTTACATTAATAAGGAGCCATAATACACAACACACAGTGCATGTGCATCACAGAACCTGCAGTTTTTATTTCAGCACATGCGGTAACAGGTTAGAGCAGCCACACTGCCTGCCTGAGCTGCGGCACATGTAGAGAAAGGGAGTCTCACCAACATTTCCATGTGACGTGCAGTTTTCTGCAAAAGTAGACAGTGATTATGGTTTTTTAATAATTATATTGACATTATACAAGCTTTTACTACAGTTTCAATGTCTCAGAAATAAATATATATCTGTTTTACTTACCCTTTCCTGTTTCTGTTTCATAATAAAAGCCCTCTGACAATGTTTAGATTAGATTAGATTAGATAAGATTAAATTAACTTTATTATCCACCTTAGTGGAAATTTGTCTTTGGCTTCTCCAATACATTAAATTACGGACAAAAACAAATAAAACATTAGATACATTACACCATACAACAACAAACAAATTGTGCAAATAGAAACAGCAGCAGCAGGTGAGAATATAACCTAATATAACCTACAGAAAATGCACTTAAGATCCTTTGGTTTCCCTGGTGCAATCATTTTGCATTTAGTGCTTGTATAACATATGGAATAAAAGATTTCTTTTAAATGTTCAGGCTCACCCTTGGGGCCCTGAATTGGTGGCCGGATGGAAGCAATTCAAACGTCAAACCAATTTAAGGGGTATGAGGCATCCGGCGATATCTGTCTGGCCTTCCTAACTACTGCTGTGTTAAATATCTCACAGAGTTGCTTTTGTGGCTTGTCAAACACCTTCCTTGCAACACTGACAATTGTGGAAAGCTTGTTTTTGTACTTCACACTCACATTGCCATACCAAACAGTTATATCAAACTGTAAAATACTTTCAACAAGGCTTCTGTATGCCATTTCAAGTATATGTTGACTGACACCAAAGCTTGTCAGCTTCCTAATTAAAAACAATCGCTGGTTTGCCCTCTTAAAAACACTTCCTGAGTTTTCACTAAAGTCAATTCAAGTCAAGTCAATTTTTTTATAAAGCCCACAAAACACGGTTTGCCTCAGAGGGCTTTACATCACCTAAGGAAAAACTCACGAAAAAGAACCCCTGTAACGGGGGAAAGAAAGGGAGAAACCTCAGGAAGAGCGGCAGAGGATGATGAGGGATCCCTCTTCCAGGGCGGACAGACGTGCAATAGATGTCATAAATATCAGTTGATTACAATTATGAAAAAAAGGAAAGAGAAAGAGAGAGGGGGGGGGAGAGGGGAAGAGATGCACAACAATAATGGAAACAGCCGCATGTCATATTACAATAATGATGGATGTAAAATTACTAAATGCACTCTATGATAATATTGTGGGTGTTGATAAGAGTCCCATACTTATATTGATAGTGGAGGCATGGCTCATAATAATGGCAGTAGAAGGTTGCGTCAAGCACGAACACAGGCATAGCTTCAGACAACTTTATTTAAGCTTAAAGTTTGATCAATAATGGTGCCAAGATACTTAAAATGGTCCACTACCTCCACAGGCTGGTTGTTAAGTACAACAGGGCTAATGTTACTAACTCCCTTTGGTTTTGTTTGTATTATAAGTTATTTTATTTTAATTTCCAAATTACTGGCTTGACATCAGTCCTACAATATAGAGACCTGACTAAAATAAGCATCCTCAAGGCCATGTCATCAGCATATTTAAATAGCTGAACATTACTACTACTCACAGTCATGACATTTGTATAAATTGAAAACAACAAAGGCGACAACATGCGGCCTTGCAGCACTCCAGTATTTAAAACAAGCTTGTCTGAGTAGACCCCATTCATTAAGACTCTCTGAGGGTGGTCAGTTAAAAAACGTCTGATCCAGTGAATAAGCTCGCCATTCATGTTGATCATAAAAAGTTGTTCTAAAAGAGTGTCAATTTGCATAGTATTAAAAGCAGAACTAAAATCAATAAAAAGAGCACGGGCAAGTGAGTTTGGTTGTTGCAAATGTTTAGCTACATGATCACAAGGGTAACAGCTGCATCCTCTATGCCCCTATGTGGTCTATAGCAACACTGAAAGGGGTCAAGTTGATCACTGACAGAGAGCATAAGATGGGTGCTGAGCACTCTCTCCATACACTTAGCTAAGAGTGGAGTGAGTGCCACTGGTCTAAAATCTAAAATAAAAAATAAAAAAAGATTTTAGGCACAGGTATTATTGTAGATTTTTTTCCATAGGTTAGGAAAAATGCAGCAATTCAGCAGAGTCTGAAACAGCTGAGTGACAACTCCTCTAAGCTGTTAAGAGCATGACTTAAGCACCCTTCCTCTGAGGCCATCAGGCCCAGGAGCTTTGTTGGGTCTGATTTTGAAGAGACACAAGGCTACTTCATCCTCGGGAAGCTGGATAGGTTCATATCTGCCTATTTGATCACAGATAGTACTGCAGCCTACTTCTGGGTCTCTCACATCAACCCTTCTATAGAAGATGTTTAAATCATTAACAAATTTCCCACAGTGTGCTATGTTAAAACTTTGCTTTTTCATTTCCCTGCTGATTATTGCGTTCAATCCCTCCCATGCATGTTTTGCTTTACCTGTACAAAACCTTTGCTTTATCTTATTTTTAAAATCTATCTTGGCTGTAAAAACTCTATGCCTGAACTCCTCTTTCTCTTTTGCTAAATCCATTTCTCCTCTTAAAAATACAGCCCTTTTCTCATTTAAACATATTTTAAGATCTTTCAAGAGCCATGGCTTGTTGTTACTGAACACAAGTTTCTTAGTTGTGATAACAATGTCCTCACAAAACTTAATATAGTATGTAATAGTATCTCTCCGTTCATGTGGATCAGATGATGCGTCAAAAAATAAGTTCCAGTCTGTGGTGTCAAAACAACGTCTGAGCTCCTCCTCCCCATCATCAGACTATTGCTGTACAGTTTTCAGGTTTGGTTTTTCACGTCTGATTTTCTTTTTGATTTTTACATTGTGATCAGACTTTCCAAGAGGAGGCCGGCTGACTGCCTTGTGTTGGGGGGAGATGAGGTGACAGCTGACATGTGTTGAAGTCCCCCAAAATAAAGACCAGCTGATCTGCTGATGGGGAGAGTGCAACATTGAAACTGTTGGTTAGGACTTCCACAGCTTCTTTACTTTTAGGCCTAGGGACATAGACAAGGATAATGGTGATTTGCCCAAACTCCCGCAGTAGGTAGAAGGGTCTAATGGAAAGACAGTAGCTCGTAGTCTCTAGTGCACACTGTCTGGAGCACTTTGAATTGTGTGGCCCAGGTATTGTCAATAAACATGCAGAGACCTCCACCGATGGATTTATGAGATGACACCTTATCACGGTCAGACCTTATGACTGCATATGCCTCTATGTCAATACTTGCACTGTCCTCGTGAAACCATGTCTCAGTAAAGCAGATCAAGTTACTCCTACGAAAGTCCTCATCAGAACGGAGGCATATTGTGATCTCATCCAGTTTATTGTTCAGTGATCTAACGTTTGACAGGGTCATAATGGGAATCGGGTATCTGCTTCCTTGCCTTCGCAGCCTGTTGCAGACTCCCTTCCTCCAGCCTCTTTTCTTTCTTTTCCTGCCTTGAGCTTTTACATGATAGACAGGTAAGACAGGGTTAAATCCAACAAGGTCACCTTTATCTCTAAGGGTGAAAAGAAAGTCCCCCACTTCCGTCATTGTTCCCGATTAAAGCAAAATTCTCGCGAGAGACAGCTATAGGATGAAAAAAAAACACCACTGCTCGACAGTGTCCCGTTTCCATTTTGCATAACAAAAAGACGTAGACAGAGAACACACGTTAACCTCATGTTTAACAGCCAAATAACCACAGACAAACACAGGGTCAACAGCCGTGCTGCGTCCCTCCAGATTGACAATTGATACATCTGATTACAGAATTCCATCAGTTGTTGACACAGTGCATTTTATCGTGAAATATTTGCATTATCATTGTTGACAATGCCGTGGCTTACACAGCTTCATAAATGTGTGAGCATCATCTTTTCAGTTTGGTGAGTTTGCCGTCACAGGCTGCTCATACATGCAGTGTGGTCCCAGCGTAAGAGAAACTTGATTAGTGTGCAGGGGCGTACCAGGGGCTTTAATTCTAGTTTTCTTTTATGAAGAGATCCAGTACCAGCTGTTATCAATTCTATATGTGATTCTGACAGACAGAGTGGAATATGAGGCAATTTAAACTGAATGTTGAAGGATTAATCACCTTTTGCTTTAGATGTGTTTGACTCTTCTTTTTACCCATTTATCTGAAGCATACTGAGGTCTTTTATCTTATTGTTGAGAGGAGAAGCTGAGTATCTCAGAGAGATAGAATAGGCACTTAAATATGTAATCCTTTCCTTTTAAAGAAAATGTGAGACAGATCAGGCAGTTTCACAACCAGTCATTTTATTTGCAGCCTGTTTTTGTCACCTTTTTTGTAGAGAGATTACTGAGCTGAGTAAAAATAGAAAAGGCTTTACCATGGAGTTGTAGAAGACTGCCACTCAAAGACTGATGCATGGAGCAGTTAAGCAAATGATCTATCAGGGAAAACAAACATACAGAACATTTGTATAGTTTGTATTAATATCTCCTGTTACGGAGATATTGACCAATCACCCAAACACCTCTTGCGTATTATATATTATCACTGTAGTTGCAGTCTGTAGATTTACAGCATTCCAAATGCAAGTTTCTTTAGAAAAACGCAGACCACTGCCTTCAATCTGAATGTGGCATCGTGAGCTAATCTAGCAGGCCTTTTCACCCAAATTAGACATGTTTGTGTTTTGCTGTGAAAATTTGGTGAGTTGACGTTATTTTTAAACTATAAGAAAAACGAAAAGATTTTCAAGATTTTCAGCACTGTGGATAGATGTATTTTCTTTTAAGTCAGAAAACTTAAAAGTGTCCTCATTGTGAACTTTTTAGATTCACAGAAATTGCCATGGACCAAAACATCAGTTGTTGAGAGAACTTACCATAAATCTCCACATTCAGTTCTACCTACATGTGTGAACAGACCCTTTCACACTTTAAGACTGAGTTGAATCCATCTGTCAGTCAGCTGACAACAGACAGTCACATGCATGTGTGCAGCTGGAAGTATTAACGTAAAGACCAGATGTAGCGCATCATATGGAAAGTCAGGAAAAGGGGTCACACAAATGAATATACCCATTTTACATTTTACTCATTAGGAGCCAAGTCACAACCTGGCTCTGGTATGTGTGAATAAGCAACTGACAGAGGGAATCCTGCGCAAATAATCGGCCAGCCATAGGTGTCATTTACACTGAGGACACTGGGGACATGTCTCCACCACTTTTTGGAATGGCTGATTTTGATCCCCACACTTTTTAAAGACATTAGTAAAAAAAGCCCTGAAAGACAGATTGTTCCTTAAAATGTTGACTAACTTATGAAAAAACATTAAAAGAGTTTATTTGCACAAAGAGAAAACATACAATGCAATGTTTGTATGTATGTAAATATATATATTTGTGTATATATATATATATATATATATATATATATACATACACAAAAACATCATAGACATCAGTCCTGCTGTGACAAGTATTTCAATTCTCAGAGAAATGTTTAATAGACAAATTCTAATGTGACCCTAAAAAACGCACATGCTAATCAGTAACTTTGACTTTTTGACAAAGTTACTCAGAATTGTGAACATGCCAACATGCCCAGGCGGTTATAAATTAATCCCCAAACAAAACTGAACATAATAGCAACTCATGCCTACATGCGAACTGACTCAGCAGTGGTAACATTAAATGAGAAAGTTTTTTAAGTGTCACTGGTGACTTGAGTTTATCAGCAGAATGCAGGAAATGCAGTGTTTGACCAAAATAGCATATGTTGAAGCCCATTTAAGAAATGTCCCCACCACTTTTCAACACAAAGTGACGCCTGTTAAGCCAACAATGCTATTATTTTTTATTATATACAAGGGGGAGTTGTTGCTATTTTTGATTCAAGCTTAGCAATTCACTTAACTATTCGCTAATTCGCTAAACTATAGTTCATTTGAAAGCCTTTTTCTTAGTCTTTCTCACCCATCCTGGAAAAACTCTACACCCAATTCTATTTGTTATAGTGAACCGCGCCCCCGGCCCATACTCTGAATTTCTATCTGAATTCTCTGAGCTTATATCAAGTTTAGTGCTTAAATCAGACAAAATTCTTATCGTAGGGAATTTTAACGTTCACATGATATTAATAGTGATAGCCTTAATTCTGCTTTCTCCACGCTTTTGGATTCAATTGACTACAATCACACCCTCGATCTAGTCCTTGCATACCGCATCGATATTGAGGATTTATTAGTCTTTCCTGAGATTTCTGCTTTGTCAGACCATTATTTCATAACTTTCAATTTTTAATTACAAAACTACAAGCCTCTCAGCAAGAGTTACTATTCTAGATGTCTATCTGATTCAGCAGTGGCTCAATTTAGGAAACTGATTCCTTCTGCATTGACATCATTACCATGTCTCACAGCGACTGAGAATACTCTTACTAACTTAAGTCATTCTCAAATTGACTGTCTTGTCGATAATGCTACTGGCTCAGTGCGATCAGCTCTTGACTTTGTTGCACCCTTCAAGAAGAAAATAATGAAACAAAGAAAATTAGCTCCATGGTTTAACCTCCAGATTCGCAAATTGAAACAAACATCGCGAAAATTTGAAAGACATTGGCGTTCAACCAACCTGGAAGAGTCCTGTTTAGTCTGGCTGGACAGTCTTAAAGTGTATAAGAAGGCCCTCCGCCATGCCAGGGCAAACTATTACTCATCATTAATTGAGGAAAACAAAAACAATCCCAGGTTTCTTTTCAACACTGTAGCCAGTCTGACTCAGAGTCACAGCTCTATAGAGCCCTGTATTCCTTCAGCCCTAAGCAGTGACGACTTTATGACTTACTTTAATGACAAAATTATAACTATTCGAGATAAAATCCATCACCTCTTGCCCTTACCTGACTTGGCCCCGGACACAGATAGCCTGGATATGGCAGCAAGGCCTGAAATTTATTTGGACCGTTTCTCTCCCATTGACCTTCATCGACTCTACACTTTGATTTCTGCATCTAAGCCATCAACATGCCTGCTAGACCCCATCCCAACTAAGCTCCTTAAGGGAGTTTTGCCCTTATTAGACAACTCTTTATTAGATATAATCAATGCGGCTTTATTACAGGCTATGTATCACAGTCCTTTAAAGTAGCTGTCATTAAACCTCTTCCAAAGAAGCCCACCTTTGATCCTGAGATTTTAGCTAACTATAGACCGATATCTAATCTCCCCTTTATTTCTAAAATCCTTGAGTGGTTGCTCATCAACTCTGTGACTTTCTCCAAGATAATAAATTATTCGAGGACTTTCAGTCAGGCTTCAGAGTTCATCATAGTACAGAGACGGCACTTGCAAAAATTAATAATGTCTTATTTATCGCTTCTGACACAGGTCTGGTCTCTGTTTTAATCCTATTAGATCTCAGTGCCGCATTTGACACCATTGACCATCAAATCTTACTGCACAGACTGGAACAGTTAATTGGCCTTAAAGGAACGTCACTAGCCTGGTTTAAGTCATACTTATCAGATCGTTCCCAATTTGTTCACATCAACGATCAACCCTCCACACATACAGAGGTCTGCTTTGGAGTGCCACAAGGTTCGGTGCTTGGACCAATCCTTTTTACTTTATATATGCTTCCTCTAGGCAACATAATTAGAAAGCACTCTATAAATTTCCATTGTTATGCTGACGATATGCAATTATATCTCTATCTTTGAAACCAGATGAAACTGATCAGCTAGACTTCAAACATGTCTTCAGGATGTAAAAGCCTGGCTGAGCCGTAATTTCCTGATGTTGAATTTAGACAAAACTGAAGTTATTGTTCTTGGCTCCAAACACCTCAGAAGCTCCTTTTCCAACAATGTAATTTCTCTAGATGGCATTACCTTGGCCTCTAGCACAACTGTAAGGAACCTCGGAGTTTTATTTGATCAAGATTTATCTTTTGCCTCCCATATAAAACAAAACTTCAAGGACGGCTTTCTTTCACTTGTGTAACATCGCAAAAATGAGACATATCCTCTCCCAAACAGATGCTGAAAAATTAGTACATGCATTTGTCACCTCTAGGCTGGATTACTGTAACTCCCTATTATTTGGTAGCCCCAACAAAACACTTAGGTCTCTCCAACTGGTGCAGAACGCTGCTGCTCGTGTTCTAACAGGAACCAAGAAAAGGGATCATATTTCTCCAGCTTTAGCTTCTTTGCACTGGCTCCCTGTGAAATCCATGATTGAATTTAAAATCCTCCTCCTTACTTACAAAGCTCTAAATGGTCAGGCTCCATCCTATCTGTCGCAGCTCATAGTTCCTTACCAACCATTAGAGATCACTGTGCTCTGAAAATGCAGGGTTACTTGTGGTTCCGAAAGTTTCCAAAAGTAGGATAGGAACCAGAGCCTTCAGCTACCACGCTCCTCTCCTATGGAACCATCTTCCAGTTTCGGTCAGGGAGGCAGACACCGTTTCAACTTTTAAGGGTAGACTTAAGACCTTCCTCTTTGATAAAGCTTATAATTAGGGCTGGCTCAGGCTGCCCGGACCAGCCCATAGTTAGGCTGACATAGGTTTAACCTGCCGGGGGACTTCCTATGATACGCTGAGCTTCTTTTCATTCTCTCAATGCCGCCATCGGAAAATCCTGCATGTCTGTTAACTGCATTGCTGTTTGCAAGCTTAGCTTAGCCTCAGTAGTTTAGCTTAGCCTTACATCTGTGATAGCCATGTGGTACTGTCACTACCTGGGGCTCGCAATTACAGAACCTGGGTCTGTTGAACTGCACTACACTAATCCCGTTGCCTCTCCGGAGCATTCCTGCTCTCTTGTTTCCTAGTTTTCCAGGATCCTGGCCGTAACCTTGGCTGTGCGTGAACGTGGTGATAGCTGTGCTGATGCTGTGACCCTGCGTTTGGTTGTGCTCGTGCTGTGGCTGTACTAATACTGTAGTTTTTCCTTGGGTGATGTGAGGGTCTAATGGCAGAGGGATGTTGTACACTGTAAAGCCCTCTGAGGCAAACCATGTTTTGTGATAATGGGCTCTATAAATAAAATTGACTTGACTTGACTTAAACCTCCAAATGTTGTGTAACTTACTCTTAGTTTATACAATGAAAATAAATGACATGTACATATACAAAATGCCACTGGCATGCTGATTACATCATAAAATATGTTCATGACCCCTATAAGTCAAGTATTTACCAATCTCTGAATGTGCGTAATGCACATACTATAACAATTATTTTGGAATTTTATTTTTTTTTGACAAAACAAACAAACAAAAATCCAATATGTGGAATAACCTCTCACCAGCCCATGCAGAAGAGTCAATATCATATGACTAACTGAACGTCGTTGCACTCTTGCCTCAGTACAGTATATAGGATTGAGAGGGCTGACGTGCCTATAGACAATGTGAAGACTCAAGCAGGAATTACTCTTCTGCATGGAATTGATGCCACACCTATGGCCTAGGCTCTACATAGTTGCGTACCCTACATAGCCTGACATGCACTTCACCAGAAATGTGACTAGAAGTTGCGGCAACACAGACCTCCTGTTTCTTTTTGTAAACTGAAAACCATTGCCCCAAAGCTGTCATTTACTTTTATTTCACAGATAGAAACACTTAATTGCGAGGACAATAAAGCCCCCTCAAAAGAGAATTTTAGGTAGGTATCTGATTTAGCCTGGCTTAAGTCAAAGAGAGTTCACTAGCCATTATGCTACTTTCTGCAATGTAAAATGTCATAAGCTTATGCTACTAATATTAACATGTTGCATTTGTGGGGACAACAAGTTTATTATAACACAATTGTTTTGTTGGTGAGCCGTGTGAGTTGTTATGAAGGTACACTTTGTAACATTCCCTTTGTTAAATGTTGCTGTTTCTTGCTTTATGTGAGTACAGGAAAACTCTGCTGGTCACAAGTCTAACGAATGCAATTTAAATTGTCATAGGCCTGTGCTAACTACATTAGCATGTTGTATTTATGGGGAAAAGGTGTGATGAAGTAAAAAGATGAAGTAGAAAGAAAAGTTTTGTCTGTGAACCTTGCAAGTTATAATTGAGACAATTTCAGTACCTGTGTTTGATATTGTAGTATGGCATTGTAGTTGCTTTTTTGCAAGCAAGCAAAGATTATTTATAACACCTTTGACAGACACCAGTCAGAAACTGCTTCACAAACCAAATAAAATAGAAAAAATCAAAAAAAACCCATATCATGTAAAAATTTGTTTTAGGTGTGTTTTAAAACAAACACTTAACGGAGACCCCAACAGCCAACTAGCATTTTGGAGGTGTAACAGCAAAGTGATATAGACACCAACACACAGGTAGAAATGCTTACAACAGCCGGGGCCACTTGAGTAAGCTACGATGGCTCTTTGCCATATCTTATGCATACATATGAATCTGCCTTTAGTTTCTCTATTGTTTTGGTCAGAAACAGCCTCGATCTCCATGGTTAAAGGCCATGGCTCTTCTCAGCCTCAGTGTAAATGGACCTGCACTTGTATAGTGCTTTTCTAGTCTTTTGATGACTCAAAGCACTTTCAAACTAATAGTCACATTCACCCATTCACACACACATTCATACAGTACGGCCGTGGCACCATCGGAGTGTGAGTGCATATGAGTGGTTACTAAGTAGCAGGTGGCACCATGTACGGTAGCCTGGGCCACCAGTGTGTGAATGGGTGAATGAGACATGTGGTGTGAAAGTGCTTTACAAGTGCAGTCCATTTACCATTTTATTATATGCCACTGGATGCATCAGGCTGAAATGTTGATGTTCCTGTGTTAACTACCATGTGTTTTTATTACCTAAACATAACAAGGTTTGTAGCATAATCCAACCATGTGCTTTTGTTGACATCCTGGCAGCAGTAGCAGCATACCGTAATGTTAACAGCAGATGCAGAAGGATACCTAGAGCTTATATGTAGATGCAGAGGTCAACTGACAAAGTGATGTGACAATTTGGGATGAGAACGTATTGAAATGTCAGATTACTTGGATTTTATTTTGAAGATAGTTTGCCAAAATACCATCTTGTAGTTGAAATATGTCGTAATGAGTAAGATGGATGAGTATGACTTTACCCAGCCGGGCTGCTACTTGTCAGCTAAGTTGCCCAAAACTTCAGTTATTGTTATTTTAAATCTGCTCTGGCAAATTTTGTCATTCTTGCTTCTTCGGTGGGAGAAGCATTGTGGCGGCTGTAGAGCAGCTCTGCTGAAAGCCACACCAAGGCCACTTCAAGTTCAGCTGAGCTCAATTCATTCTCTGTGCGGTTTATCATGCTAAAAGAAACTGAGCACTGAGAGCTCACAGACGTCCCCTAACAGATATTTAAAGTGTAATTGAGTGTTTGGTGGATTCAGAACTGTAACTCAAGGGCACAGGTTAGGAAACCTTCAATATTATAGTGGTTAGGGGGGGGGGGGGGGGGGTAAATAGGGATTTTGCCAGGGTGGTCTTTTCCCCTATAGTCCAAACACAGGTGACAGAACTGGTTAAAGACATACCAAGTGCAGCTGGGTGGCTCCAGGGCTCACACACGTAGACACACACACACGGTTATATGCACCGTGCATTCAGCCACTACATGGTCACAGATATGCACTTAAAAATGGGCTACACACACACACACACACACACACACACACACACGAACCTTGTAGTGCATGCACACAAATGTACGCAAGCAACAAAGTTTGTACATTTACACACCATGAACTCACAGATATTCAGACACACACATGTAAATATACAAGAACATTGCAGACACATGTGCCCAAACATAGAAACAATTACATCTCACACTCACATACACTCACTCCCTCACAGATACTCTTACACAGTACAGTAATTGTATGTTTTTGGTTTTGTGCTGTGGAACATTTAGGCTGGCTGAGGGGCATAATAGTGGGTAGCAGGGCACTGCTGCACGGTAAGTCACCAGACGCTGGAAAATACCAGTTGGGTCCGTCTTTGTTTGTCTAAGTTGGATAAAAAGGAAAGCATGGATGGCTGTGATGCCTGTGTGTCTTGGAGGCACCACATGATTGTGTCTTTGTGGCACGAGGTGGTTGTATGTCTGTGTTTGTTTAATCTGCACAGAAATAAGAAAAGGAAGGTGAGGGAATGTTGTGGTGTTTGGTGCCTCTGAGTCTTGAAGGCTCCATGTAGCTGTCTATCTATACACACACTAGGATGGGTGTTTGTGGCATAAGGTCTTTTTTATACTGGTATTTTTATTGTAGAGCTCAAGGTGGCATGACATCTAGAATTATACTGGGTCATCTGATAGAACTTGGACAAAGACTGTGATACCTTTTTCCATTCAAAAATGCATTTACTCATTGGGTCAACATTGTTGAAGATAGGCCTGCTATATCTGTTAACTTTAGACCACAAAGTGAAAATACAGTGTGGAACCAAGGCTAGTGAACTGTAGCGGGATCATCCAAGTTTTGCACGGGGTGTCTCAAGTCAAAAACAAAAACAAACACAAAAACAATGAAATCATAACCCTACAGTTGAAATGGCTGTCTGAACCACATCTCTCTCCCGAACTCATATCTGACATCTAATGACAAAACTGTTGGTAATTTTTAGTGCTGGGCCGTTAACGGCGTTAACGTGCTGCGTTAACGCGGGATTCTTATCGCGCGATAAGGAAATTATCGCGCGATAAACTATTCACTAAATTGGGTCTATACAGTGAGCAAGGCGCCAATTTCACTTTGTTGTTTAAGCGCGGATGTATACCTGGTCGAATTACGCGGAGGGGGCGTGAACAAGGCGGAAGCTGGTCTGCCTGAGTGACTGGAGTGAATCAAGCCGTGTCACAAAGCTGCTGACCGTTAATGGTCTTCTTCATGACCTCTAATGTAGGCCCACAGTTCAGTTAGGGTCATGTTATCAGAGGCTGCGCCCTCTGCTGTTCATTCCAGTTAGCAGGAAAAAGCTTTTTCCACATGGAGACAGAACCTGTGTTCCTAAATGTCTGTGTTTAACAAAATAAAAAAAAGTTAAACACCAAAGTAAATCTTATGGAACATTATTTTTCTTTACCAAATATTATAGTAGAACAGCTTTCTCAAGCATTTTGTGATGCATTTTCATCATTTAGATAGATAGATATTATTTTGAATGTCTTTGGCAAAATTCAAATCTATAATTTTAATCTAGATTAATCTAGATTAACTACAGGATTGCAGTGAGATTAATCTAGATTAAAAAAATTAATCTATGCCCAGCACTAGTAATTTTATACCGGAGTACTCCAGGGCTGCGTTTTTAGTACCCTGCTGTACTCCTGTACACACATGACTGTGTAGCCACTTTAGACTCCAACACCATCATCAGGTTTGCTGAAGACATAGCTCTGGTGGGCCTGTTTACAGATAACGATGAAAAGGCCTTCCTGAAAGAAGCAGAGGACTTGACCTGCTGGTGTCAGGACAACAACATACTCCTGGACGTCAAACAAGACTAAGGAGATGATAGTGGACTTCGGGGAGAAGCAGCAAATGAACTAAGCACCCCTTAACATCAACAGGTTTTTGGGGAAGAGGATGGACAGCTTCGAGTACCTTGGTGTCCAAGTCACTGAGTGCATTCCCTGAATGCTGCATACTGAGTCATTGGTGAGAAAAGAGGGCAGAGACTGTTTTACCTTAGATGCTTGAGGAAATTTAGAGTATCACCTCAAATACTGAGGAATTCCTGCTTCTGCACCATCCACAGTGTCCTGACGGGGAGCAGCACTGCCTGGTACAGAAACAATACTGAACAGAACCACAGGGCCTTGCAAAGAACGGTTCATTCAGCTGAACACACCATGGTTGCTGAATGTACATTTTGATGGCACTGACATTTATTTCATAAAGTTACATTGCAACTTCATGTGACATATTGTTTGAATTCTTACTTCCTGATTAAAAAATTGTATAAATCTTAAATAAAAACAGAATGCAAAGATTTCCAAATCTTTTTTGACCTGTATTCAATTGAATACAGTACAAAGACAAGATATTTATAGAATAATATAGTCATAATAATAATGATAATAATAACAATGATAATGATAATAATAATAATAATGTTTATTAACCCCTTTGTTTTCAAATATACACTCATTCTGTATTTGATGCCTGCCACACTGCGAAAGTTGCAAAGGAGGCAAGAAAGCAATGGGAAAGTTGTGGAATGTTCAAAAAACACCTGTTTAGAGCATTCCACAGGTAAACAGATTCATTTGAAACAGGGGATAATATCATCAGTGGGTATAAAAGGGGCATCCGCAAAAGGCTCAGTTGTTCACATGAATGGATTGCCATTTGTGAAAAACTGTCAAAAACTGCATGGTAAAGCAGGCCAACAGTTTAAGAATTTTTTAAAGAATTTCTCAATACACAATTGCAAATAATTAAGAGAGTTCATCATGTACAATCCATAATATCATCTAAAGATTAAGACAATCTGGTCAGAAAAAGTAAGGCTGAAAACCAATGTTGTATTGAATGCCTGTGACCTTTGACCCCTCAGACTGCTCTGCATTTATAATGGGCATGATTGTATAAAGGATATTGCTGCATGGGCTCAGGAACACTTTGAAAAACCATTGTCAGCAAAGAACAGTTTCATCTGCAAGTCCAGACTCTACCATGCAAAGTAAAAGCCAGATATCAACAACATCCAGAAACACAATTTGTTCATAAATCAAGAATGGGAAAGAATTTTGGAAAGAACTTTCAAAACTTCAACAATTAGTGTCCTCAGTTCCCAAATAATGCTGTTAAAAGAAAAGTTGAGGTTTTTCTAAATATGTTGCAGGCATCAACTTCGGAATGTGAGTGTATATTACAAAAAACAAATTTTATCAGTTTGAACACTGAATATCTTTTCTCTGTATTGAATATAGCTCAGTCAGAAAAAGATTTGCAAATCATTGCATTCTGTTTTCATTTAAGTCTTAGACAGCATTCTAACTTTTTTGGAATTGAGGTTGTAATAATGCTTTGGATCAGTGCTTTGGTTTTCTCCCATCTTGACTATTCATTCATCTTCCGTAACCGCTTGTCCTTGCAAGGGTTGCGGGGGGGGGGGGGGGGGGGGGGGGGGGGGGCTGGAGCCAATCCAAGCTGTCATCGGGCGGAAGGCGGGGTACACCCTACGCACTATCGCAGGGCTGATACATATAGACAGACAACCTTTCACGCTCACAGTCACACCTAAGGGCAATTTAGAGTCACCAATCAACCTGAGCTGCATGTCTTTGGACTGTGGTAGGAAGCTTGAGAACATGCAAACTCCGCACACGGACCGAACCCCCTTCCAACCCGGGTTCAATCCAGGGACCCTCTTGCTGTGAGGCAACAGTGCTAACCACGTGCCGCGCCCCAATCTTGACTCTTGACTACTATACTAATACTATTAATATACATACTGTGCAGGTGACAATGACACCTTGTCCGTATTAGACACATTTTTAAAAGTGTATTTCAAATCATACCACTAACTTACAAAAATACCTATCTACAGCTACTGTCTCTCATACACCCAACCATTGGCTTTGGTCATTGAACACAACAGCATTAAATGTATGTAAATGTATGTAAATGTAACAGTTTAGAACCTTTTCATATTACAAATCAAAACAGCATTCCAATAAATATCTGTCATAGAACTTCTTTAAATTCCTAAAAGAAACATTTTTTTGTTTGCTTTTATTTTTTGTCTTATTTATGTTATTGAGGTTTCATGACATTTTTTCTTTCTTACAGAGTATGATTGTAATTTTAAATGTTTTGAAACCATTCAGCGTATTTTTTAAGTACGAATGTGGTTTTTATATGTAGTTTGATGTAAAGCATTAAACTGCATAGGTAGAATGTAGCTTTCTGATCAAAATGGGGGAAGAAGAGATCTAACAAGTTTACACAGTTTTATCATTTTGATGAGGATGGAGAGGCTTGAAATGAAATATATATGAAATGAAATAAATATGCAAGGGTAAAAAACTTCTTGTGACATGGACAGTAAATGCTCTTTTTAAATGTCAGCACAGTGGATATGGATGAATACCTGTGCTGACTAACGTATCAGAAAATTACTCAAAAGATGAGAAACTAAACTATCTAATCTAGCTAGTCATGGCACACACAGAGATACACATGTACAGTGTCAAGGCTCCAGTAGCAGTCTGGTTTAAAGTGGTGGGTGTTCCTCACACCACTCCATTAGGCTGCCCTTCTCCTTTCATGAAGCCTGTAAATGACCTGTTTTATTGGTGGGGAGTAATTACTGGCACACATAGACTCGCTGGCGTTGACACACACACACGCACGCACTCACGCACGCACGCACGCACGCACGCACGCACACACACACAAACATAAAGACCATTATGTACATACACACATGCACACAGACGTACAAACTGCCTTGATAGTGCTTGTAATTAGGTGGTGTTCTCTACAGGGGGCGGGGGCAATCGTCTTGGAAGTACAAAAGATAAAAGCCTCAGCTTCATATTAACCCACTCATTACTGGCACTGTTTGATGCTTACACACATCAAACAATGTTCAGGAGGCTCTTTTATTTGACTACCATTACCATCATCAGCATTATTATCGGGTTCTTCCTTCTCTTGTCTGCTGTCTGTTATCTAAGCAGCTCACTGCCTGGAAAATAAGACATATCCTAGGTCAGCGTGTTTTCTGTCATCCTTAAAGCTATTTGTGATAAAAAAAAAACATTCTTTATCACATGCATTGAGTAACATTTCAAGTACACGTTCTTCCTTAAAAGTTGAGCAGTTGGCCCAGTGACTTAGATTTCTTCTCAGTCTACAGCTGCTGCTGGAGGCTACCAACACCTTTTCATTTTATAGTTTATTAATGTACTGTTTGTATGAAAAACTTTTCATGGTATGAACAGCAGTATGAGCACATACACACACGTTGTCATCCCAAGTCGTCGTGTATAATATCATTAATGCTTCTTCTTCCGGTGGCGTTCTTTTTTATTGGCTGTCACACCACCCTGCCTTTGTTGTGTATGTATCGTGCTGATCCACAATTGTGTGTTTTAATATGGTATATACAGAAGTTAAATACATTCATGAAGTTTTCATAATTTTGCTTTCTGTTTTTATTACACTGTTTTTAAGTTTCGTCTTTTGATTCATTGTTATATGACCAGATATCTTACTGTTTTTTAGGTTCTTGGAGTACAAGGCGGGACAAAAGATGGATGTCAAACAGCCAACTTTGGAATCCTTTACCCAGAAAGTGCAACTCTACAGCCTACATTCACCAAGACAACAAGCCATCAATGAAGCCATTGTCAAAGGTTTGAAAGTTGGGTGTAGTCTGCCACTTTCATTAGTGGAAAATGGACTTTTTAAACACTTTCTTGAGATAGTGGATTGTAAGTACACACCCATCTCCAGAAGAACAATTTGTTAGAAGTGGAGACCAGGGTTGGTAAAGAACATCAAGGAAACTGTTTTAAAGAAGCTGGATGCAGAGTCGTCTATGTCGTTAACAACTGACCTCTGGTCTGATCGAAGGCTACACTCCTTCCTTAGAGTGACCGCCCATGTGTGCCACAAATCAAAAGACTCCTATGCACTTGAATCCTACCTGCTGGACTGTAGGTACTTTACAGGCAGACACAGTGGGGAGAAAATTGCTTCAGTTTTTGAGGAGATCACAGAGGAATATGGTATCTGTTATAAGATAAGTTATATAATCACAGACAATGCTGCAAATATGAAATGCGCTTTCAAAGTTCACATGCCGCAGCAGCAGTCTGATGACAGTGAGAGTGAGGAGGAGAATCCAGATGATGAACACTTGTGGAAAGACATGTCTTCTCAGGTGAATGTCTTTCCTGCTTTGCCCACTCTCTGCAGTTAGTTGTGAATGATGAAATGAAGAAGTTAGGGCCATCTCAACCACCACAGCCAAAACTTCGCAATTCAAAGATAAGTTTGAGGCTATTTTTGACACTAATAAGACAATTCCAGCAGCAAACATCACTCGCTGGAAGAGCACTTTTAAACAAGTACAGGCCCTCACAGCTCTGGACCACAAAGCTCTGACTGAAATGTGCAGCAATGACTATGAGGATGTGATATTTAGTGGACTTGTGAGTGGAACCAGCTGAAGGAACTTTGTGCAGTTCTTGCACCATTCTCTGAGGCAACAGATCTAACCAAAGGGGAGAAATCTGTTATGATTGGCATGGCGGTTCCGACTGTTCTGGATTTTAAATACACACCTTCTCATGATGGAGGAACCCTGACTGCACTACCGGCCTTTGATGAAGGCCCTCCGGCAGTCTCTGATGAAAAGATTTTCTGGAATCTTTACAAAAACAAACATGACGAAAGAGAGCGGAACAGAGGAACCTTTTAACCATAATGTGTACTTTTTGGCCACCATGTTGGATCCACAGTTTGGCCTACGTTGGGTGGATCTGGATGTTACCACTGGAGGAAGTGCAGCATCAGTGAAGAAGTCAAGAGATGAACTGAAGAAGTCACTAACAGGTTAGTAAACATTTTTATACAGATCTTCCTGTTTAAAAATAGCCCAAAATAGTCTTAAAGTGGAATTCATGGTGTTTTAACTAGATTTAATTTGTCATGAAACATAATACAATTGTTGAGCTACTGAATCTGGTATGGTGTTTATATTTTACCTGCAAGGACAGTGCCTTCATTGTTTTTGAGTATTTTTGTGTTTTTCAGACACTTTTACCACAGAAGTAGAGAACATGGAAATTAAAGGAGATGCAACAGAATCAGACTGGTGGCCATCCAGTTATTCGCCACCAGTCAATTTGCCACGCCATCTGTCACGCAACAAGGCTCACAAGAAGCGCAGCACGACCTAGGATTCAAGTATTGTAACACAGATTGGCAAATACTTTGATGCTATCCAAGACTCTGACACTGGCAATGCACTTGACAGGTTGGAGACAGGTTTCCTCAACTCCACAATTTGGCACTGAAGGTGCTGTCGGTCCCTTCCTCTTCGGCACCAGTTGAGAGGGTTTTTAGCAGAGGTGGCATTATAATGAGACCCCATCGTGTCCGTTTGTGTCACAGAAAGTTGCAATCTCTCATGTTTCTAAAATGCAAACAAACTCTACTTTAAACTCACTTCCCATGATGATGTATGATTTTTGAGGTCATGGCCATAGTGTTTAGAAACTTTTATGTGCCTGTCCTTGGTGGTAAGCATTGAGTTAAAAAAAGAATATTTTGCCTCTGCAGTTTCTTTGGGCAGTGTTTCCCAGTACTGGTCCTCAGGGCCCACTGTCCTGCATGTTTTAGATGTTTCCCTCTTCTAACACACATGATTCAAATGAATGGATCATCATCAGCTTCTGCAGAGCTTGATGACGAGCTGATCATTAGAATCAGGTGTGTTGGGGTCAAACTGAAAGTAAGTGCACCTGATGTTAAGGTAATAAATGCACAATGCAAAGGGAATCTGTGAGCATCCAGGTACATCCAATCACTGGCCTTGCAAACTGTCATATCGGAATTTATGTGGGTGTCTGGCATACATCCATGGTTTTGGCATTGCTGTACATCAATGCAAAGGCACAGATACGCGCTGCACAGTGTTGAAATGGTCTGCTGAAAAAATAGAAAGCCGTACCACTGCTGTGATATGCTGTGCCAGTCACCAAAAAACAGAGCCCCACTGTCAGTTGCCTTGTCATAGGGACAGCTTGCCAACATTTTGAGTCTTGATGTGACAGCAGTGTTGGAGGAATTGTTTTTCCATGAAAGCTTCCACTTCGCAGTCCCACCACTCCTGACTCTCCTGGACATACCCACACCTCTCTCCAAAGGA
Organism: Plectropomus leopardus; assembly: GCF_008729295.1. Taxonomy (NCBI): domain Eukaryota; kingdom Metazoa; phylum Chordata; class Actinopteri; order Perciformes; family Serranidae; genus Plectropomus; species Plectropomus leopardus. Next base: position 1,477,869 of record NC_056465.1, on the reverse strand, counting down.
CTACCAGCAGTAGCTAGTAATAGAGCTAGTGGATCAAAACCCCATTTTTACAACAACCTCTGATTCCAAAAATAAATGGCCATTGCTCTGAAGGGCCACTTCTATGAAAATATGCCACACACCTTCCCAAATAGAGGCACATGACTAATAATTATGCAGAATGACCTCTGACCCCTCTGTGACTCTGTTGTGCTTACCCTGAAACTTAAGCCCTTTCTCATTCTAAACTCGTCAAATAGCTCCACTCTGTCAGTGCTTTTGGCGTACAAGTGTGACGTGGTGTCAGAACACGGCCAGACATAACCGGTGGCGTTTGTTATCATATGCTGGCGAACAGCTGGATGGCAGTGGGCATGTCCATATGCAACACACACGTGTTCACATTGCGGCAGGACAAAACTTGTTGTGTGCTGGGTGGGGAGGTGGACGGGTCCCACAAACAACCGACTTTTCATTTGCTTCTTTTGCCTAAACTTAACTAACTACTAACTAACTATCCCTGACTTTGTTGCCTAATCCCAACCATTGTGACAGTTCACACTGTTGTGTAAACATAGGGACCATGCTGCTTCATTCCACCACATGTACATTTGTTGACATCACTGTAACTGCATCCTGGAGCATAACAGCTGACACCAAAGTATACCTGAAACGTCATAAGTAGACGCGAAAGGTCCTGACAGAGCAGCACCATGTGATAAGGTTGGGGTGAGAATGTGTTGGATATTCTTATTCTAACCTTTACCAATTGCCATAGTTGAAAGGTCAGATGACATCATTCTGCTTAAAAATCAGCCATTTGCTTCAGTCAGAGAAACTGCATGTCTGAACAATGGGCAGTCCCCTGTTCAACATACAGTATGACCAATTGTTGAATCATTTGGGAGATGTAGCTTGAACCAATTTGTTATTTTTTTACCCGGAAATGGCTGTCTCGTAATTGTAATGTTTGTTGTTGTTCCAACATGCATGTGTGTGATGTTATTGGTAGTACGTGAGCTGTTTCAGGGGAGAGAACCATTCACACTGATCATAAACACAGGTCACTGGAAATATGAATGTGGAAAGTTTAGGCAGAAAGATTGGATCTGGGGAAAACAGTTGGAATAGAGCATTAACCCCTGTAACATCAAAGTAACCTCAATGCAGCCATGAAAGTCAGTTAGCCTACTAGGTAAAACTATTTTAGAGGATCACTATGCAGTGCATGGACAAAAAAACCCAAACAAACAAACAAATCGAACCAAACCAAAAGAACAACAACCAAAAAACAATGTATTGCTTGAGATTCTCATGGTCAGGCATGCATATTGATGTGTGCAGTTGTGCACATGTACATTGTAAACAGATGGTGGTAGAATATAAACAGATCCTACCCATTACATTAGTTTGTTCTTGCTCATCATCTGTAAGCACTTTAGCACACAACTGTAGTGACGGTCATTTTCCCCAAACAGGTGATTAGTTGGAAAATCAAACAAGATTGATGGAGGAAATCGAAAGGATAATAATAAATTGGACTCATCTCTGCTGTCATCATCTAATTTGTTGGCTTCAATGTAAACACTGTACATTCCTCTGCAGACACGTCAGTTACAGTCACTGTTCCAACACACCACCCAACTACAGGACGACCTTGAAAGCACAATCCAGTGCATGTTTAAACCGCAACGTTGATTCGTTTCTAGATGAGTTGATAGAGCACTGATTCAAACCATAAAACTGTTGAAAGAGATTCGATAGCAAACTTTTTGAGGGGAATGTGTCACTCCCCATTGTTTTTGGGCGGCTGTGATTTGTTTCACTACTGTTTCTGGGGATTTTCCACATTTTAGTAACATTTTTACATACATTACATACACACATTTTTAACTGTTTTCTAACTGACAAGGCCCAATGTGGGAAACTGCAGAGATGAGTAACCTGTTTGTTAAAAGGTTTGCATTCTGCACTTCAACAGCTTGCTTTGTGTAGATTGTATCCCAGGCCCACATTTACGATATTTAGACTGTATATATGAACAATAAAAGAGATAAAAATGAAGATTCAAAACCAAAATTACTCACTAAACATGGAATTCAACAGAAACATCTGGGATTAAAACCAACACTAGGAGCACATTACTTTCCACATTTTGACTGTTTCACTATTCATTCAAATCATTGGGATTATCTCCTTTGTTTTGCAAAGCAATGACTTATCTCCTTCACAACAGATGCAAACCAAGCTGACTGTACTGAAACCAACTGCTGTTTTCGCTTTAACTCGAAGAGGTGAATAACAAACATCAGAGGTGTTTTCCTCTACACAGAGTAAGTAAAACCACATCCTCCATGCTACACTTCACTCAATTGTGCATGCAAACGATCTGTGCCTACCAGCAAGAATGTGCTCTGTATGTGTGTGTGTGTGTGTGTGTGTGTGAGATCTGTTTTTCTGGATGTATTACGCTAAAGCTCTGGCCAACCAAACCAGTAAAACCCAGAAAACCTCAGGCTGTTTCACAAATGAGCTGCTGTGACACTGGTGCATGATCCCTGACTGCAGCTGTGAGCACAACAGCGTCCAGCATGCAGCACTTAATTAAAAGTGCTACATTTCACCACTGTAGCACTAAATTGCAGCCACAGAGACTTTCATTTAATAGTATTATGATGTAGTGTTCAGCTATAACCTCAACATATCATGTTCAACAAATAATCGATTACATTATGTTTTCAGAAAAGTGCTGATTTCAGATGCAGATTTTATTCGTCTTCACTGTATGACTTATGTCATCTAAGGAATAATGTGAATTTACATGAAAGGTTTATAGTAGCATTTTATTTTTCTGGTAAAGGCTGTTGTGCACATTGGTTTGTCTCCTTTTTTATCAAAACAATTTAAAAATGAAAAGTAATTTTACTTGCAGTGCCTGAAATAACTCCTACAACTTAAGAAGAGAAAGGGTTTCTAGTCAGGGACGTCAAGGGTTCCCGAAGAAAAGGTTACCTTCATCTTATACAATGTTATGTAACTGACAGTTGGAGCACTTAATGTATTGGATGGACATGAAAGTTCAACCATTAGTACAACAACTGTAAGAAAATAGCTGGCTCTTTGATAAAAAGTCAAAGTGTTCTTTATGGCAATTTTGGATCTATGAGGCTTATGAGAATCATAGTATTTAGAGGAGAGGGACAGAAAAATTGTGGTAAAAACGCCACTGTTGTATCATGTATATGTTACTTATTCTCATCAAATGGGGTCTCATTCACTCTTTTGTTCATGCTCTGCTGCCATGTAGTGGTAAAATTATACCCTATACATGTGTTTGTGTATGTGTGAACTGAGGTGAAATATTTCACTAATAGGTCACACACTTTATTGTTCCATGCCAGTTTCTTGAGGTGAACTGAGTAACAGCAAGGCAAGGGAGGTTATACACAAAATAACTGAGAAATGGAGTTCTGGTACAGACTGGTGCCAAGAGAGATACACAGAGAGAGACACAGAGAGTTACTTGGCTATGGCTTTTACTGTTCTACATCAGGGATAGGCATACAGTGAAGAGAAACAAATGTGGAAACTTTTTATTACTGCACCACTGAGGACCGTCAGTGAATGTAATCTTAACTGGAGTTTACATTAAAGACAGGCTATGCAGGATTTTCCTGAAAAAACATTGTATATACTCATACAAAGATATTGCTATCTTGCAATCATCACTATGACCCACTGTGTGTTGCTGTGTATTCGCGGCCTGCAGAAACTCTACCTATAATTTCTTTGTATTTTCTTGCTTTTTTTTTATTTACATCTACAGTGCTCAGATGAGACTGAGGCTTTGTAAAAAGTAGTGACCAGGTGCCAGCCTGTGAGCAGCAGGCATCTAAAAGAGAAAAAATTAGTAAGCAGTATAATAAGTACAGTAAGGCGTAACACCGAACAAGAGTGAACCTGGGGTTGACTTTTATCTTCACTTTCACCAGGGGATATGTTTACCAGAGCCGGTTCTAGCATCATATTAGGGTCATATTAGGGTGGGCTGGCTGAAATAACAGGTGGGCAACTTGTTTGGTATGTACAGTTGGATGATATAAAAGCCAAATAGTGGCCGATTTGAACTGCAGTCCTGATGGCACTGAAAAAAATGGTTTTAGGTTTAATTTAAGAATAAGAATCACTTTATTGATCCCCAGAGTGAATTTTTTATTTTATTTTTCTCATTCTGATTTTCTCCCTTTGTTGGGCAACAAATGGGGCCGTGTGTGTGTTTTATTGGCTTTGCCTTGCTCAGTGTGTGTGTAAGTGTGTGTGTTACTGTCTTTGTCTTGTTCGGGCTGCCACTGTGCCGGGCCGGCTGCTCTACAGAAGCCCAGCCCCAGAGACGGTGCTGCTGCTGCAGCTGCACCGTCAAGACACGCAGACAAGTGCTCGGCTCTTCCTCCTGCCATGCCCAGGTTAACTGTAAAGCCAGAGAGAGGGAGTGAGCCGCGATGAATGTACGGTTTAATCTATTTAATTACATCACATAAGAGACAATAATTATTTATCTAGCTTGCTTTCTCCTTTCGTTCAGTGGATGTCAGTTTTAATGTGCTTGTATTCGTCTCGCCGGTGAACACATCAAAAAGACGCAGAATACTGATGGAGAGTGGAAGAGCGGTGCCGCTGAACAAAGACCCCGACAGGTGCAGCAGAGACCGAGGAGGGTCGTATATTTCCTCGCAGGTCAAAGACAATAAACAGACAATAAACAGACAGGGTGGCTATGTGAGCTAAGTCAGCTAACTGTTTGAGTGAAGCTTAGCGAACACAAACAAACAACAATGACAACTAATCACTGACGGAATCAGGTGGGATTCATAATAACGGTTGGTGAATTTTGGAGGCCGGCTGTAGGCTGCCCACCCAATCATCAAAAGGAAACGATCCTGGTGTAGTCTCTTCTATTTTTCCATTGGATAAAGGTTTTTCCGTTAACTTTTGATTGGGTGGGCAAGACGGAAGTTTGGGTGGGCTGGGCCCACCCCTGCCCATGCCTACATCCGGCCCCCATGTTTACACATCATTACAGAAAAGCCAACCTGCATCCCAACCAGAAAGCCTTGATGAATGGGGAGGTGAAGGCTCTTCTCAGAGCTAAAAAAGCTGCCTTTCAGTCAAGGGACAAGGAGGCATACATCATCGCCAGAGCACAACTGAGAGCTGGCATCAAGGAGGCTAAGAGGAGACATCAGTAGAGACTGGAGAGAGACCTCAGCAGCAGCAGCACTAAAGATATGTGGCAGGCGATTGAAAATGTAACAGGCTACAGAAGAAGGAGGACCCACATCATATGTGAGACCACACTGCCGGACGAACTGAACACATTTCACGCTTGCTTTGACCTCCTAAATAAGGACTCAGCTGTGAAGTTTACTCCGCCTCCAGAGGACCAGCCACTCTCAGTGAGCACAGCAGATGTGAGACAACTTCTGCTGAGAGTGGATATAAGCAAGTCCACAGACAACAATTCCAGGATGCATACTAAAAACTTGTGCCGATCAGCTTGTTAATGTTTTAACTGACATTTTTAACATCTCACTCACACAAGAGACTGTTCCCTCCTGCCTCAAGACAGCCATCATTGTTCCTGTGGCTCTTACCCCCATCCTGATGAAGTGCTTGAGAAATTGGTTCTCCAGCACATCAAAGACAACATCCCTGCCAGCCTTGATCCTCACCAGTATGCTTTCAGAACCAACAGATCCACAGAGGATGCCATATCTACTGCTCTTCACTCAGTCTTCACTCACTTGGAGAATAACAACAGCTACATCAGGATGCTGTTTGTTGACTTCAGGTCAGCATTCAACACAATCTCTCCCAAAAAGCTGATTGGAAAACTTAACACTCTGTGCTTTAGTACAACACTCTGCAACTGGATACTGGACTTCCTTACATGCAGATCCCAGAGAGTTAGGATTGGCAGTCTCACCTCCTCTACATTAGTGCTCAACACATGACCCCCCCAGGGCTGTGTGCTCAGCCCCCTCCTGTTCACACTGTACACCCATGACTGCACTCCCAGACATCAGGAGAACTCTATTGTGAAGTATGCGGACGACACCACCATCATTGGCCGTATTACAAACAACGATGAGAGTTCATACTGGGAGGAAATCGACAATCTTGCTGAGTGGTGCACAGAGAACAACCTACAGCTCAATGTCAGTAAAACCGAGGAGCTGATTGTTGGTTTTAGAAAGAAGGAGGCAAAGACACACACCCCTGTCTACATCAGAGGAGCAGAGGTGGAGCAGGTAAACACCTTCCACCTTTCTTGGAATTACTATCACTGAGAACCTATCTTGGTCATCACACATCACCTCCCAGGTTAAAAAAGCACAGAGAAGGCTCTACTTCCTACGGGAACTTAGGAAGGCTAAATTCGAGAGCAAGATCCTGGTTAACTTTTACAGAGGAGCAATAGAAAGCATACTGACTGGAAACATCCCGAACTAGCCTGGTTTGTGCACGGCCCAGGACAGGAAGGCTCTACAGCGAGTGATTAAAACTGCCCAGAACATCACTGGTTCCCCTCTACAGAGCATCAGTGACCTCAGGGAAGTGAGGTGTCTGCACAGAGCTCAAAGAATACTGAAAGACAGCAGCCACCCCAGCCACAGTCTGTTCATCCTGCTGCCATCTGGAAAAAGATGCAGAAGTATCCACTGCAGAACCACCAGACTACAGAGCAGCTTCTTTCCCCAGGCTGTGAGATTCCTGAACTCCTCCTTTGATGCCAAAGATGTAGCAGGATTTAGGATCACCTTGAATTTAATTTCTTCTCAAACTATGTTTAAGAAAAATGACAATAAAGTTACCTTGTACCTTGTACACCTTTTAAAAAAATATTTGCTTTATTACAGTGTAAGTCTTATTTTGGTAGCTTTTTCCATAATTTCTATTAGTGACCATCGTCTTTATTGCTGAGACAGTCTGTTCTCATTCTGAACTCGTCAAATATGTACCCTCTGTCAGTGCTTTTGGCTTAAAAGCATTATGCCGAAAGCCACCTTACACATCCACCTGGAACGTGGCTGGATGTTGTGAGAGTGTGGCCAGACAACACTAATGGTGTTGTTATTATACACTGGCAGATGGCTGGAGGGCACCAGGTGTGTCCACATGCAATGTGCATGAGTGGCGTTACTTGAGAATGTGGCTGGATGGATTGTGTAAACAGCTGATGCTAAATTGTCATAAATAGATGCAGAAGGTCACTGACAGAGCAACACTTAGTGTTGTGATGGGATGAGAACATGTTGGCTAAGAACATAGACATTGTTTCAAAGAAGTTTGACAGGTAACATCCATGGAGTGTATAACAGCGGATGTAGCTAGGTCACCCATTCATTTGTGGACCGCCATTTTGAAGCTCCAGTTCAGCTTTTTCGCAGTCGTCATCTTGGTTTTTTGGAGCCACAAGTGACCATAATTAGAGAGGGTGGAGCTGTGGAGGACTGAGTGGTAAGGCTGACTCACAAGGTTGGAGGTGTCCAACAAACCCTGGATTTTAATGCAAGAATCTGGTGTTTGATCTTGTCTGAATATGATATTTTTTTTTCTACATCTTACTATGTGCCTCTTTTTCCTAATCTTAACCATTCATGCCAACATGTGCTTTTGTTGGCATTCTGGCATTGGTTGCCAGGTGCTGTCTTTGCCTAAACATAACCACGAGCAGTGTAATTCCACTATGCACTTGTGTTACCATCACATTTGTGGCATCCCGGAAAATAAACAGATGCAGAAGGATACCTAGAGCATAATATGTGGAATGCAGAAGTAATAACAATCATAACAACAATAATAATATTAATAATAATAATAATAATAATAATAATAATAATAACAATTACAATAACAACAATAATAATACATTGGATTGGAGGAGAGGAGATGGGTTTTGAGGCAGGACTGCAAGACGGTGAGGGACTCAAGTCACAGATCAATGGTGAGTGTGAGATTGTCAACTTTCCTTAAAGTGGATTTGGAACCGATGAGGAAGAGTTCTGTTTTATCATTGTTGAGTTTGAGGAAATTATGTTGCATCCTGGTTTCAACTGCTGACAGGCAGGAGTCAATGTTGTGGGTGGATTTGATGCTGAGGTGATCCGGGTGTTGTTAGTGTGACAGTGGAGACCCAGATTGAAGTGGTGGAGAATTTGACCGAGGGGTAGAATGTGGATAATAAAAAGTAGGGGGCCAAGTACGGAGCCTTGAGGAATGCCTTGTGTAACTGTGGCAGAGGTATCATTGTGGAGAGAAATGAAATGGGATCTGTTGGAGAGGAAGGAACGGAGCCAGGTGAGTGCAGTACCTTTGATGCTGAGTCTGGTGAGCAGGATGTTATGGCTCATGGTATTGAGGGCTGCACTCAAGTTGAGGAGGATGAGGATGTCCACTGTAGAGTGGCAACGATGTGCCATGATTGAGCCACTTTTATCCGCTGATGAAGGCTGTGAGATGAGGTTGAAAGCTGCTGAAAAAGCTAGCATGTTGTCTTTGAGTTGAATTTATTTTGTCAAAGGACTAATTCCAGGGTTAACAAGATCCAAGCTGTAATGAGTTGGAATCCACTTAAATCATACCTCTGACCTGTCTCCTTGCAGAAGTGAGAACTGGCAAAGTTTTCTCGTTTACTGATTTTTCTCCGAGGTCTTCAGAGTTCTAGAAAAACACAAAACGCTAAAGGAGATGAACAAATCCATCCCTCTGTCTGTGATCAGCACCATCTGTTGGGCCATTTACTGCTACAGTGTGTGAGTGTGGTCTTACCTGCCGCTCAGAGGTCACAAGGGTAGTCTGAAGTGGTTGAAGTGAATCAAAGCATGCTTGCAGCTGCTGAGGAAAACAGCAGGCTACCCCAAGATTGTACATTGTCCCTGTGAAGCTATAACCTTAAGATGACACAAAGATGTAACCACTTTCAGATTGTTAGTGACTTGTGTGTGTGTGTGTGTGTGTGTGTCTGTGTGTGCACAAGCTGCATGTCCAAACATACTATGAGATCCACTTGACTGTATAGCCACAGGTGTTTCTTATCCATTAATCCTCTGTGTGCATCTGCTGTATATGAGCTTGTCGCATATATAAACAAGCACTCTCAAAGCTTGTGATCGCATCAAAGCCTGAAACATATTTAGATGTTAGGCGGAAAGCATCTAGCCAAAAGTAAAGATCTAAAACCACTTGAACAAACTGACAAGAGGGGGGAGGACACAATGTGTGAGAGGGACAGAGAATACATGAGGCATACATGCCAGTGGGTGCATACACATGAGTTTAAGGGGGGGAGGGGGCTTTTACTTTTCAACACAAAGAAAAAGGCTCTGGTCTGTGCCCATACCAAAGAATAGCCTTTTGGTGGTTATATGTGTGTTTTTTTCAAAAGAAATATTACATTTTTGATTGTTACAGTGTTACATAGCATTTCAGAATGACATACAATAGCCAAGATGTCTTGACCCTTTGAAACCTGAGGAAATTGGTTTGATTTCTCTCAAAAACATGGGAAGAGGGCAACATCACCTTAACAACACATGGCCCAATAATTAGCCAAAAAAAATTGAAAAAGAAATTACCTTAAAATAAGCACAAAAAAGTAAAACAAACAAACAAACAGAAAGAGCCAAAAGAGTGCTGCTGGGCCAGGTACTGCACGCTGACTAGAGGCGTATCATACTACTGCGAAAGATTCCCTCCAGTTGCGTTACAAACTAAAGCCACCTGGCAGCGTACCATATTACCATGAAAGGTGGCTTTTGGCGTTGGTATCAAAGCAGCGGTAATTGAAACACATTCTCTTTCTAATTTGTCAAATCTTTGCAGTGGACTTCTGCGTCGATATATTACATTTCAGGTATCCTTCAGCGTCTGCTGTTTATTTTTCGGGATGGCACTACCATAATGTCAACAAATGCACATGGTGGAATGATGTGGCACATGGTTATGTTTAGACAACACAATCACATGACAACCAATGCCAGAAGGTTAACAAACATACATGCTAGCTCTGATGGTTCAAATAAGGGAAAGAATGAATATAGTAAGGTGTAGAAAAAAAACATCACATTCAGATGGGAAGTGAACACCAGACTCCTGCATGGCATACATTACAGGTGCCCTCAGCTCCCCTTATTAAGTTGAGACTGGAAGTGTTTCAACCTGATGCCATCCTGTATTATTTCATGCGGACATGGCAGGTGTTGTCTGGCGGTGTACAATAACACTACGAAAAGTTCTGTCTGGCCGCATTCTCACCTGAGGGTGTCCTAGGCGTTCCATCCACATGCCACCTTACGGCAAAAGCACTGTCAAAGTGGCAGCATTTTATGAGTTTGGAATGTGAAAGGGCTGGTGGGGAGGTTGTAGGCAGCCACATGCTTCTATCTAACCAGTCCTTAATGAAGTGACAAGGACATTAACAGTCTCTAGATTCACTCTCTGGAACATTACCAAACCTTGCATCAAGACCATAGTGGTATTTCATCCCTGCACCATTCTTCATTCAATTATGTCCTGCATTTTCCAGAAATTTTTTCCACAATCCCAAAGTGTAAGTTTGAAACTGATGTTCTAAAATGGTATCTAAAGATCTATTGTATTTTCTGACGCATGGTAGAGAACTTTAAAGAGGGTACAAAGTTAAAGGTAAGTACAGGACAAACTGAAAGAAGCTTTTCAGGCTTATCCAGAGCCTTCTCACTATATTGAGGGGAAGTATAAAAAAGTGAGAGAGGAGGGAGTGAAGGCAGCAAGTGATGAAGAGAGGTCAAAAGGAGTGGAGGAAGAGATAGATGGGATAGGGGTTTGCTTGGGGATTGTTAGTGGCACCAGTGAGGTTGAGGACATCTGCTTTGTGTTAAAGAGTGAACTGGGCCTCTCACATGATGAAACCCTGCCTGGCGCTCAACAGCACAATAAGATACTGCCATTGGTCTCTCCTCCTCCTCCTCTTCCACCAGCCAATCAGGAGCCAGCAGACCCTGAGGAGACGTTACACCAACCTTGCAATCCGTCCTCCTCCAGCCCTTCACACTTTGTACCTCTCTCCTGCCTTTATGCTGCATTCACTTCAGATGGGAATTGCCTTCTAAACGTCTTTATGTAATAAGATTATGGAAGATGCGACATATCATGACACACACCATTTGTAATTTTTAGTTCATCCTTTATGTTTTAAAATAACACATGACCCTACAATATACAATGTAGTTCTACAAGAAGTTTTTGTTTATGTCATCACAAATGTACATATGTCCACCCATTAGCTGGATAAGAGTTATTTTTTTGGTTGCTGGTGAGAAAAATCCTCATCTACACCACCTAGTTGCCATGAATTTGAGAAGTTAAAGAAAATCAGGCAAGAGCAATTTACTGCATGAAGATAGAATGTGTAAATCCATGTACAGTATCTACAGTTTCCTCATAGGACTTGAATGCAACATTAGCTGGACAACAGCTGTGTGGGTTTCCCCCTCTATTGCCTTGACAACCAGAATCCCTCACAATAACAAACTGGTTAACATTTTTTCTTCCTTGTTTTCCCTCTGCTGGATCTTACCTCACATTCTCTTCTTCTCATATGTTTGCTATTTCACTGCAGAGTTGTTGAACAGCCAGGGGATACAGTGCTACAAACTGTACAATAAGAAAAGACTGTCAGCAGCTCTGTCAAAACTAAGTGACTATTCCTTGCCACCATAATACTTATTTTGCCTCTCCATAGATTGGTTAATAGTTGGGAACTGATTTAGTTTTAGAAAGGATACAATGTACATTTATGATTCCATATCACAGTTAGGCAATCTATGTTGTAAAAAGTCATAAAAACACAGAATGGTTTGTTGTTGTAACAAGAGCTACTTTTCTGCTGAAAGGACCCTTTCACTGGGTATGAAATCTAAAAAGGTGATATATGCTAAATAAAATGTGTATATGCTTACTTGCAATCCAAAGATCAATAAAAACGTTATCAGTCCACCAGGGCACCTGAAGGTGGAGCAATGAAGAGCAGATTATTTGTCATGGGAAGTACCTCTCAGCCCATGAAAACATGAAATCACAGATGGCTCTGGGGGAGCTTTGTGATTTCATGTAATAATGGCCACCATAATACTTATTATAATAATAATAATAAATAATAATAATAATAATAATAATAATAATAATAATAATAATAATAATAATATCTTCATGCCCTTGTTGGCATGGGCTTGGAGACCAAAGACAGGCCTCAATCATCAAGTTATGGGCCCCTGACCAACTTGGCATGGTGGTCAAGTGTTTTTTTTTCTTGGATAAATTAAATATAGCACACAAGGTATATGTGGAATACTTCTAAAAGATTGCTGGTAAAAGTCCTGCATTCAGACAAAGTGCAAAGGCATCACCATCAAATTTAAAATACCAAAAGTACCAAAAATACAAATAGGCACAATGTAGAACAGCCCGTGTCAATTATCCCTTCAATCATACAATTGGATTATAATCATTGGTACATTAATATGTTAATTACTT